>NC_046161.1:91937235-92300053 GCF_011064425.1 Rattus rattus | reverse complement strand
AACTCAAGCAATATTACAGGTAATAGTGATAAAAAACTGCATTTGGTACAGAGACAGATAACCAATGGAACAGAATTGAAGACCCAGAAATGAACCCACACACCTATGGGCACCTGATTTTTGACAAAGGAGCTAAAACCATTCAATGGAAAAAAGATAGCATTTTCAGCAAATGGTGCTGGTTCAACTGGAGGTCAACATGTAGAAGAATGCAGATCGATCCATGCTTTTCACCCTGTACAAAGCTTAAGTCCAAGTGCATCAAGGACCTCCACATCAAACCAGATACACTCAAACTAATAGAAGAAAAACTAGGGCAGCATCTCGAACACATGGGCACTGGAAAAAATTTCCTGAACAAAACACCAATGGCTTATGCTCTAAGATCAAGAATCGACAAATGGGATCTCACATGAAACTCAAGACAGATGATCAAAATGTGAATGCTTCACTCCTCCTTTAAAAGGGGGAACAAGAATACCCTTGGCAGGGAATAGAGAGGCAAAGATTAAAACATTGACAGAAGGAACACCCATTCAGAGCCTGCCCCACATGTGGTCCATACATATACAGCCACCCAATTAAACAAGATGGATGAAGCAAAGAAGTGCAGGCCGACAGGAGCCGGATGTAGATCTCTCCTGAGAGACACAGCCAGAATACAGCAAATACAGAGGCGAATGCCAGCAGCAAACCACTGAACTGAGAATAGGACCCCCGTTGAAGGAATCAGAGAAAGAACTGGAAGAGCTTGAAGGGGCTCAAGACCCCTTATGAACAACAATGCCAAGCAACCAGAGCTTCCAGGGACTAAGCCACTACCTAAAGACTATACATGGACTGACCGTGGACTCTGACCTCATAGGTAGCAATGAATATCCTAGTAAGAGCACCAGTGGAAGGGGAAGCCCTTGGTCCTGCCAAGACTGAACCCTCAGTGTTTGTTGGGGGGAGGGCGGCAATGGGGGGAGGGTGGGAGGGGAACACCCATAAGAAAGGGGAGGTGGGAGGGATTAGGGGGATGTTTGCCAGGAAACCGGGAAAGGGAATAACATTCGAAATGTAAATAAGAAATACTCAAGTTAATAAAAAAAAAAAAAAAGATTGTGAGTTTCTTTAAAAGTATTCAAAGTGAGGTCAGGATTGTAGGAAAGCAAGAGTGAAGAATTTGGCATATCCTTTTCCTAGTATAACAGCCTTTCAACTGGGAAAAAATTTAAGACCATAA
Organism: Rattus rattus; assembly: GCF_011064425.1. Taxonomy (NCBI): domain Eukaryota; kingdom Metazoa; phylum Chordata; class Mammalia; order Rodentia; family Muridae; genus Rattus; species Rattus rattus. Next base: position 92,298,825 of record NC_046161.1, on the reverse strand, counting down.
ATAATTTAACATCTATAAATTGTCCTAAGGGGATAGAGCAAACAGAGAACTATTTATCCAAGGAAGTCTAAAGTCTTTGAGTCACGCGTTGTTTTCTTTCCTCTGCTTTCATCTACTAGTATGGTTTTGTTTTGTGGAAACTATTCTAGGACAGACAAAGATGGCTCCTGAACCCTGGGTTTAGAGGTAGGCCTGTGAGTGTAGAGATGTAAGACCTTTCATGTCCTCACTTTCAGTGTTACTTACTTTTGGCTCACTCTCCTGCAGCCCTTTGAAAGGAGGTATATGCTAGGAAGGGTGCTTCCCTCTGCTTAGTTCTGGTCATGCAGCAGCTGCACTGGACCAATCTAATGTTCAGCAGATTTTCACACCAGACTTACAACCAGAAGTCCACGTGCTCAAGTCAAGTCATAAAAACAACACAAATGGCTAAGACAGCGTGCTTCCTATCAAACCCACTAATTTTATGGAAGTATTCACTAAGGAGAACTCCCAGGACATGAAATTTAAGAGTAAAATCACAAAGTTTACCAAAGAATTCAAGGAACCAAAGGAGTTAAGACTTAACAAAGAAGACTCTATCAAACTCGAAGATAACAAACATCTGATTGTGGCCCAAGAAAATAGAAGTGATGATTATTCATTATTTGAAAACCAAATTTAATAAAGAGATAAAAACCGAAGCAAACACAAACTAAAATGAGGATGGAATTGAAAATTCAACATTGCAGAAAAAGGCAGACCATAAGAATGTGAAAGTAAAGCAGAGACTCTGGACTACATAATATGAAAATTTAAAAAAATAGGAAAGAAACATGTTGGAAAACACCATCAAAAGACCCAAATCTTTGAATTATAGGGATAGATGAGGGCATAGAATCCCAGGACAGTGGCACAGACCATATCTTTAACAAGATCATAGAATAAAACTCCAAACTAAAGAAAGACATATCTTATACGTAACACAAAAACATATGCAGAAACCCAATTAGATAAGACAATAAAAATAAGGTTTATCATAGTTAAAACATTAAACATACAGAAGAAAGAAAAAATGCTCAGTGCTACAAGACAAAACAAAATACAACAGAGCACAGGATACACATAAGAGATCCCATCAGAATAGCTGTTCTCAATGGAAACTCTAAAAGCCACAGAGGCTCAAATTCTAAAAAAGACTGCAACTGCCAACTGTACCCCAAAAACTATCTTCTACACTTGAAGGAAAAATACTCCACAATTAATCTTTAACAAATACTAAACAGTATACTGGAATCAATACTTTGAATTGAAGAGAGGAAGGAGCACCGTTAAGAGACTAGAGAAAAACCAAAAGATGTAATGAATGAAAGACAAAAGATGACTAGACCCACATCATTACCATTAGTGGCACTTACATGCTGGTGGTAACTAACACCCGTCAGAAAGAATGTAAGGCACTTTGCTAGACCAGCATGATTCCTTACCTACATTCCAAATCTTACCCTTATACTCATAGATAAGTGTATCTATCACGCCTCATCAAAGAACCTCTCTACAACAAACAGCATCACAAAAACCAAACTGGATACAATGTAAAGGAAACAGACTGTGGGAACCCAGCCCCAGTGCAGACACCCGCAGTACAGCCTTTGCATTCATGGCTCAGAAAACCTATCAGACAATGGAGCAAAAAGATAGGAACCAGAATAACAGGAAGCCTGCTATAAGTCTGCTTCTTTCAGAAATGGTTGCATATGTAAGACCTGAACAGTGACAAACCATTGGATATGCTAATGCAGAAAAGGGAAAATTTCATGAGGTTCATGCCTAGACAAGGAACTGTAACAACTAAAGTCTGCCAAGAGAGGGAGAGAATTAGCCTTTCTCAGGAATGAGCCCTTTGAATGGTTATCCAATACAAAGAAGTCATTTCTGAAATCATATATATGCATGTATGTGTATACACACATCTGCACAACAAAATGGACTCTGCAAATTGTAGTTTTGTGGAGTGTGCACATGAACACACACAGCCTACTAATAATTACACAGGTAATAGTAATTAAAAAAAGCTATCACTTTGAAGGGAAGGGAAGTTAGGGTGAGGGATTTGGGCACTGATATTAGATTTTAATTAAAAATGTAAAAAAGGGAAATTATGTACTAATACTGTAAGCAAGCTTGTTGTCCACATGAACATTCTCATTAAAATTAAAAAAGGGGGGCTTAGTGGTTAAGAGCATTGGCTGCTCTTCCAGCAGCCTGGGTTTGATTCCCAGGACCCACATGGTGGTTCATAACTCTCTGTAACAACAGTTCCAGTGGATCTGACACTCTTCTGGCCTCCACAGGCACCAGGTATACATGGTGCACGGACATACAAGTAGGCAAAAATATGTACATAACACAGGAATTAAAAAAATGATAAAATCTGAACTATATTAGTATTGGGGTGGGGTGGGGTGGGGAAGGTGTTGGGAAAGATGAAACAGGGACATCAAGGGAGGGACAAAGAAGGACCAGCAGTAGTGGCTGTGAGAGCAGCGACTCTGATGAGTGAGCATAGGAGCTCACAGGGCTCAGATGGTAAAGTGTTTGCCTGAGCAGACACGGAGCTCTGCAGTTGACCCCGACACTGAACAAATGGCCAACAGCATAAACCTGCAGCATCGACACTCGGGTTAGACAGACAGACAGATAGGAGGAGAAGACGGGTCAGGAGTTTGAGGCTACTTTGGAATACAGGAGACCCCACTGACAGTTCAATACTTTCATGTATTGCTCATTTTGCCTAAACAAAGTTCAGGATATTAAAGAATCAAAGAGAACAGAAACATCACCAAAATACAAGCCTGAAGAGCAGACCGAGTCTCCTCAGTGGAGGGCGGGACAGGGCAGCAGCACTTGCAGCACATATGAGGTGAACCTAATTATCCAAGAAATGTTGACACTCAAAAGCCTCAATCTTAACAACTCATGATGGAATAGAAGGAGCTGAGTTGTAAAAGCTTGTGTAATTTACTTACTGAAACTTGTATAAGAATTACCAACATCCAGAGAAAGAAAAAGACATCCAAATCCAAGAAACATTCAGAATTCGGAACAGATATGACAAACTAGAATCATGACATACAATAGAAAGAGAGAAAAAGCTAAGCAGCAATACGAAAGGTCTAAGGGCAATTCATATATATATTGAACCACCAGAATAGCAGATCTTTCATCATCATTTATCCCAAAGCCAGAAAACCACAAAATGATACATTTCAAGCTCTGAAATTAAGTAACTATCACCTAAGATCAACATCCCTTGCAAAATCGCCACTTAAAAGTTTATGGATTGGGCAGGTAAGGTGACTGGCTAGGCTAAAAATGGTCACTAGTCATCAATCCCAGGACTCATTTTGTGGGAGAGAGTCAACTATTTCAGGTGCTCTCTAACCTCCATATGCAATTTGGCTTATATATGTATACACACACACACACACACACACACACACAAAGTATGGAGAAATATTTCATGAAAAGCCCAAGTTTAGGTAATGAGTAACTACCAAGCCAAATCTGCAGAGCATTCTTAGAGAATTGTTATACACAGAGGAAGAAGAGCATTTTTTTTTTTTTTTTTTTTTTTTTTTTCGGAGCTGGGGACGAACCCAGGGCCTTAAACTTCCCTAGGCAAGCGCTCTACACTGAGCTAAATCCCCAACCCGAAGAAGAGCATTTTATCAGAGAACAGAGGAAAGAACACATCTCATAAGAGGACCAGATGAAAACAGGAGAGCAGACAGCAAACCTCACATGTGCAAATGGCCCTACAACAATAAGCACAATAAAGTGAAAGAACATGCTGTATCTTAGCAGACCACAAGGGCTATCTTGACAAAGACAGCATAGTTGGCCTCAAAAAGGCATGTAGACCCCAAAACAAAACATACAACTGATGATCTTTAATTTGACAGGAGCAACAAAACCCCCACAAACCACCAAAACAAAAAACAAAAGACAGAAAAACCCAGGGGGGGGGGAACAAAAGACTACGTGATCAGCAACTAGTATGTGAAACAGTATGTGCCTTCTCTTCTTCTTCTTTTTTTTTTTTTTTTTTCTGGAGCTGGGGACCAAACCCAGGGCCTTGCGCTTGCGCTCTACCACTGAGCTAAATCCCCAACCCCTGAGTATGTGCCTTCTCAAGAGTGAAAGCATCTGCATCTCTTGCCCTGAACAGAAACCAATTTCACCTGGATCACAGACCTCAATTTCTGAATGTCAAAGAGGGTAATTACAAAGTAGACATCAGCAAAAGAAAATACAATTCTTAACTTATTCCCACCTAATCTTGGAGTGCCTAAATATATACAACAAACGCCAACTGAAATAAAAGGAAAGATAGACTCAAATATAACACAATAAAGGAGAATTAAATTGCACCCTAGACTAAATGAACCTAATATATATTTATAGAATGTTTTATTCAAAATCCAGTATATAAGTTGGTACAGGTGTACACACCTTTAATACCAGCCATCAAGAGACAGAAGCGTACAAGGTAGTTTCTGTAAATTTGAGGCCAGCTGTGAAAAGTGAAACAAATACCCTCCCCCCAATAGAACATATTCTTCCTCATCAGGAAGTAGAATACTCTTCTGGATAAATATAGGGTATAACAAAAGAATCAGGAAACTAAAAATAAGCATTTGTAATCATATCTCTGAGCACAGTAATAGAAAACAATTTAAAACAAGCAATACAAATACATAAAAATTTAAATAACCTAGTCTTGGAAGAACCAATATAGCAAAAACAATTCCAAAAAGGAAACCAAAGAGTCTTATTTTTTAATGTGTATGGATGTTTTGACTGCCTATACATCTGTGCACCACATATATGCAGTGGCAGGGAAAGACGGTACCAGAACTCTAGTATTGGAATTATAGAAGGTTGTAGCCACCATGTGGGTCATAGAAATCAAGCCCAGATCTTCAGAAGCAGCCATTGCTCTGAACAGCTTAGCCACATCTCCAGCCCCAATCAAAGAGTCCTTGAAATAACCAAATGGAAAACCCAACTCTACCAAAACTAAAGAATGCAACAAACTGAGAGGAGTTTACAGAAATCAACATTTATCACATAGGCAGTGAGCTATTAAGGCATCTCAGCAAGCTGGGAAAAAAGAACCAAATTAAACTAGAGTGGGGAAAAAGCAATAAAGGCCAGAGTAGAAGATGGATGTGGCAATATACTTCTATAATCCCAACACGCAGGAGGCTAAAGCAGGAAGATTATCACAAGTTCAAGATTAGTCTGGGCTAGTAAATCCAGAACTGTCTGGGTGGTAGTGTGCAAGATCTTGCCTCAAAAACAAAACCAAACCCCCAAACCAACAAAACAAGAAAACAAAACAGAAACAGACTGAAAATCTGATCAATGAATTATAATCTGGCTGTTTGGAAAGATAAAAGTGACAAATTTTTATTAATGAAGAAGGGAGAGGGAATAAGGGAGAGATGGAGAGAAGGAAAAAGAGTGGCAGGGAGAGAGGGAAGAAGGGAGAGAAACACATACTCAAGTCAGAGATATGAGCTATTACTACAGACATAAAGAACAAACATCTACACAGTGAGAGATTTGCTAACCTAAAAAGGACACATTCTTGGACATATAGACCTCATCAAGATGGAGTCCTGAAGAAATTAGAAATTGGAGTCACCCAATAGTGACAAGGTAATGAGTCAGTAAAAGAAACCTTAAGTTAAAAAAAAAAAGCCAATAATCAGTTTAACTGCTGAGTTCTACCAAGCATTTAACCAGTCTTGCTGGGGAGTGATGGCCCATTACTTTAATCCTAGCACTCAGGATACAGAGGCAGGCAGATCTCCGAGATCTCTGAGATCTGCCTTGTCAAAAGAGCTACACATAGAAGATCAAATTCTTGTTAGTCTATAAACAATAGACTATAGTCTATGCAATCTATAAAGGCTATCATTATCTGGGTATCAAAGCCAGACAAGGACACAAACAAAACCCAAAACATGTTAGGATCCTTGATGAACATGAGAAAATGTAAAAACTCTCCACAAAACACTAATAAACATTAAAATATAAATTTCAAGAGAAATTTAAATATAGATTCATCCCATGGATACATGGGTTATTCAACATATGCAAACCAATAAACATAATACATCAACAGAAGAGTAATAAAAGTCATTTAATTCTCTTAATAGATGTAGATCTCTTCACCCCTTTTTTCTTCTAGGAAACAAACCTAGGGTCTTGCACATGCAAGGAAAAATAATGTACTATTTCATAATGTATGAGTTATTTTCTCCCTTAGATCTGGAATAAGAAACCAATGCCCACTTTTTCCACCTGTAGTCAAACAGACCTAGCCAAAGCAATCAGATAAAAGAAAGAATGAACATTGTCAAATTGTAAACCCAAGACTTCATTAGATAACTGCTCCTAATAAAGGGACTAAGAAAACCATAAAATGTTGCTGGATGAAATTAAAAAATCAAAATAACACACAGACATCTGCATTTATGAATTAGATCAATATTAGGAGATTCATACTACTCAAAGTGATATACAGTGCTAACACAATCTCTACCAAAGTGTCAGTGGCATTTTTCTTAAGATTAGAAATAAATCCTAAATATGTGTGTGAAAAAGGTAAAATGCTCCAAATTGCCAAAGCAATCTTCTGGAAAAAGTTGCATGGTATCAAGGCAGTTACAATTCCAGGAAGGAGGGAAAGGCTCACACAAGACCGAGCCATTAGCTAGGAGCTACTGGCAGTGATGGCTGCTAAAGACGGAGTCATTTCTCCTTAGGGAGGAAGAAAGAGGAGGAAAAGGACATAAGTTGAGAGGGGAATTGGAAGAGGAGGGGCATAGAAGTTGGAAATAATCAAAACCCACAGTATATAGCTGCGTAAGATTCACAAAGAATAAAAATACCTGAAAAAGCCTTCACGAAATAGAAACAAAAGCGATCAGACAATAACTTAGTTCCAAAGCATCGCATTCCCACCAATACTTACCATTTATGGCTCTCTACCACATTACCCCATTTTAGTGTTAGGCCCCTCTTAGTTGTTAGCCTGTGTGTCTGGTCCCTACAGCAGGATGTAAGCCTTATAACATCACAGGACCTTATAATGGGCACACTAATGCTTTTGAGCAAAATAAAGGTAACAGTTTCTTAGAATTATTAATTCTATTATGTTTACATTAATATACTCAAATTTATTATTATAACCCATTCATCTTCGTACTGACTCAGAAAATTTGGGATTTATTATAGCAGCATTCTCTTCATAAGTTTTATACTTTGTTCTAATTACAACATCTTATCAAAGCATTTAGGAAAAAGCAGACCTCCTCAGATTATTTTTATTTAAAAATACAAGAAAAGTCGATTATCTTTGGCAGGACAGTGGAGTTAAGGTTTTGCTACATAGCCAAGGATCATCTAAAGACTTTCATGCCTTAGGCTCTTGAATGCTGGGATTGCTGGCGGTTCTCCAGCAGAGACAGACGAGGTTAATCTTGATATAAAATAGAAAATAAATCTAAAAGAACAGTTGGGTTATATAAAGCAACCAGCCAATGCTCACACATTTTGAAGTATAGACTAAGAAATCATTTTCATCTACTTAATTTCATCCTATAGCTTCCAGGTCAAACCAGGTTTTTATTACTACTAGAGTGTAACAGTAGTAATAATAAAAAAAATGAAAAGTTTCAATGGTGCCATTTACAATCATTTCTATTAGTATGTTCAACTTACACAGTTTTCTTGTCCTGTCGAAGGAGTTTAGAAGAAAATTCACTTAGTACTTCAAGAAAAGCCAGATTAGGAGGTGGATACTCTTGTCCTTTCTGATTCTGGTATTTAAAGGCAAACTCTATTCCATCCCTGAATTTAAAGAAAATAACATTTTAATTTTTTCAGGTAGTCTAGGGCAAAAACTATAAAAATTTTGGAAACATAGAAGAATCATTACTGAATTTAACAAAGTATGGTAAATTCATACAGTAAAATAATGGTAATTTTATATGTCTGTACTTAATGCTTACAGCTACAAAGAAACAATGTTATATCCCTAATGTATTTTTTAGGAGTAATACAAAACATTGGAAAGAAACTGGACTGGCAGTAACTGGGAGCTATTTAATAGTACCCACCAGATCTGTGAAACTAAGGTCAATCATTTGGTCCCCAGTTAGTTTAGAAGGTGTGGCCCTCACCGGGGACTTTTTAAAAAAGTATTTAATCTTTTAAAATCCACATGCCCTACAATATAGTCTCACTCGCAGACCAAAGAATAGGTTATTAACACCCGCCCAAACCCCAAGATAGGTTTCCCTGTGTTAAAAGCCCTGGCTGTCCTGGATTAGAGGTGTGCCCAAAGCTTTTATCTTTATAGTATACAAGACAAAGAAAAAACTCCACCCACAGGTGGTTTAAGAAAGCTTTTCAAAGATAAAATATTAAGATAAAATTAATAGTTTATGGTTTGAAAATTCTATTACTTATCACTTTAAAAATGGGTCAAATAACAATTGTTTGTTTATATTCCAGTAATCCAGTTCTGAATAACAGAAAGTGTTTATCTCACTTGTGAAGCGTGGCAACTGCTTCTCGGGTCTTGATCTGGTCCAATCCAAATGTAAGGGCAAAACGACGTGCCAGTTCTTTAATTCCACTGACATGGGCCGATGTCCTATCCAGATTAGGACCTTGTTCTTGAACAAGTTCATTAAACAACTGATGGAAATAAATTAAAAAAGAAATCTTATAGCTAAGAAATTGTTGAAATTGTATTTACTTTTAAAATTTACAAAATACAAAGGGACTGAGGTACCAGAGAGGTCAGTAGCACCACAGTCCAATATTTGTTAATTGAATGATAACATTTAAATAGATATATTTGAAAAGAGAGAAAGAAGATAAATGTAGACAGAAATATAGCACAAACCTACAAACATATATATGATATACAGGGCTCAGAACATTTTTCACTTTCTATATTATAGGTCAGAACATGATATAAATATTCATGAATAGTTGGATATAAGAAAACATAATTTCAACTTAACAAAATATATTGAAAAGGTCTTAAGTTGATGTTTTATAAATACCATATATTCTATTAAAATAAAAATAAAACTTCAGAGCAGTAATAATATTAAAGCAATTATCATGCCATTACCATATATATATATATATATATATATATATATATATATATATATATGGTATCTTAAAAAGCAATCCAGTTCATTTCTCTGGTTCTTCAATGGCGTAGGTCCTGCAGTGCATTTACATCTGTTTTCCTCACTCTGAGTCTCTGGTCATCATCATCATCCTCTCGGTTTCTCACTTCAGACTCCTCACGCCCACCTACCTGAGAGGCACCTGCTTTCAGCTGTGTCTCCATCTCTGTAGTCTACTTCAGAACACCCTGCCTGACTATGAACCCTGCCGGAACTGGCTGGAAAGGTTCTTCCACAGATTTTCAAATAAATGTAGCTAATTATTTATAAAGTTTTAGAATGTAAACGTTTTTACAGATGGATATATAATAGCCTTAAATTCTAAGAATATGAACGTTCCTTATACCAATTTGTTCATACCGTCTACACACACAGTTCTGACTGTAAGTGGTGCCAGAGGACTTATTTTATCTTAAAACCTGCTCTATTTGTTTCGTTAATTTGTAAAAGATTTTTAGTGGGTACAGTAGTGTGTGCACCCAGTTTCAACTACCTGGGAGGATGAGGAAGGAGGATCACGTAGCCCCGTCTAGACAACACAGTGAGATACTACTGTCTTAAAACTAAATAAAAACAAAATTAACTACTTCAGAGTGTCAGCTGATTTAACCATCAGTCTATTGATGAACATTTAGACTATTTCTAGAAATTTGTATCTTGGGAATCTTACTTATGCAATGTGTACAGTATATTTTCTTATTTGAATATTGTTGATAACCCTTCCTTAAAGTTTTTTTTTGAGACAATGTCTCACTGTATAGACCTGGCTGGCCTAAGACTTAGAGATCTGCTTCCCCACCAACCCCCACCCCCAGTGCTGGAATTAAAGGCACATGCCGCTATGCTCAGAAGGCTAAACATTTTTTATAATTACTTTAAATTTTTAATAATAAAAATAATGATAATAATTATTATTTTGACACAGGGTTTCATCCTGTAGTCTTGGTTAGCTTGAAGGTTGCTATGCATACCAGGCTGACTTTGAACAGACAGAAGATCTTTGTCTACTTTTCCTTCCCTAGTGTTGACAAAAAGGTGCGTGCCACCATGCCCAGCAAAATACTGTTTCTTCAGTTTTCCAATATGAAATTTCTTTCAACCCTAAATCCTACATTAGGATCACATCTATTTAAAATGTGAATCACTCTTTATACTTAAAATAGTTAAATAAGACAGCTAGCACATAACAAGCATAGAGTTTTCTCTATTTCCCCCCAAATTCCTTACCTGTTGTAGACTGAGAATGAGAGTCTTAGCACATTGAATCTTATCAATCTGCCTGGTCTTACTCAGGGTTTCCTTAATAATATCACCATAGTCATTGTAATACTGTGAGATAAAAAGAAAACATACTTTAGAATTAGGAAATTTCATGACAAGAATGTACTGGTGAAAGAGAATGTAAGTATAAATAGTCTTAATTCTTTACCTTGAAAATGAGTTAAATTGGTATTATTTAAATTAAAAATTTGATATGTAAGATTATTACGTAGCATCCATCTTAGGCCCCTCCCCAACCAATCCCCTGCCAGTTGGGTGCACCTGGGGCACAGGCAACAGAATTGAGTTGCTTGCTGTTCTCTGACCTCCACTGTCTGGCCCAGGCCTCTGCCTTGCCTTCCCCAGAGCCTTGCTGGGATCCAGGAACATCTAATTTAATTAAACCCCTCCAGAGTCAGTCTCCCTGGCCTGTCCCTCTGGGGTACAGACAGAAGAGGTGAGTAGTCTCCTGTTCCGAGATTCATTGTCAGGTTTTGCCTGCCTTCTTAAGGAGTCCTGCTGTCATCAGAAACAGCCAGCCAACACCAGGGGCAACCAGATGGCTTAAGGACATTGCAAGAACACAATCAGCAAGAGTCAGGCACCATGGCACCACCAGAGGCAGCTACCCGGCTACAGCAAGCCCTGGGTATCCTAACACAGACAAAGCACAAGAAGATGACATTAAATCCAATCTTATAAAATGACAGAGGCCGTTAAGAGGAAATGAATAAATCCCTTAAAATACAGGAAAGTACAATCAAACAGATGGATGAAATGAATAAAAACTGTCCAAGAAATTAAAGTGGAAAAAGAAGCAATAGAGAAAACACAAACTGAGGAAATACTGGAGATACAAAACCTAGGGAGGAGAACAGGAACTACAGAGGCAAGCATCACCAACAGAATACAGGAGAGGAAGAGATACATTCAGGCATAGAAAATACAATGGAAGAACTGCTACATTGGTCAAAGAAAATGCTAAATCTAGAAAGTACATGGCACAAAACATCCAAGAAATCTGGGACACTATGAAAAGACCAAACCTCAGAATAATAGGATTAGAATGAGAAGACTTAGATCTCTCCTGAGAGACACAGCCAGAATATGGCAAATACATAGGCTAATGCCAGCAGCAAACCACTGAACTGAGAACAGAACCCCTGTTGAAGGAATCAGAGAAAGGACTGAAAGAGCTTGAAGGGGCTTGAGACCCCATATGAACAACAATGCCAAGCAACCAGAGCTTCCAGGGACTAAGCCACTACCCAAAGACTATACATGGACTGACCCTGGGCTCCAACTGCATAGGTAGCAATGAATAGCCTAGTAAGAGCACCAGTGGAAGGGGAAGCCCTTGGTTCTGCCAAGACTGAAACCCCAGTGAGCGTGATTGTTGGGGAGGGTGGGGAAGGGAACACCTATATAGAAGGGGAGGGAGAGGGGTTAGGGGGATGTTGGCCTGGAAACCGGGAAAGGTAATAACAATTGACATGTAAATAAGAAATACCCAATTTAATAAAGATGGAAAAAAAACTTAAAAAAGGAAATTTCCCCAGCCTAAAGATAGATGTGCCTATAGACACACAAGAAGCTTACAGGACACCAAATAGATTGGATTAGAAAAGAAAATCTTCCTGCCACATAATAAAAACACTAAATGTACTGAAAAAAAAATAGACTATTAAAAGCTGCAAACAAAAAAGGCCAAGTAATATATAAAAGAAGACCTATCAGAATTATACCTGACTTTATAACAGAGGCTCTAAAAGCAGAAAGGCCTGGGCAGATGCTTTGCAGACTCTTAGAGACCACAGATGTCAGCCCATACTACTATACCCAGCAAAACTTTCAATCACTGTCAAGGGAGAAAACAAGATATTCTATGACAAAACCAAATTTAAACATCCATCCATAAATCCAGTCCCACAGAAAATACTAGAAAGAAAGTTCCAACCCAAGGAGGCAAACTACACACAAGCAAACCAAAGGAAGGGAAGCATACAAAACTATGAAAACTGAACAACTCTTTACTGAATGACCACTGGGTCAGGGAAGGAAGAAAGAAAGAAATGAAAAACTTTAGAATTCAATGAAAATAAAAACACAACATACCAAAACCTTATGGGACACAATGAAAGCAGTGCTAAGAGGAAAGTTCAGAGTACTAAGAGTCTTTACTAAGAAATTGGAGAGATCACATATTAGCAACTTAAAAGCATACCTAAAAGCTCGAGAACAAAAAGAAGCAAACATACCCAAGAGGAGTAGATGGCAGGAAATAATCAAACTCAGGGCTGAAATCAATAAATCAGAAACAGAACAGTACAAAGAATCAATGAAATCAAAAGCTGGGTTCTTTGAGAAAAATCAGCAAAATAGACAGAACCTTAGCCAAACTAACAAAAAGGTAGAGAAACAGTATCTAAATCAACAAAATCAGAAATGGAAAGAGGGACAAAATAACAGACATTGAGAAAATTCAAAGACTCAGAAACTCATGCTCCATTAAACTAAACAAAATGGATGATTTTGATAGCTACCACTTTCCAAAAATTTAAATCAAGACCAGGACAATTTGTAGTCCTATAACTCCTAAGGAATTCAAAGCAGTCATTAAAAGTATCCCCCTGCCCCCAAAATAAGCCCAGGCTAGATGGTTTTAGTGCAGAAATCTTTCAGACTTTCAAAGAGGAGCTAATATCCTAAAAAGCTTCCACAAAATAAAAACAGAAGGAACACTGCAAAATTTATTCTTTGAGGCCACAGTCACCCTGATACATAAACCATATAAGGACTTCTTCCAAGAAAAATAATTTTAAGCCAATTTCCCTTATGAACATTGATGTAAAAATACTCAATAATACTCACAAATTGAATCTAAGGACACATCAAAAACATCATCTACCATGATCAAGTAAGCCTCATCCCACGGATGCAGGAATGGTTCAATAAACAAAAATCCAACAACATAATTCACCATATCAACAAAGTAAAAAAACAAAAACCACATGATTATCTCATTTGATGCTGAAAAGGCTTTTAACAAAATCCAACATCCCTTCATGTTAAAGGTCTTGTAGAGATCAGGGATACCTAAATACCATAAAGGCCTATATATAGCAAGCTAATAGCCAACATTAAATTAAATGGAGAAACACTTAAAGCAATTCCATAAAAGTCAGGGACAGTACAAGGCTGCCCAGTCTCTCTGTATCTATTTAATACAGCACTTGAAGTTCTAGCTAGAGCAGTAGGACAACTGAAGATGATCAAGGAGATATGAAGTGGAAAGGAAGAAGTCAAAGTATTGCTACTCGCAGATGATATGACAGTATACATATGTGACCCCCAAAATCTCAGAACCCCTTCAGCTGATAAACACCTTCAGCAAAGTACCCGAACACAAAATTACTCAACAAAACCAAACCAAAACCAAACCAATCACTAGCCCTTTTTTATACAAATGATAGATGGGCTAAGCAAGAAATCAAGGAAACACCCTTCACAATGGCCATAAACAATATAAAATACCTCAGTGTGACTCTAGCCAAGCAAGTGAAAGACCTGTATGACAACAGCTTCAAGTATCTGAAGAAAGAAGTTGAGGGAAGTATCTCCCATGTTCATGGGTCAGTAGGAGTAACATAGTGAAAATGGCCAACTTACCAAAAGCAATCTACAGATTAAATGCAATTCCCATCAAAATTCCAGTACAATTTCTTTACAGACCTTAAAAGAACAATTCCCATTGCTGGTGGGAGTGCAAACTTATATAATGATTTTAGAAATCAATTTGGCAGTTCCTCAGAAAATTTTGAATAGTTCTATACCATGACCCAGCTATACCACTCCTGGGCATATACCCAAAAGGCAGTCCCATAAGGACACATGCTCAACTATGTTCATTGTGGCTTTATTCGTAATAGCCAGAAACTGCAAACAACTCAGATGCCCCTCAACTGAAGAATGGATACAGAAAATGTGGTACATCTACACATTGGGATACTATTCAGCTATTTGAAAAAGGACATGAAATTTGCAGGCAAATAGAACTAGAAAATATCATCCTGAGTGAGGTAACTCAGAATGACATGTAATGGTCTGTACTCACTTATAAGTGGACATTACCCATCAAGTAAGTACAGGATAGTTATGCTACAATCCATAGACCCCCCAAAAAACTAAGTTATAAGGAGGAGAGCCCAAGGGAGGATGTGTGAATCTCACTCAGAAGGGGAGATAAAATACACATTAGAGGTAGGTGGAGGGAGGGTAGTGGGTGGGAGAGGGGGTGAGAGAGAATGGAAATCTGTGGGGTGCATCTGTGGCTAGCTAGAAACCTGGGATGGGGGAGGCTTCCAGTAGTCTACCAGGGCAACCCTAGCTGAGACTTTTAGCAGTTGGGGATATGGAGACTGAAGTGGCCACCTCCTGTAACCAGGCAGGACTTCCAGTGGCAAGAGGACGACATCCACCCACCCACAAAACTTTCAACTCAAAATTTGTCCTGCCTACAAGATGTGCAGGGATAAAGATGGAGCAGAGACTGAGGGAACCTCCAAGCGATTACAGGTCAACTTGGGAATTATCTCATGGGAGAGAGCCAACCCTGGCACTATTAATACTACTCTGGAGCCTAGCACAACTGTGCCTGAGAGGACTCATCCAGTAGCAGATGGAAACAGATGCAGAGACCCACAGCCAAACACCAGGTGAGTTTGGGGAGTCTTGTGGAAGAGTGGGGTCTAGAATTGAGTGAGCTGGAGGGGTCAAAGACACAATAGAAGACCTACAGTCAGCGAGCTCGGGAGCAGGGGGCCTCGCAGAGGCTGGGCCACCAACAGAACACTACGCAATGCTGGAGCTAGGCTCACTGTATATTTGCAGCAGATGTGCAGCGTAGTCTTCATCTGGGTGCCCTAACAACTGCAGCAGGAACTCTAACTCTTGCCTGCCTTTGGATCCCTTTGCCCAGCTGGGCTGCCTGGTTGGGTCTCAGTGGGAGAGGATCCCACACTCCTGCTGCAACATGATGTTCCATGTTTCAGGTGGTGGTGGTTTCCCAAGGTGGGGACTTCTCCTCTCAGAAGAGTGAGTAACAGGGGAGGGGTTAGGGTGAGACTGGGAGAAGAGAAGGGGACAGGACTGATTGGGAGTTAAAATGAATAAATAGATAAATTAATGAAAAAAGATTATGAACTACATTTTCTCATTCTTTTTTATGTTTTATGGTGTTTGCCACCCCCCCCCCCGAGATACTGAACTTGCTTGGTATATTAAGTAGGATGGCCTTGAGCTCATTAAAATGATCCTCCTGAATGCCTCTCATGTTCCAGCTCCTTATCCTTCATAATAGGCAGGAAGTCACATTATCTGAAAGGCTACAAGTCACTACTGGGCATCATGGTTCACACCTGTAAGACCATCATACAAGAATCTGAGGCAGGCGAATTACTCAGGCATTTAAAGCCAGTAATGTAGTGAGGTTCTTTCTGCCCAGGCCAGTTTGGGGGTACAGTGAGACTATGTCAAAACAATTAAAGAGCTAAAGATGGCTCAGAGCCACCAAGTCTGGGGATCTGCATGGTGGAAGGAGTATAGATTCCTACGAGCTGTCCTCTGACTTCTACAAAGATGCTAAGCTACATATGAATTAACACTCATATACACACACAGACAAAAAAGGAGTTAATAAAAAAAAAAGACAAAAAGAGTAAAAACAATGGCTGGGAAAGGCCTTTAATCTCATCACTTGGGAGGCAGATGCAGGCAGATATCTTAGTTTGAGGCCAGCACATTCTACAAAGCTAGTTCCAGGACACCAAGGGCCAAACCTTGTCTCAAAACGAAACAAACATTAAAAGTAAAATATTACAAATTGAGGGCTAATGATGCAGCTCAGCCATATACCACTTGTCTACCATGTGTGAGTCCCTACCCCACCACACCTACATGAATATATGGAAGAAATGCAAGCATAATGATTTACTTTTAGCATTCAAATCCACACGGGTGGATTGGATTATAGCAATACATCTAAGTTTTTGTGTTTGGTATTTTATTTCTTAGCACATTAAGGTAGCTGAGAAATCAAATCTTTTGTTTTACTTTGATCAAGTACAGAGGTGATTGCAAGGCAACATAGCTACATATTCAGAGGCACAAATTGCTATTAAAATACTCAAAAGAGGGAGATCCTATAATGAGTTGAGTAAAAAAATGCTATGGCTGATGAAAAACTTGAATCTATAAGGTTTACCGTCCAGAACCAATGCACCATGGGGAAGGGGTAATTAGGAAAAAAACAAAGCAACATATTTTATGCATCTCCATTTCCCTGATAATGGGAAACTCTATATAAGCAGGGCAGGAAAAACAATGGTAAAGTGTTCCCGAGAGTTTAGCTTACAGAACTGCCAGGAGTTATTTCAGACAAACTGGTTTCATACACCAAATAATCCTAAGAAGTCTGTAGAGATTATGAAAATTGTGCTTTTAAGAATGAAGAAAATTAGGAAAGGTACCATAGAGTCATATAGGTAATTTTCCAGAAGAAAACGGGATCAGTTAGAAAATTCATAATCCTTCACCTTTTATGTACACAGGACTGGGCACGGTAGCAAACACACTTTTAATGTCAGCCCAGAAGGAAGGATCTCTGAGTTCCAGTCCAGACAGGGCTTAGGAATGTGAGACCTTACCCAAACAAAAAACAATAAAAAACAAAAACACACAAATAAAGGCACATGGCCCTACATTAGACATTCTCTTTTTAAAATCGACATATAGAGTACCAAGTTTCATTATGTAAATCATGGCACTTTAATACTACTTTCCTCCTTCTTTAATTCTCCCATGAGGCTTCTTTTCAGTTTCATGGCTTACACCTGCACTCAGTATCCCATTTTTACAAAAATTAGAAGCAAGGGTCAGCAGCATCTGAGAACAGGTTGGTATTGTTTATTTGAGCCAGGGACAACACATTTAATGTAATTGCTGGGTCAACCATTCTGAAATTTTCATCATACCTGAATAGAATTCCATTGCATATATGTATCATATTTTCATTACCCATTCATCAGCTGACAGCTATCTAGGCTAGTTCCATTTCCTTGTAATTGTGAACAGAGCAGCAAGAAACATGGATGAACAAGCATCTCTGTGGTAGTATAGAGAATGCTCAGATATGTGTCCAGGAACGGGTCAAATGGGTAGCTCTATTTTAACTTTTTGAAAAACCTCTACACTTATTTTCATAATGAACACAACAGTTCATACTTGACCAACAAGGAATATAACGTGGGTTCCGTTTCCCCCACATCCTTGCAAGAATTTGGTATCACTTGTTTTCTTGATGATTATGTTCTGATTTATGAGCTGGAATCTCATAGTTGTTTGACTCACATACTTGATGGCTAAAGATTCCAAATACTTAAAATATTTAATTTTGATTTATGTTTCTTCTCTTTGAGAACTATTTACTTAACAGTCTTATTTGTAGAACGACAGTTTTGATATTTGGTACTTACTGTTAATACTGCCTTGTTAAATAGGTAATTGGCTTTTTAAAGATTCTATAGGTTGTCTTTTCACTCTGGTGACTGTTCACAATGCCCAAGCTTGCTAATGTCAATTGCTAATTTGAGCAATTTCCTCTCCTATCCATAAAGTTCTTGCTAGTGTCTATATCTTAAAATGTTTTCATATATCAGTTTTAATGTTAGGGTTTTAAATTAAGGCTTTTGTTTTACTATGACTTATTTTTAGTGCAGGGTGAGAGACATGGATCTAAATTCATTTCCCTCCCAGCAGATCACACCTAAATTCAAAATCTTTCAAAGTTTCAAGTTTTGTTAAAGTCTTTTCCTCTGGCAGTGCTGTGATGGATCTTAGGTCTCATACAGGACAGGCACTGAGTCTCATAAAAGTTAGCCATATATTCGGTGCACAAAAAGACTCCTAGTTGGACTGGTATTACAGTTGTCTGCTGTATCTCCAAACTGGAATCAGATGATATAAAAACATAGCTAAAGACACAAGTAGAGCCAAAGAAACAGGTAACTTTCTAAACACAAGCAAAAGAAAACACTCCCTCTGACTTGAAAACAAGGCATGCACACTGGGAAGGGCTGGTGTCTCCTTGCTATCCCTTTTGGCCATACCATTAACAGTTCTGAATGCTTATCTTACAGGATCAGGAAATGAAGCTTATAGAAAAGAGAGAGGGCAGCAAAGTGTACAGAACTCATACAGTATGGAATAATTAATACTACAGACTGATAAAGAACTGAAGTACACTTAGCAGAGACAGACTTCATTGCAAAATTACCCATTATACACTTGTGAAAGCTGTTTTAGTTATGTATTCATCTTAATTACCTATTTCTCTACCACACAGAAAGGACAAAAATGAAACAATACCTTCATGTAGTGTTTAAAGATGTCTGCAGCTGCATGCATGTCAACAATATCGTAAATGATAAGTTTGCTAAAGGCAGCAAGTAGGTTCCTTCTTTTATGTAAGGCTTCAATTTTATTAGCTTCATCTTCTTCATCACCCTCTAGCCAACAGAAAATGAGGTGGTTATGAATTTAGTCTGTTTCTGCAGAGAACGTGTACAATTGAAAACTAGCTAAATATTAATCCTGGTTTACTTATCTACTTGTCTAGCTAGCTGTTCTGGGAAGCAAATTCTGGGGCTTTGTACATGCTAGGTAAATGCTGTCATGAGCTATAATCCTAAGCCAATTTAGTTTATAACAGATGAAAATATTAAGCTTACTACTTCAGAATAAACATCAGGAACTGAGACCACTATGTTCTAGCAGTGCTAAGATAAAGAAACTATAAAGACATTGTTTCTTTTATATTTTCATCATAATATACTGTTTATCCTAAAATGTTGCCCTTTCTAATTTCTGCATTTCTTATATGCTAATATATTTCCCCAGAGAAGAAATTTCTGAGGTATAGACAAAGAGTTATTTTTTTAAAGAGAAATGGAAATATAGGTGGTGGTGGCACACACTTTTAATCCCAACACTGAGGAAGCAGAGGTAGGTGGATCATTATGAGTTCAAGGCCAGCTTGGTCTACAGAGCAAGTTTGAAAACAGTCAGGCTTCATTTTTGGTGCTTGTCCTATATTTGATTACATAATTGGTCAAAAATTATAGATATAAGCACATTTAATGTTTATTTATTTACATGTATGCACTTGTCTATGTGAGTATATGGCACATGTTAGAACTGAACTGTAAAAGAGCAGCAAGTGCTAGAACACTGAGCTCAAATAAAATGTACTTTCATTTTTACTTATTTAATTAAAATAAATTTATTTTGCTGGGTTGGTGAGTTCACCACTTCAAGGACTTGGGAGAGAGAGGCAGGTGGATCTCTGTGAGTGTGAGGTCAGCCTGGCCTACCAATCGTGTCCAGCATAACCTGGGCTCTGTTACACAGAGAAAACCTTTCCCAAAAGCCTCCCAGCCCCCAAATTATTTTACTTTATGTGCATGAGTATTTTGCATATATATTTGGACCATGTGCTTGACTGGTGTCCAAGGAGGTCAGAAGAGGGCATCAAATTCCCTAGAACCGGAACTACTGACAAGAGTAAGCTCCCCTGTAGGTCACAGGAATTAAACCCAGGTCCCTCTAAGAAAGCAGCAGGTGTTCCTAACCACTGAGCTATCTTCAGCACCCAATGAAATGTACTTTTAAATGTCTGTAAAAAAATTCCTAACAAATACTGTCTTCCCCACTCTGGCTTATCTATTTGTAATTCTAGAAAAAGTTACACTCAAAGATCTAGAAGGTAGATGTGTGCACTGACATCCCACATTCTGGCCCGTTGTTACTGGGATTAATTGCTTTTCTTCACACAGAACGTACTATGTAGCCCAGGCAGTGCTGAGCTGACGATCAGCACGGATTACCTGCGTGTACTACTACCACACTCAGGTACGCCTTCAATATTTTTATCCAACTTATTTTGAGGACAGATAAATCTCTGTGAATTTCAGAACTGGATTTACCCTACCCCCGGCTGCTATCATTTTAGGTGGACAAGGTGATAAAGTCGTAAGTACCCATGCTTTGGTTTTCCTCGTCTTGGTCAATGAAAACATGATCCATCACAAAACTGAGGAGTTCAGACTGCAGTCCCGTGTCTGGATTAAACACCAAAGGCTGAAGGCCCTCTCTGCCACCTGTCATTAACTGGTGGCTAAAAATCATTAAAAGATCACAGAGTAGCATGAAAGCCTGCAATTCAAGAAGAATTGATTAGCAGAATAGTACACAAATATAGGAAAATCTATTAATATAAGAAAACAGGAATATATACAAACCAAAGTAATGGGAAACATACTAAATTTTCAATCCCAACACTAAAATAAAAAATCATAAGAATGAAAGTTCCAACTTTTCATAATTAACCTAATGAAATTCTTCTTTTCTCATTAAACAGAGGTTATATTGAAGACATTATTTTCTAATTGTATTTTTACTAAAGAACAGCAGACTGAGAGATTTTGGCTTGAATTTAAAAGAAGTCAAGTTCAATTCTAGTAATAGAGGTTTAATTAACAGATGACATTAGAAATCAATCATATACTACTTAAGTAATCAGCATAACTTATGAAAATTACAACTTAAATTATAATTAGTACTCAAAATTTAACCTATCATTTAGATTTAAAAAACTAATATAAAATGTTTCAGATATAGGATTAAAATTAGATTCAGACCATATATTAAGATGCTCAGGAAAAGCTATTTATAAAGAGACATTTTCAAGAGAATTCAGGAGAGTATTTTTAAACCCAGACTACTTTGGATATAAAACATATCAGAGCAGAAATGTAAGAGTTTGGTTTAATTGGCCATAACTAAGTACTTTAGGCAGTAATTAATGGTGGGTTCTAGAGAGTTACAGAGTAAGCCTTAGGGAAGACCATTTATAAGTTCTATGAAGAAAGAGACTTGTGGCAGTTTATTTTAAGAAAAGACTGTAAAGGATGACTAGCCTTTAATTTGACTTATTTTCTGGCCCAATACAAAAAGTAAAAAACTAGATAGAAAAATTTCATTTTGTTTTAAAGTGTTCTTTAATAGGAAAGCATACTTAAATAACTAATTTATAAATTTTTATAATGGAAAAACCTTCAATTTCGTGGGTCCTTCTTTAACAAGAGTCTGCCTTTACAAGAACTTTCTCACGTGAATGCTGACTTCTTCTCTAGTATTACCCAAGTATATAGATTCAGGAGTTCACTGCTCTGAAAGGGCTGGTCATTTGGTATTTTATATGTCGAAGCCTTTTTCCATAGCTCCAAAATATCCATGTTTGTACTTTAAGGTGGTCAGGGGAACAGCTACTTGGGATGAGTGGTATGGACATATTTTAGATATATGGGCTGAAGTATTCACATGTGTATGTATGCATATATGTACATACACACATGTATATATATGAATGAAGCTCTTTCTGGTATTAGGAGTTGAAGGTGAGAAGTTGATGCAAGTTACAGGTCAACTTACTAGACCCTCAATATTTTAGCACAGGATTCTTAGGAATCAAGAATTCTAAGTTTGGGGGTTGGGAATTTAGCTCAGTGGTAGAGCGCTTGCCAAGCAAGCGCAAGGCCCTGGGTTCGGTCCCCAGCTCTGAAAAAAAAAGAAAAAAAAAACAAAAAAAAAAAAAAAAAAAAAAGAATTCTAAGTTTGAACTTAAGTCTTCAGTATACTTGTCAAGTATAAGAACAGAATATATAACTTTAAAATATCTAGACATCAAAACTCTAGGTTATATATATGCCGATATTGAAAAATTATATAGTCTAGTGTTCTTCAATACATTTGGGTTGTTAACATTCAAATACAGAGCAATATTAACTAAGAATTTTTTTTTACCTGTTCCTTAACTGGAGTATTAACATTAGATAGGCACTGCTGGCAAACAGCCAAAAAAGATTTCACTGTTTTCCTCAACACCAACAAATCCTCCTGTAAAACACATTCAAATATGCAAACATGAATAACCATATCCCAGAAAATTGATTCAAGAAATAATAAACAGAAAACAGCTCAACTGGTTTATTGTAAAGGAAACCACAAAATTAAACCAATTATTGGGAATCAATTAGTACAGTTATTTCCTGTTTATTGAACATAATAGAAAGGGTAGGGAACCCAACATTACTCTAGATCCAGCCATAGTTGGTTAAGTGTGTGAATATTCAGAAAGACTCCTTTGTAAAGGCAGATGTGTCTCTGTTGACAGCAGTGTGTCAGCTCTCTAACACTATGTAGCAGTGAGACAATGGAATGTAAGACTGAGAAACGGCTCGGTGGGTAAGAGTAGAAACTGTGCAGCTCACACTACCTGTCCCAACTCCAGGAGGTCCAATGCCTTCCCAGGCACCTGCACTTACATGCACACATCCACACAGACATATACACAAGCATGCAATTGAAGTAATTAAACTTTCAAAATGATGATGAAGTGCAGCAGCGAACTGAAAAGAAAATAACAAGGTAGCAAGAAATAGGTTTCCTCTTTTCACAGTGCTTGCTATGTCGTTAGGGAAAAGGAGTATGTGACTCAATTCTAAGCTTAGAGATAAACCTGATTTCTCATTAGACAAGCCTGATAATATTCCACACAGAAATATTTAAAAATATGAAGATAAATGTTATTTTCTTCTAATTTTTTATGTTTGTTTGTTGCGCATAAATGTGTATACATGCCAAGGCAGAGGACGATTTGCAGAAGTCAGTTTTTTACTTCCATACTGTGTGTTCCAAGGTTAAACTCAGGTCACTGGGTCTGCAGCAAGTACCCTTTAACCTGTGGAGATTTACGTTAGGCCCCTGACTGCCTGTCTCCTGAGTGGAATTAAAGACATTTGTTACCAAACCTGGCTTCTCCTTTAAAATTTTTTCCCCTCCCCTTTGCTCCTAGAGACTGAACTTTGAGCTTTGAAAAGAAAATGCAAATTTATCCAGTATCCAAGAGATAAAGCCTTGTTAATAAGAAGCCAACAGGGAAAAATCTGCAAAGTTGTCTGCTAAACTGGCTCCTCCAAAGCCAGAGTTCCTGGTAAAAGGTCCCTGAAAAAAACCAAGGCACCTGAAGGGACAAACCAGTGCTGGCAAGCCTGGGGACAGTCTTGCAGGAAATGAAGATGCCAAAACAAACCAGGCGCAGACAGCTAACGATGCCAAGTACAATGTGTTCGTTTTAAAACACTGATTAATGTTTAAGATATTATTTTTTATCAAGGTTTATAAAAATGCTTGTAGAGACTCTTCTCTCAGAGGACAGCAATGCTAGGCTCTTGTCTATAAGAACAACATGGCATCAGTAATAGTGTCAGGGTTTGGTGCCGGCCTGTGGGAGGCCTTTCCTTCAATCTCTGCTCCATTTTTGTCCCTGCATTTCTTTTAGACAGGAACAATTCTGGGCCAAAACTTTTGAAGGTGGGCTGGTGCCCCCATCCCTGCACTAGGGGCCCTGTCTATCTACTAGAGGTGGTCTCCTCAGGTTCTATTTCCCCACTGTTGGGCATTTCAGCTAAGGTCATCTCCAGTGAGTCATGAGAGCCTCTTACTTCCCAGATCTTTGGGGCTTTCTAGAGGCTCCCCTGCCCCCTACCACCTGCAGCTGCAGATTTCCATTCATTTCCTGGGCCTCTGGGCTTCTTTCCTGTCTCCCCCACCAGATCCTGCCCTCCTTTCCCCTTCACCTCCCCTCTCCCACAGTTTTCTCCTCTCTACTCATCCCCTGATTATTTTGTTCCTTCTTCTAAGTGGGATCAAAGCATGCAGATAGGAGCTTAGCATGGGAGAGGCTCTACCAGCAGCTGAGACAGATAAAGGTAAAGCCAACCACTGGACTGAGACCACGGAGCCCTATGGAAGCGTTAGGGGAAGAAAGGAGTGAAGGAGCTGAAGGGGATGGCAACCCCATAGGAAGACTAACAGTGTCAACTAACCTGGACCCTTGGGAGCTCCCAGAGACTAAGCTGTCAACCAAAGAGCATATGAGGGCTGATCTGTGGCCCCCAGCACATATGTAGCAAAGGACTACCTTGTCTGGCCTCCATGGGAGAGGACTGACTAATCCTGTAGAGACTTGATGTCTCAGGGAAGGAGGGCTGTGGGTGGGGTGTTGGTGGAGCACTCTCTCAGAGGCAAAGGGGAGTGGGGTGAAGAACTCTAGGAGGGGGGAACCAGAAAAGGACATTGGAATGTAATTAAATTAAACGATTTTTAAAATTGCAGTATTTTGTTTTACCTTAAAAAAAAAAAAACTATGTTATTATCACAGAATATGTCATTTTTTTGAGGGGGTAGGGGAAAGAAGGTGTGTGTAACAAACAAAATCTCTCCCAACCTAGACTGATAGGAGAAAACTCTTTTTTCTGCTAGTTTAAGATTCCTTTCTTCTTCATAGGGATTTTCTTATGTTGATGGGCATGACCACCTTGACACAAATGCCTTGTGCATTCCACAAAATTCAACATTTTTATATCACCCTCCCCCTCTACAACAAGCATGACTTAACTCCCTAAAAACAGACACCTGTTGAAACTTAGACCCCTAAAACTGATTTTGCTAGTGTATTGGGAGATTCGGACTTTCCAGCAACATCACTAAGATGGTTTTCCTCAAAAGAACAGTGGTTCCTTTTGTAGATGACTATGAATCTTCAGACTGGTCATTCTGCTATTTTCATTTCATTTCCTGCAAGTCAAAGTCAGCTAAAAATTAAACATCTGTAATATGAAATCAGTCTTTTCCCTGATGAAAGCATGAATAGCTCATTGGATTTCTGACTTTGGTAGTTCATTCAAGAAGGAAGTTTGGAAGATCTGTAAAACTGTTAATGATCACTTGCCTATGTCCTGCCAGAAATTACATGATTGCTCATGAAGAATATTTTAAATAAAGCTGGATGCAGTTTGGTGTGGGAAAAATAAATAGGTTCTATTGTTGGACATGTTAGTAGCACCTAACTCAGGAGTTAAGAAGGCAGTGAGGACCTCCTGAGTGCAAAAATTTCAAATCAGCCTGTCCAACACAGTGAAAGCGGTCTCAAAACAAACCCCGCCCACCAAATAGAAGCCTCCCCTTCACAAAAAACTCTAAACTAAGTCCAGTGGTGCATACTTATAATCTCAGCACTTGAAAGGCTAAGGTAGGAGAATCAGAATTGTTACCAGTGTGAACTACACATGAAATCCTGTTCCTCAAACCATGAAAAAAACTAAACACAGACACGCCTGTAGGGAAGGGGCGGTTTTGATTAAACTTTGTAACCAGGACTAGGCTACCAGACTCGTCTTCCCCACACAAGTAAGTCATATACAGGCATATAATTCAGCATTATATTGGCATTTAAAAAGGGACCATATGGAAATCACTTTAAAAGTTACTCTAAATTTAAAATTCTTTAGAACTATTTTGCTTGGGATCTCTGTTTTGGGAACTTCACAAGCCAAATGACACTTCAAAAATATCACTAACATGAGCACATACTTTGAAGGAGGAATAAGCCTATATTGTACAGATATTAAGAGAGGAGGACTTTTAAATTTCCTTCAGGTAAATAATTACATATCTGTATTTCAATATTCCTTTAACTTTCAATCTCAAACATTTGTAAAGCATGGGCGGGGGGCAATTGAGGTAACACAGTCAACCAGAACAGAGTATGTAGCATGAGGGCAGGGGAAAGTATAGCATTTATTCTGAACAACTCTGGGTCAGAAGTTGTCTTGGAAGCATTTTCGGTTCTTTTTTTTTTTTTTTTTTTCGGAGCTGGGGCCCGAACCCAGGGCCTTTCGCTTCCTAGGCAAGCGCTCTACCACTGAGCTAAATCCCCAACCCTTGGAAGCATTTTCAAAAGGTTAACATGTTGTGCAGCTAGATCTAGGACTGAACTTACATAGATACCGAGAAGGTGTTATACATGTAAACAGGCTCCTGGCTGAATGGGAAGGTTATAAGCATGTAACCATACCAGTGTTAAAGATTCTGTAAGGCAGGATGAAATTAGAATTTCCTGATTGTTGAAAGTTAAAATACTGTAGACCTACAGCCAAATTATGTTTGGCTATTTTTAATTTCCATTATACGAATTTACTGCCCACTTGTGTCTGACCTTGTATCTTTTTGATTATCAGAAAAATTTATAAAATGTATTTTTAGCATACCAAAATTCTACTAATCCCAAGTTCTGAATGTTATTTGATAGCATGTAAGGCTTAAAGGAGTTTCCCATACTCTGATGAAACCTGCTTATCTGCAGTTTTCACAACATGTATTTGGTAAATTTCTTGATTTATGACTTTGTTTTATAAGTAATGAAATAGCATGCAAACACTTCCACGGTGGAATATGCTATTTGAGGTAACTGAAATCATGTTGCTGGGACATGATCACTCATAATTCAGTTTAAAAAATAAACTATCCCTTATTCCCTTTGAGGTGAAAACTGTATTTTGCATTGACACAGGCCACACATGAAACCATAATGCCAACACCTGGAAGGATAGAGATTTTAAACTGGAAATCAGTCTAGGTGCTATCACAAGACCCTGGATTAAAATAAATAAATAAAAAAAACCCTCAAAATCCATATACTCATCAAAAAAAGAAAAAAAGAAGAAAAGAAAAAAAAGGTATTCTAGGAAGGACAAAGAATGTTGAAAAGCGTAGTTATACCACTGACAAAAGCTACTGTAGTTGGCTAGGGCACACAGAGGCAAGAAAATAAACAACAACAAAACAGTACCCATTTCTACTTAATACAAAGAAGAGGCCATTTGAAATGCCATATTTGGTTATTATACTTATGGCAGTAAGGAACTACTGAGAGATTTTTACTTTGTCACAGGAATGCTACACTTTTGTGTGATAAAGAGGAGGACACTGTGAGTTAAAGAGTCAATATGATATTTTGTTCAAAGCCTGCTGTGTAGCAAATATTCTGTTCTATGTTTATAGAGAACGAGTCTCACTATATAACCCTTGCTGGCCTTGAAATCAAAGAGATATGCCTGCTTCTGTCTCCAAACTGCTGTGATTAAAAGTATGTACCATTCCAGGTCCCAGTAATAAAATTCCTGTTTCCTGGAAAGGAAAACTAATATTCTGAGTACCAGAGAGGGAGTGGGGTTATGTTGATACTATTAAACGAGTATTATGTATTTGTCTATTTCTTGGCATACATCTCTTAAAAATCTTTGCACTTTCTAAAGTGAGATGACTGTGTGTGATAATGAGTTGACTAATATTAGGCTAGCACTTCCCTAGGTACCTCCAGGCTACTCACTGAAAAGACATGGCATAATTAGTGTTAGGCCTTTAAAACGCTTTCTTCTTTATAGTTTTGAATGATATTCTAAATACTTATCCTTATCCCCACAGAGAAATGCAGCTCTCACCTTCTTTTTGCAACAGATGGAGAAAAATTAAAGAAACTCCACAGCTGGTCTAAATGCATAGAATAAATGAATGGGGTGCTCAGCTGATACATTTGTGGTGAAACCCCTACACCTAATGCTCAGGGAAAATCATGGAAGGGGAGGAACGAATACAAGAGCCAGAAGCCCAGGGTCCCTGATGTGTTTTTAAATTATTTACTGTTACATGTTATGCATATGTATATATGCACATGTGTATATAATGTAATGAGATTGTTCAGCTTTTCTTGTTTGTACATATGCCCAAACTGATCACCCAGGATTGGATAAGTTCTACAAGAGTTTATCAGTAGAAGACAGTGTTTCTTCCTTTCTCCAGCTCATCTCTAGATAAGTATCTATAGCAATTCATCTAGGGACCATGAAGAATTTCTCTTGTCTGGTTTAGCATGTGAACTGGTGGTGACATTATACTGGTTTCATTCAAGCAACTACACTGTTGAAAGTTCCTGGGTGCACTGTCTCTGTCACTATATAACCAAACCTTTTCTTCCAGTCCCATGGAGTGGGAAGCTAATGGTTAAGTACCAATGATGAAATGAAGCATGTTTATGTAATGAAGTTTCCAAAGTAAATCAAAAGGACAAGTTTCAAGGAGGTTCTAGAAAGATGAATATAAAAAAAACTACTCCATCTAATCACACAAAATATTATTCCCAAGGCAATGGTAAAACAGGTAAAAGCTGCTGGCAAGTGTTTTCTCTGAGAAGCATAAACTGTAACTACCAATATACCAAGTGGAAAGCACCAGATGCAAGAGTTAAATGTGTTGTATGTAGGCTATTGTGAGACTGGATCCTAGCACAGCCACGATAGTCACTCAGCAAACGTGACTGTGGGGTTTGAATGAATGTCCCCCACAGGTCCTGTGTTTGAATGTCTGTCCTTAGTTGGGAAGGATTAGAACGTGTGGTCTTGTTGGAGAAGGTGTGTCCTGGGGCACGTTCTGAGGTTCCAAAGGCCCACACCCGTTTGTGCTCTGCCTTATGCTTGTAGATGAGATGTAAGACCCAGCTGCAGCTTCAGTGCCATGCTCCCGAAGAGACGGTGATGGTCAGGAACCCGAATCTTCTGAAATTGTAAGCAAACTAAATGCTTTCTTTTATAAGTTGCCTTGGTCATGGGAATAGAAAAATAACTTAAAACAATGACTGTCACCCAGGTGATGATATATTCTGTGATTAAAGGTACTGTTATCCTTCAGTAAGGCACTTTTCTTTTTTTGGTATAACTTTATTGCCCTCAAAATTGACAATCAGTTCAGGAAGCCATATCAGATTTGCCATCTCACTTCCCTAGACAGGTCTAAATAAGTTACAGGAGAATGAGCAAAGTCAAAAGGGAGAGAGAGCCAAAGTATTCATTTTAGGAAGGTGGATAGTTTAAACTTAAGGGCTGGCACGATGGCTCATCAGGTGCTACTGCCTGTGGTGCAAGCCTAATGATCTGAGTTAAATCCTGGAGCCCACATAATGCAGAAGGAAAGAGCCACCATTTGTAACCTCACATACTCACACACGTCATATACATACAATCATAGTAAGTTTTAAAAACTTTACATTTAAAAATAATTAAGGGATGAAGATTAAAGGGCATGAGCTTGCTGGTTTCTGTTATTACCTAAAAGTTAATGCATCTATGGTCCAGGAACACTAACTTGCTTATTGTAGTTCGAAAAGATATCTTGACTTTTCCTGTACCATAAAAAGATGTAGGAAGCTAAAAGAGTCAGATAGACAGGAAAACACTGATTGTTAGGAGTAAAACGAGAGACTTAAAATGCACAAATTATCTTAATTCAGATGGAGGAATGGATTTCCCCCTCTGTCCCTCAATCCTGTAACTAGCCACCAGGCATGTTTACACTTCAGATAATTCGTCGTTTATTATAAACTCTTGGTTTTGGCAGATGAAAACAATGACAAGAGCTGAGATTTAAAAATCAACAAATTAACATGTACTATTAACTGAAATACTCAATTTCTAACTGAAACAAATCAATTTAGTTGTCTCAGAATCCTTATCAGCAGTCAATATCACTCTTATACTGTATATTAGAAAACTGAAGCTTAAGATGAGGCAACTTATTTTGTTACCAGTAGATAGAATGAGTCAATATTTAAAAATTTAGTATTTAATTCAAAAGACATATTTGACCAGCAACTAATCACCATTTAACCAACACCTAGCAACTGTGAATTATTAGAAAAAGATTCAAACTAAGAAACCTACAGAAAGAAGCAGATTGCTATAGCCAAAAAAATTAATTATAATACATATTTTTTAAAAAAGTGGTCTGATAGGAAAATAGACTCTGTTGTCATTAATTTTGTTGAACAAAATCTCATATCTTTGTACTAGAAAAGAGATTGTTATGTTTTGTCTAAATATTCTTTGGTATATGTGTGCATATGTATTTGTATGTGTGCACATTTGTATACATAGACCAGAACTCAACACTAGATGTTTTTCTTGCCTTTCTCCACATTATTCTTTGAGAGTCTCTCACTGAACCTGGAACTCACTGATTGGCTAGGCTGCCGGGCCAGCAAGGTCCAGGGATTTGCCTGTCTTTGCTCCTGTAGCACTAGGAGTACAGACATGCTCTTCCATAAGTCTTTTAGGTGGGTCCAAGGGATTGGAACTCGTGTTTTTGATGGCACAAGAACCATGTTACGTTAGTGGCTGAACTATCTCCCCAGTCCCTAAATATTCTTAAAATAGTCTTTGGTCATTGACAAGCTCATTAAAAGATTTCTCTTTTATACTGAATAATACTTTAGGATGGATCTTTTCACTCCTTACTTATTCTTACTTAGTTCAGGAAAATTCAATAAGTTCAAGTGTTAAACAGCAGCGATCAGTTGACAGATTAATGAAGTAGAGCGACTATTAAATTACCCTTCATTATAGATAAACTGCCAGAAAGCAAGAACTGCAGGTCCAGGTTTAGAGTTGCAAACACACTATACACTGCACTACCCCCTCCAACCCTATAGACTCTCCACCCCTCCAACTCCAACTCTTAATAAAATGCCAAAACCATGAACCATGAGGTTTTTATTTTTCTATACTGAAAATGTTTATATCTGGTTCTCAGATATAAAAATTTCAAGTTCAAAATTATAAATAGTTACATCTAGATTATTTTCCTTTTCCTTCCCTGTTTACTTTTTTTCTTTTGAGAAAGGGTTTCACTGCTACATAGCCTAGGTTGGCCTTGAACTTAGCTTTCTAAGGGCTAAATTCTGGAATTAAAGCAAGGTGTGAATGGATATGACTTGGATCTTTCTTGCTTATCTTTTCTAGACTAGTCATATAATTACTTGTGACTGGACATAGAAAGAACATAACTATTAAACTCTGGTAGTCAAAGAATGACCAAAGGTAAACTAATTTTCAATTAATTGGATAAATTATGAAAACAAAATTTTCAAAAAGGAAAGGTTGAAATAAAGATTCTAAAAGTAAAATAAACTGTTTATAGTGAAACTTTCTTCCTTTAGGGATAGTTCTTATTTCTTTTTTTTTTTTTTGGTTCTTTTTTTCGGAGCTGGGGACCGAACCCAGGGCCTTGCACTTCCTAGGTAAGCGCTCTACCACTGAGCTAAATCCCCAGCCCCTAGTTCTTATTTCTTAATCCTTGCCCCATTCCTTTCTCCTCAGAGTAATAACTGTAGACAGAGAGGTCCTAGCTATTCTTGTTATTATAGGAATTCTGTGTAAGGATCCAAGTAAAGCTATTTCTTCTTCATAGCTACAAAGGAGTAAGGGTAGGGGGAACAAAAAAAAAAAAAAAAAAAAAAAAAAAAGAGGAGGGAGAGGAAGAGAAAAAGAGCCTGCTCCCTCCCTTTAAACATTCAGCTCATTCCTAGGAATGTGATTTGTGGCAGGAAGTACAAGGTTGAAAGGATGTGGGCCCTCTAGCAGGCGTTGCCCCTCCTCTTTCTTCAGTCTGTGTAAATATTAAGGTGGAAGATGCAGAGGAGACACTACGGTCATAAATGTGAAGACGGAACACATTTTTCATCAAGTGCTTCATTAGCAATTTAAATTAATAGTAATATAAGGATGTTGCTTCGACTTAAAGAATTAGGGTTAGGGCCAGAATCCAGTGGCAAAGATTGGACTCCAAGCAGTCTAGAAGAGAAACAGGCAGGGTGAGGTAGGGTAGCATCCAGAGATTACAGAGAACAGAACATGCTGGGTGTCACAGTATGGAAGACAGAAACAGCTACATCTTTGTGTATTTAAGACTAGTCTGGTATACACAATGAATTCTAGGGTATCTGGAGCCACATAGTGGAGAAAACAAAACAAAACAAAAACCAAAACCCAACCAACCAAAAAAAAAAAAAAAAAAAAAAAAAAAAAAAACCCGAAAACAAAACTTTTTAAAAAGGCATCCATAAATAAAGAAGAAACAACAGAACAACTCTCAAGTGGAAAAAATGTAAATTCTTTTCTTCAGGATGCAAAAGGCATCCTGAAGTCTTATTTACCAGGCTCTCTAACCGCTTTTGTGTAGGTTCAGGAAGAGCTAAAGTAATAATGATGTCTCTTGTCTCTGAGAGGACAGTGAAAGTTGCTTGTAGAGACCATCACTAGGGGGCACTAGAGCAAAGACTACTGAACAAGACTTGTGAGCTTGTCAAGCAGCTTCACCTCCAGGTTGACACCAAGCACACCTACATTTTATAAAAAGGTCTAAAACTGTTTTGCCACAATCTGCTCAAATATTTCACTACAAAAGGTTTATCATCAAATTAAATTATAATTTGATTTAAACTTCAAATATAATTATCATTTAGAATCTCCTGAATGACAGTGCTCTTGACAAGTCAGAAGAAAATCAAATTCAAGAAAAATCTCTCTACAAAGAAGCAAACTTACGTTACATCCCTTAAGTATACTAATAATTGTTGACTTAGCAATCGTATTCTAGTATATTAACAAAACATAAAACAATGAAGAACACAGAACAGGTCTTAAGTGAGAATGGCCATCAATTCCATAGCAAAAAAATTCAAAAAAAAAAAAAAAAGTTCAAAACTATTCAGTTCAAATGTATTCAAAATATTCAAGAACATAATAAATTCTTATGTAGCTACAAAATGTACTACTATGCAATTATTAAAAAATTATTAAAATTATTAAATTCTTGGCCAGGAGGGATGGCTAAGGGTTAAAAGCATGTACTGTTCTTATAGAGGACCTGGGTTTGGTTCCCAGCATTCACTTGGTAGGTCACTACCATCTGTAAATCCAGTTCCAGGGACCTGGTGCCCCTTCAGAAACATAGTGCACATACATACATGTAGGCAAAACATTCATACACATAAAATAAAAACAAGCCTTAAAATATTCTTGGGAGATTATAGATGGTGGATGACAGTCTTCAGGAAATACGCTGGTAAAGGCTGAATACAGCCACGAGAAAAGCAATGGGTAATTTAAACAGCTGTGGAAGAGTCACACCCAGGACAGCACAGTCAAAGTGGGACCAAGGAACCCTCCTTATCTTAGCACCCTGTAGGTGTTCAGCACTGACATGGAGCAGAGGCGACATACCGTTTAAACAAGCTTTCTGTTGTCCTAGAGTATGTCAGACCAAGTATAAGGGGCCTGTACACTAGAACCCGAATAAAACCACTGCATTACTATGGAAAAGAAAGGTCACACAGATCTAAATAGTGTGCAGGAAGCTGGACAGTCAGTGTAAAATAATAAAGTGTCACCAGAATTTTCACAGAGACTTCAGGCAAGAACTGCACAGAAGCCATTTGCGTTCGAGCCTAGAAGGAAACCCTTCAAGTTTGACTAGAACAGAGAGTCCCCCTTTAGAAACAACTAAGGGTAATCTGATCACCCAAAGGCAAGGCAGAGGAGAGAATGGGACCAGCCATGGAAGAGGACAGCCCAGCAGCAGGAAGAAACTTGACTGTCTAGTCAAAAACCAGGCAGTTCTTATATCCCAAATCTCTATCCAGTTTTCTCCTCTATATCTAACCCATCTGTATTTAATATCCAAAGTCATTTTAGCAGGTCAACTTGGTCGTGGTCTGTTCTTGCCCTACATTTCATTTCCCCTTAAATCTTTCCTTATTACTTTTTTTCCCCTTCCCTTCTTTTTGCTTTCTCCTTGCCCAAAGAAAATAGTCTCATCTGGTTTACAAGAACCATTCGCCTCAGACATTGAAACAAGACTGATTTACATAATCTGTCTGTACATTTTTATTTCTTCCTCTACTTTGAGGCAAAGCTCCTTCATCAGCCTGACTTCTTTTGCCCACGCAAGCTCCACTTCCTATTTATGTTTTCTTCTGCTGCCTTTCATCACCCCAATACTAATCATTAATCATAGTATGTTTTCTTTTATTTTTTTCTCACGTATACCCAAATAACTAATATACCACTACATATAGTTTTATCAATACCCATTGTTATTGAAATGATTAATATGTAAAGGGTAACTGTTGGACTTAATACTTACTCTATTTCCAAAAGGATTCCACACCTGGGTAGTGACTGCTATTGCAAGGAATGCCTGGGAGAATACAGTCTGGTGCCCTGGATGTCAATCGTACAGAGGAAAAAAACCCTCAACCTTACTAAAATCTAGTCCCAACCCAACAGATCCTATACCTGCAGTCAACATCCTGTCAAACAGAAACACTTACAACAGTTGGTCCCTAGCTATTGGTGCTATCTGGAAGGATTAGGTTGGTGTGGCACTGCTGCAGATGAATGTCACTGGGCCTGGCCTTTGAGAGTAAAAAGCCTTGCTTCCAGTTCATTCTCCCTGCTTTGTGTTTACAGTTCAAAAATGAGCTCTTTACCAGCTTTCCTACTGTCATGCCTGCAGCCTCAGGGTTGTTCTTACCATTATGAAATCACATAGCCCTCTGAAATCACAAATCAAAATAAACACTGTTTATCAACATATTGATTTGATCATGGTGTTTTACCACCACAACAGAAGTAATACAGTAACCAATAGAATGGGAAGAAATTTCTATCATCTACACCTCAGACAGAGGATTCATATGTAGGAAACACAAAGAACCTGAACATAAATGTTAGAAACAAACAAACCAACAAAACAACCAAAACAATAAAAGAGTACAACCAAAAAATGGGTTGTGGAATGGAACAGAGAATATTCAAAAGAGAAAATACAAATGGGTAATAAAGATTTTTTAAAAAAGTATTTAGTATCTTTAATAAAACTACTTTGAGATTCCATCTCATACTCAACACAATGGGCAACAAGAGAGGAGTAGAATGGCTTATGCTCAAAGTCTCTGACCTCGGTAGGACAAGGCTCCATCCATGTGAGACAGGACTGTGACAACAAATACACACAGGGTAATGTTGAAGATCTCCCGAGAGCACTTTAGTCACATGTCATCTCTCAGGAAGGTGACAGTAACAACAACCTTCTTTCTGTGCTTCATCTAGTTAAACAGGTTTAACTAAATGATTTCTAAGTCTTTCAGTTCTAACTCATCATGACAGCATAATGTCACAATAAAAAATACAACAGAAGACATTTTAAACATTTATCAAGAATTTATACCAGTTCAACAACTGCATGATATAGGATAAATGGAAACTCGAGATTACTATGAGGAATCACAGTGTTTTTGTTCTCATAGTTTGAAATTCTATTGCCTAGAGATAAGATAACTATTAAGATCACATGTTAGAGGATATTCACACATTATTAATATTTTTATTTGGCTCTTTAAATATTTGCCTTTTATTGATATGTTCCAATCTTAATTTCATGAAACAACTGGATATTTTATGTTGAACAGATTTAAAAATTTCCTTTTTGTAATAACATTGTATTTGCTAGAAATTCTCTGAGCCATGTGCTTTTAGAAGATTTACATTTAGGCAGACAGTGGTGGCTCATGCCTTTAATCCCAGCATTTGGGAGGCAGAGATAGATTGAGCTCTGTGAATTTTAGGCCAGCCTGGTCCACAAACTAAGTTCCAGGCCAGCCAGGCTTACACAGAAAAAACCCTGTTTCAAAAAACATAACAAAAAAACAAGCAAACAAATGTTGATTGTTAGGTATTTGAGAAAATCACTTCAGAACTCTTGAAACCTCAATAGGGTTTTTAGTTCTGAAATAAGGTTCTCTGTGAAAACTAGTTCATGGTTCTACGTTTGATCAGAGACAAACAATTGTCATTCCCTTTAAGGAATGACAGATTTTAAGTAGTTGTTTTGTTTCTTTTTTCTTTTGGTTTTAAAGCTTCACCACAAGTGGAGCTTGTGTCTGTTTACCATTGGATCAGAGCTATCTTTTCCAGATCCTGAGTTTATGAAAGAGATACTAGACAACCTCTATCTTTCAAGGGACTTAATGAGACTTTAGATTAGAAGTGTGACTATCAATGAGAAAAGTCAGTATTTTTTTTACTTTTGTATAAAAAAGCTAGTATCCATCATTAAAATAGAGCGATGTTTTACTTTTATTTTCTACACTGTATTTTCTACTCACTCTCATATAATCAGAGATCCGGAATTATCAAGTTATTTGTAGGTTACGCTGAGTACCTGACCCAGAATAAACGGTGTATATTGTTAGACTCATCCTCCTCTTTTCTCACTGTCTTTAAGAGCCTGGGTTTATAGCACCCTTTTGTCTTTTAACAGAAATGAAATAGTGTTGCTGTTTCTTACAGATGTCTTTATTTTGTGTTTTTTAAAATGTATGTATACACATGTGTAAAGGTATGTTTTGTAACTACTGGTTGAAGAACACACACATAAAGCAAAAACTGATTAAGACTAATTATCAATTTAGAAAGATAATTTATGCAACTTATATTACATTAATTTAGTACAGTTATTATTTTTAATAAACCATTCTACCTACCGAAGCTCTTACTTACTTTGGAAGGAGAACCATCAGTAATTTTCACCAGCTGCCAAAGAATTGAGTAATGGGAACACTGCAGTGCTTGTACGACTATCTGTATCAAATGAAAAACAAAATTTTTATGAAAAAGTTAAAAAGAGACAATTTGTTTGCGTAGTACTAAATAACTAATACTTATGGGTTTTATTTCATAGTGAAGTTTTAAAACTGAGTTTTAAATAGAGTAACAGTAGATTGATTAAAAGTCGCAAATCAACAACTATGAAAATAAACATTCTGAGAATTTCAAATCAGATAGATAATGCTGTCTTAAAAAAATATAGCTCCATGAATATTTTTTGTTAATCTTCAAAAGAAATTGATGAAACTGTTTTTTTCTCAATTTAAACAAGATATTCTATTAATTTCAAAGCAAAATATAATACTTGTATGAAAATCGCATAAGCAAAGCTCCATGCTTAATGAACTAAAATAAAGCAAAACCATCTGGTACCCACCGCCCAGGTCATCAGAGCATTGCCAGTGTGCGTGCCAGTGCTGCTTCCTCCTTTTTCTAAAATGAAGTGATCCTGGCTTACACATTAATCACTGTATTTCCATTATCTAACTAACATGCATCCTCTAACTTCACTATGAATGATTATGAGCAATATATAAAAAATAATGTAATACATATTCTTTGAGTTTGCTTCCAGTTATCATTTATGTTTAAAATTTATGCATAGTGCATATACCTATAGATTGTTAAATTTTAGTACTATAAAATATTTAGAATATACCCCTAATTATTCTATTGATGATAAAATTTTACAAGCTCTGAGTTTTAGATCATTATGGGTAATTAGTATTAACCATTTTATATATACCTCTTGGTATACTGTGCACATGTTTTTCTAGGGGCCACGTCTTTAGAAATTTTAGTTTGGGACCTCTTAACACTTTAAAAAATTACTAAGGAAGTGTAGGCATTGTGGTCTAGGTCTCTAGCATGTGGGGTTCCAGGACGGTGTGGACTGCATGGCAAGTTCTAAGCCAGACTGAACTGCATAGTGATTTTACTACCAATCAATCAATCAATCAATCAGTAAGGCAGCCAGTGCAATGCCTATTCCTATTTAATCTACCCTTTTTACCCTTCCTTCCTTCCTTCCTTCCTTCCTTCCTTCCTTCCTTCCTTCCTTCCTTCCTTCCTCTTTAATATCTGGAACTGAATTCCTTCTGTCTCATGAAAAATCCTGTTCAAGTCTTTGGTCCCTACTCTCTATAGAGATAATAAAACTCAAGGAAGAAAAGTCAATCAGGCATTGTAGCATAAAGGTTAATTAGGGGTAGACCCCTACCATTGCCTGAGCATTAAACACAGCCTTACACATGAGTTAGAGCTCTAGCACAGAACACATCCTCCATTACATTTTAGTTTAAATACACAGTATGTATTTATTGCAAGGAAATATATAATGTTATTTCATTATTTTACCCAACAAACTTATCTGGTGTTTGTACTGTTATACAATAAACTACAATACCATAAAACAAACTAAATGTATATATTAAGCTCAACAACAACAAAATCAACAAGTTGAACACTGCAGAAATGAAGTAAACATAGCAGAAAGGAAGTAAACGTAGTTCTGGTAATTTTCAGGTACTAGGTTAAGAAAACATAAGCAAAGGATATCCTCACGTGGAAATCCCTAATAACTTGCAGGAATCATAAGGAACAAGTGATGCTGCTTCTGATGAATCACTAATGAGACAATGTCATGGTATTACTAAAACAAAGATTGATTTATGTCAAAATGCAGAAAGAGACTTCCTGAAACACTGTCAAGATGTAAGCATTAGTGATATAAAACCATTCGGTATATATTTGCTATGCTCACTGACAGAATACCTCGGAGTCTCGAGATACTTTTGAATAAATTCTAATTTACTATGATCAAGTACACAGGGGAGAAGGTTTTAGTGGAAGGAAATGACAAGATTTACAAACTTTCCTTCAAGAAAGCTACTGTGCTTAGTGCAACAGAGCTGGTTAAGCCCAAAGCCCTAGATTAGATCCAATAAGAAGGCCCAAATATGGGTACTTCAATTCCACTTAGAAGGGGGAACAAAATAATCACAGGAGGCAGGAGGAGGAATCTGGGTAGGAGAGTAAAGGAAGAGGGGTAGGATCAGGTGTTCAAGGGGACTGGAGAGAAGCCCAGAGGGCCAGGAGTATGAATGGAACTATGCACCAGTATGGGGTGGGGTGGGGGACTTCTAGAAAGGCCCAGAGACCTGGGACGTGAGTGGCTCCCAGGGCTCAATGGTGATGACCTAAGCTGACATGCCCAACAGTGGGGAAATGGAACGTGAAGAGACCACCTCTAATGGATAGACATGGTCTCCAGTTGAAGCATAGGGCCACCTGCCCATCTTTGACGTTTTTGACTCAGAAGTTTTCCTGTCTAAAGGAAAAGCAGGGACAAAAATGGAGCAGAGACTGAAGGAAAGGCCACCCAGTGACTGGCCCAACTTGGGATCCATTTCAAGACAGGAGCCATCCTTTGGGAGGCTCTCCCAGCAGCTGACTGAGACCGATGCAGATACTGCCAATCACCGGACTGAGAGGTTAAGGACTGCTACAGAAGAGTTAGGGGAAAGACTGAAGGAGCTGAAGGGAATGGCCATCCCATAGGAAGAATAACAGTATCAACTCACCGGACCCATGGGAGTTCCTAGAGAATAAGCCACCAACCAAAAAGCATGCACTGGCTGGTCCACGGCCCCTGGCACATATGTAGCAGAGGACTGCCTTGTCTGGCCTCAGAGGGAGAGGGTTCTCAATCCTATAGAAATTTGATGCCTCAGGGAAGGGGTATGCTGGCAGGGGTAAGGTAGGGGTGAATGGATGGGTGGAGGAGTACACTCTCAGAAACAAAGGGGAGAAGGGACTAGAAAGGGGAGCAATATGTGGAATTAAATAAATAATTAAAAAAGAAGCCTGCTCCAAAAAACCCCCACTCTTTAAATTTGAAACATGAATTGTTAAATTATTATAAAAGATTGTCAGATCAGTAGTAATTAATAGAAAATGGAGATCTAGAAAGTAAATAATGATAAAAATTGCTTAATTTTGTTTATAACATTTATTGTAATGTGTAGAAACATAAATTCCTTTCCTAATCCTTTTTTATTGGATATTTTAATACTAGCAGTTCCTCAAAGAAATTTTGATAGTTTCCTAGAAGCTTCTCAGTGATGGATATGTGGAAAGCCAGACATTTAGTCACTATTTCAAAGGTATTTCATTTTAATGTTCCAAATATTGGTATTCTTCACAAGTTTACTCCCCCACCAAGATTTATTATCAAAATTTTTAATGTAATTTTTTTAAACTTGTTCACCTTACATCCCACTCACTGCTCCCTCCTGGTCACCCCTTTCCACAATCCTTATCATACCCTCTCCCCTTCTCCTCTGAGTGGGTGGGGGGACCCTCCCCTCTGGGTATCCCCCCACCCTGATGCTTCAAGTCTCTGTGAGGCTAGGCCCTTCCTCTCCCACTGAGGCCAGACAAGGCAGCCTAGCTTGAAGAACATATCTAACGAATAGGCAACACAAGCTTACTTTTAAAAGAATTCTACTCTATTATTTTAAAATAAAAAGCTAGCTGTCACTGACAAGGAAACACTTTGCTTTGTTACTGGCATATTTATATTAATACTATAGCTGATTGAATGTCAAAAGAAAATTCAGAACTTTCCCACTTAGCTAAATAATCATTTTTGTATTTTATTATCCCTAACTTGTCTAGAAGTCATTTATTGAGTAACATCATGTTTGTGGAGCATAGATGAAGTAGGACCAGCAGCAAAAAAACTAAAAAAGTCAGAGAGATTATTTTTTTTATGTCCTAACTTTGTTAACATTGTCTTGCTGGAAAAACCACTGTTGTGGCAAATAACAAGTATCAATGATTTTCTTTCAGTTCTTTTCTTTGTTCTCATATTTGCTCTTCCTCAGAAGAAAACACTAATCAGTAGCAAACATTTTTGGGTAAATTACGCAGTAATGCCTTCTGTGTCATTTATTTCTTGGCCTTACACTTGACAGGAACATTGGGTCTTTGAATGACTGGGAGTATAATGACACTCTACTCTTTAAAAGTGCTGGAGAGACATATTTTCCTATATTGAAATTGTTCAAAAAATTAAGATTTGAGATTATTATAGATGCTAGCATTAAATTAACCAACATAAAATTGTTATTAGAACATTTTCATAATTATATAATGGCCTTTTAATTTCTCCTTCCTCTACTTCATGTTAAGGTTTTTTTTTTTGTTTTGTTTTAAAGATAAAAGATTTTCATGTAGCTCAAGGTGACCTAAAATTTGCTATGTAGACAAGGAAAATGCTGAATTATTTGTTTTGTTTTACAAGACTGGTGTGTGTGTGTGTGTGTGTGTGTGTGTGTGTGTGTGTGTGTGTGTGTGTGTGTCTGTCTGTCTGTCTGTCTGTCTGTCTGTCTGTCTCCCTGGTTGTCCTGGAATTAGCTCTGTAGACAAGGCTGACCTGGAACCCAGAGATCCACATACTTATACCTCCTGAGTACTGGGATTAAAGAGTGTGCCACCACTGTCCACTAACATTGAATTTTTGATCATCCTGCCTATATATCTCAAAAGTGTTAGGATTACAGGCTAGTTTTTCCAGTCTGGTTTGATATAACATCTCTCTCTTTTTTTAAAAAAATTTTTCTTGGATATTTTATGTATTTACATTTCAGATGCTCTCCCCTCTCCCATACCTCCTCCCCTTCCCCCTGCTTCTATGAGGATGCTCCCATTTCCACCCACCTACTT
This sequence comes from Rattus rattus, assembly GCF_011064425.1. Classification (NCBI taxonomy): domain Eukaryota; kingdom Metazoa; phylum Chordata; class Mammalia; order Rodentia; family Muridae; genus Rattus; species Rattus rattus. The sequence goes on along the minus strand of NC_046161.1, from coordinate 92,257,055 downwards.
CAAACTCAACGCCTTGGCATTACCCTGCATTGGGGAAATGAGCCTTCACAGGACTTTTCCTCCTATTGATGCTGGACAATGACATCCTTTACTACAAAGGTGGCTGGAGTCATGGGTCCCTCTATGTGTACTCATTGGTTGGTGGTTTAGACCCTGGAAGCTATGGTTGGTTGATAGTGTTTTTCCTAAGGTGTTGCAAACTCCTTCAGCTCCTTCATTCTTTTCTCTACCTCCTCCACTGGGGTCACTTTGTTTAATCCAGTGGTTAGCTGCAAAGATCCTAGTCTGTATCAGTAGGGCTGAGGAGACTCCTATATCTGGCTCCTGTCAGCAAGCACTTCTTGGGTGTTTGGGTTTGGTAGCTGCATACAGGATGGATCCCCAGGTGGGGCAGTCTCTGGATGACCTTTCCTTCAGTCCCTGCTCCACTTTGTCCCTGTATTTCTTCCTGTGAGTATTTTGTTCTCCCTTATAAGAAGGAATGAAGCATCCACATTTTGGTCTTCCTTCTTGAGCTTCATATGATCTGTGAATTTTTTCTTATGTTTTCCAAGCTTTTGGGCTAATATCCACTTCTTAGTGAGTGCATAAGATGTGTGTTCTTTTGTGACTGGGTTACCTCACTCATTATATTTCCTACTTTCATTCATTTGCCTATGAATTTCATGAAGTCACTGTTTTTGATAGCTGAGTAGTATAGATGTACTGCATTTTCTGTATCCATTCCTCTGTTGAAGGGCATCTGGGTTCTTTCCAGCTTCTGGCTATTATTAATAAGGCTGCTATGAACATTGCAGAGCATATGTCCTTGTTATATGTTGGAGCATCTTTTGGGTATATGTCCAGGAGAGGTATAGATGGGTCCTTAGGTAGTACTATGTCCAATTTTCTGAGAAACCTCCAGACTGGTTTCCAGAGTGGTTGTACCAGCTTGTAATCCCACCAACCATAGAGGAGTGTTCCTCTTTTTCCACATCCTCACCAGCATTTACTCTCACCTGAGATCTTTTTTTTTTTTTTTTTTTTTCGTTCTTTTTTTCGGAGCTGGGGACCAAACCCAGGGCCTAGTGCTTCCTAGGCAAGCGCTCTACCACTGAACTAAATCCCCAACCCCCGTAGCTAGGCTTTTTTTTTTTTTTTTTTTTTTTTTTTTTTTTCCCCGAGACTGGGGACCAACCCAGGGCCTTATGGTTGCTAGGCAAGCGCTCTAACACTGAGCTAAATCCCAACCCGTTCACCTGAGATCTTAGCCATTCTGACTGATACCACATCTTTTAAAAAAAAATACTGTACTAATGATAAAACTAAGGACAAGAGATAAGCTTCTAGAACATTTAATTTCAGAAAAATTGAATCTGCATAAAAATGAAGTTTGAATTAATAACACAGAAAATACGAATGAAAATTATGTACAACACTCACATACACTATAATATCTGTACATGTAGAACCTATTTAAAATTCTGAAAAACGTAACAACCAATAAACATTTTAATTTTTATGTTCAGAGATCCAAATAAACAGTAGTCTCTTTCTGATAACTGTCATTCAGTTTCCTACCAGCTAAATTTAGGGTTAAATTGAGTGACAACATCGTTAAAGGAGCCCTCAAATGTGAATTAAAAATCAGTATAGCTGTTAAAGAAGACAATGAAAAACTGTTTAAAATCATTAGAATTAGGAAAATACAACCTGTGCTAAATGCACGGGGAGACATTACTGCATACCGAGTAGGATAGTTAAAGTAAAATAACTGACAAGATCAGTGTAGATTAGACACAAACCGTCAAACCTCTCATCTGTTAAGGGTAGTAATGAATATAGTCAACCACTGAAAACAGCTTAGCGGAGAATAAGAAAGTGAACAACAAGGGGTTGGGGATTTAGCTCAGTGGTAGAGCACTTGCCTAGCAAGCGAAAGGCCCTGGGTTCGGTCCCCAGCTCCGAAGAAAAAAAAAAAAAAAAAAAAAAAGAAAGTGAACAACATCAAAGACCTGGCAGCTGCACTCACTGATCTTATTTTACAAAAATGAAAACTATGTTGATAAAAATCTGCACACAAATCTTCATGACTGTCTTAATTGTGAGAGTTAAAACTTGGAAATGGAACGTCTTCCACATGATAAATGGGTAAAACAAATCATGAAATGTCAAAACAGTGGAATATTAATCAGCAATAAAAATGAAGCAACTAATGGCTCACACAACCATTTTGGATTAATCTCAGAGACATCATGCTTAGTGAAACACATTATGTCCTAAAAAGATTCTATACTGTATGGTTACTTTTTGGTCTGTAATATGGCTTGAGGTCAGGGACGTGACTCTAAGCAAGCAACTGAAGGATCTATATGACAAGAAATTCAAGCCTCTGAAGAAAGATATCGAAGAAGACCTCAGAAGATGGAAAGATCTCCCATGCTCATGGATTGGTAGGATTAACATAGTAAAAATGACCATCTTACCAAAAGAAATGTACAGATACAATGTAATTCCCATTAAAATCCCAACTCAATTATCCACAGAGATAGAACAATTCTCAAATTAATCTGGAATAACAAAAAGCCCAGGACAGTGAAAACTATTCTCACAATAAGAGAACTTCTGTCCAGGGACTAAGCCACTACCTAAAGACTATACATGGACTGACCCTGGACTCTGACCTCATAGGTAGCAATGAATATCCTAGTAAGAGCACCAGTGGAAGGGGAAGCCCTGGGTCCTGCTAAGACTGAACCCCCAGTGAACTAGACTGTTGGGGGAGGGCAGCAATGGGGGAGGATGGGGAGGGGAACACACCCATAAAGAAGGGAGGGGGAAGGGTTAGGGGGATGTTTGCCCGGAAACCGGGAAAGGGAATAACACTCGAAATGTAAATAAGAAATACTCAAGTTAAAAAAAAAAAAAAAAAAAAAAAAAAAAAGAGAACTCTGGGGGAATCACTATCCCTGACCTCAAGCTGTACTACAGAGCAATAGTGATAAAAACTGCATAGTATCAGTATATATAGGGACAGACAGGTAGACCAATGTAATAGAATTGAAGACCCAAAAATAAACCCACATACCTATGGTCACCTGAACTTTGACAAAGGAGCTAAAACCATCCAGTGGAAAATGGAAATATTCAACAAGTTGCTGGATCAAGTGGCGGTCAGCATGTAGAAGAATGCAAATTGATCCATGCTTATCTCCTATACAAAATTCCAGTCCCAGTGGATCAAGAACCTCCACATAATCTAACAGAAGAGAAAGTGATAACAAGCCTCGACACATGGGCACAGAGGAAACTTTCCCGAACAGAACACCGATGGCTCAGGTTCTAAGATCAAGTATAGACAAATGAAATTGAAAAGCTTCTGTAAGGCAAATTACACGTCAATGGAACAAAAATGCAACCTACATATTGAGAAAAGGTCTTTACCAACCCTGCACTTGACAGAGGGCTAATATCCAATATATACAGAGAACTCAAGAAGTTAGACTCCAGAGAACCAAACAACCCTATTAAAATTGGGGTACAGAGCTAAACAAAGAATTCTCATGAGGAATATCAAATGGCTGAGAAGCACCTAAAGAAATGTTCAACATCCTTAGTCATCAGGGAAATACAATCAATGAGATTCCACCTGATACCAATCAGAATGGCTAAGATCAAAAACTCAGGTGGCAGCAAATGCTGGTGAGGATGTGGAGAAAGAGGAACACTCCTCCATTTTTGGTGGGATTGCAGACTGGTACAATCACTCTGGAAACCAGTCTGGTGGTTCATCAGAAAACTGGACATAGTACTACCTGAGGACCCAGCTATACCTCTCCTGGGCATATACCCAAAAGATGTTCTAACATTTAACAAGGACACATGCTCTACAATGTTCATAACAGCCTTGTTTATAATAGCCAGAAGCTGGAAAGAACGCAGATGTCCCTCAGCAGAGGAATGGATACAGAAAATATGGTACATTTACACAATGGAGTATATTCAGCTATTAAAAACAATGACTTCATAAAATTCTTAAACAAATGGATGGAACTAGAAAATATCATCTTGAGTGAGGTAACCCAATCACAAAAAACACACACACGGTATGCACTCACTGATTAGTGGGTATTAGGAAACAAGCTTGGATTACCCATGATAAAACTTACAGACTTTTGAAGGTCAAAAAGAAGGAAGACCAAAGTGTGGATGTTTCAGTTCTACTTAGACGGGGAAACAAAACAATCATAGGAGGTAGAGGGAGGGAGTGACCTGGGATGGAGATAGGAGGTAGAGGGAAAAAAAGGGGGGAGGGGAGACTGGATCAGGGGTAGGAGGAGAAAGGGGAGAAGCACAGAGGGTTAGGAAACTGAATGGAGGTGTGTAGCAGTGGGGGATGGGGAGCTGGGGATAGCCACTACAAAGACCCAGATGCTGAGAAAGCACGAGGCTCCCAGGACCCAGTGGGGATGACATTAGCTGAAATACCCAAGAAAGGGAAGAGAACCTGTAGAGACCATATCTAGAGGTTAGGTAAGGCCCCCAGTTGAGGGATGGGGCCACCTACTCATTTCAAAAATATTAACCCAGAATGGTTCCTGTCTAATGGAAATGCAGGGACAAAGTGTGGAGCAGAGTGAAGGAAAGGCCATCCAGAGACTGCCCCATCTGGGGATCCATCCCATCTGCAGCCACCAAACACACACACTATTGCTGATGTCAAAAAGAGAGTGCTGACAGGAGCCAGATATAGTTGTCTTCTTAGAGGCTATGCCAGAACCTGACCAATACAGAATGGATGCAGGCAGCCAAACACTGGACTGAGTATGGGGACCCCAATTAAGGAATTAGAGAAAAAACTGAAGGAGATGAAGGGACTTGCAACCATATAGGAAGAACAACAATATCAACCAACTGGACACCCCAAAGCTCCAAGGGACTAAACCACCAATCAAAGAGTACACATGGAGGAACCCATGGCTCCAGCTGCACATGTAGCAGAGGATGGATTTATCTGGCATCAATGGGAGGGAAGGCCCTCGGTCCTGTGGAGACTTGATGTCCCAGTGTAGGGGAATGCCAGGGTGGGTAGGTGGGAAGGAGTAGGTGGGGGGATGGCATAGGGATTTGCAGAGGGGAAAACAGGAAGGGGGAATAACATTTGAAATATAAATGAATAAAATAACCAATGAAAAATAAAAAAGAAATGGCTAGGACAAACAAACATACAAATGTGATTTTTAAAAAACTAGCAATTCCAGAGCCAGAGAGATGGCTCAGTAGCTAAGAGCATTGGCTGCTCTTCTAGAGGTCCTGGGTTCAATTCCCAGAAACCACACTGTTGTTCACAACCATCTGAAATGTTATCTGATAGCCTCTCTTGGCATGCAAGTGTTCACAGATACAGCTCTGATGAACATACAATAAATAATTAAAAACAAACAAACAAAAAAACCTAGTAATTTAGTGGAGTGGAACCATACTTAAAGTTCTATAGGTCATTGAAAAGAGAGAGAAGGGGTTGGGGATTTAGCTCAGTGGTAGAGCGCTTGCCTAGGAAGTGCAAGGCCCTGGGTTCGATCCCCAGCTCCAAAAAAAAGAAAAAGAAAAAAAAAAAAAAAAAAAAGAAAAGAGAGAGAAGTATGTAATGCAGGGGCCATGTGCACAATGACCATATATTAAAAAGACAATCAGAAGTATGGAATACTCCAGTACAAAATTCCAGTCAATAAAAGGTTTACCTTTAATTACTATACAGTTAAGACCTCCCAAAGAATGAACTAGAAATCAGATTAGTGCACAATTAAACCTTGATATGCTGAGACATTACTTTCAAGCTGACAATTTTCAAGTATCCAAAATAAAAAATGAGGTGACAAAAAAAAAATCAATAAAAATTTAAGTACAAATTCATTAATTTTATAATCTCTTGATACACTACTGTCAAAAAGAAGGTTTGGTATATAGTAAGAAGAATATGGGACTAGGAGTACATATTATATGACTTTAGGTCTAATATTAAAGAATTCAAATACACCACTAGCTTCTCCACAAACACAGTATAAACCCTATCTAAAGTATCTTCTTCCTTCCTACCTAATCAATTTGCTCAAAGGACTCAATGAGCTAGCTCTGCTCATGATCTTGAAACAAAGAAACATAGACAGATACTACTTCATTTCTAGTGTAATTTCTAGTTTGTGTATTAGTTTTAAAAGTTTACAGAAAAAGAACAAAAGGCAATGAATGAGAAAAAGTAACCATATAAATAACTTGATATATGTTTATAAAGGATATAGACTAATATCCAAGTGCAAAATATTCAAGTGCTATACTATAGTAGCCACTAAAATGCCAAAATAAAAGGTTAGAAAATATTATTTAAGTTCTTGGGGCTTTTGAAATAGTTATTTACTAAGGATCTCAGCTTTCTGCTAGACAGAAGAGCTTAGATACAAATCCCAATAAAATAAAAAGTCAAATGAGCAACAACACTTGACACAAGTATTAGTTTAACCAAGCACACACATTTAGGGATGGGTGCTGGGATGCAAAGAGTGATCCTCAGAACTTAACCAGCAGGAGAAGATAACACTAGGAACAAACAAGGCAAGCAAGCAAAACCTAACTTTCTAGGGATGCAACCATCTACCTTAAGCCTGTTTTTATTATAGTTTCAATTTATTATTATCTTTAGTAATAAGTGATTAAGCCCATGACACAGTATATGCTAAGAACATGCTATGCCAGGGATTTGAAACAAAAATACACAAAGTAATCTTGCAATAATGTAAAATCGGGAAAAAGGAATGGAAACGTGAAAGTAAGCTTTGTTGATAAGGGCAAACAGGCTGTCACAGCATTTAAGTACAGCCATAAACAGGCTGAGTGAGCAGAAACTAGACCACAGACGACCTTAAAAATAGATGAAGATACATCCTGTCGATTCCTAGGTCTCAGTGACGTTCCACTGTAATTAATAGTAACCCTTTCTATCCTCAGAAGAATTGTCCGTTGGGCAATATAGTGACCATTTAACTATTAGCAGGAAAATCTGAAAGCTACCTAAAAGTGCTAGGAAACACACAAAAAGTCATTTGGTAGAAGAGTAACATCATTATGTTTTGTTCTTTTTAAATCACTATTAACAAAGGTAAGTAGTCTTACTTGTTGACTAGCTATTAAAAACACATACTTTTATTTTATGTATCTGAGTGTTTGTCCACATGTATACCATGAATGGAAACCACAGGCATGCTGAGTGGGGGACATGGAAAGTAGAAATAGGAATCAGGTTCTGTGGAACTGATGCTACAGATGGCACTGTGAGGGTACTGGGAACAGAACTGAGATCCTCTGCAAGAGGAAACAGTACTGTAAACTGCTGCAGTGACCTTCACAGCCTTCGTTATGGTTGCACATGCTTGGCCCAGAGAGTGGCCCTATTAGAAGGCGTGGCCTTGTTGGAAGAAGTGTGTCATTAAGGGTGGACTTGGAGACCCTCCTCCTAGCTGTCGGAGGATGCTCAATCTGCTGCTGGCTTCTTTCAGTTGAAGATGTAGAACTCAGCTCCTTCTGCACCAGGCCTGCCTGGATGCTGCCATGATCCTGTCATGATGATAATGGACTGAACCTCTGAACCTGTAAGCCAGCCCCAATTAAATGTGGGTCTTTATAAAACTTGCATTGATCATGGTGTCTGTTTACAGCAATAAAACACTAAGACAGCCTTGTTCATTAGATTATTTTTATTTATTTATTTTTTCCTGAACCTGGGCTTGTGATCCACTCAACAAGGGTTCTGAGAATCAAACTCTGGCTCTCTGAAATAGCAGCAAGTGCTCTTAATTATCAAGCCATCTCTGCAGCCCCCAAATGTTGACTCCTAAGTTCTAGTTTAGGTCCTTTGCCATACTGACAAAACCTAAATTTTAGGATCAATTCCTTTTTTCTATTGAGCCAAGTGTCCCTGTTGGGCATTTACTGTTATATGCTGGTTAGTTTTTATGTCAATGTGATGCACGCTAGAGTCAGTTTTGAAGAAGGAAATTCAGTTGAGAAAATGTTCCCATGATACTGGCCTGTGGTGCGTTTTCTTTCTTTTAAACTTTTTTTTTTTTTTTTTGTGCTTTTTTTTCGGAGCTGGGGATCGAACCCAGGGCCTTGCGCTTCCTAGGCAAGGGCTCTACCACTGAGCTAAATCCCCAACCCCTTAAACTTTTTTTAATTGAATATCTTATGTATTTACATTTCAAATGTTATTCCCCTTTCCTGGTTGCCCCCTCTCCTATACCCCATCACCCCTTCTCCTGCTTCTATGAGGATGCTCCCATTCCTACCCATCCACTCCCACCCACCCACTTCCATCTCCTCACCCTGGTATTCTACTACCCTGGGGCATCGAGCCTTCACAGGACCAAGGGCTTCTCCTATTGATGCCCTACAAGGCCCATCCTCTGCTACATAATAGGAAGGAGCCATGGGTCACTCCATGTGTACTCTTTGGTTGGTGGTTTAGTCCCTGGGAGCTCTGGGGTATCTGGTTGGTTGATGTTGTTGTTCTTGCTATGGGGTGGCAAACCCCTTCAGTCCTTTCTCTAACTCCTCCATTGGGGTACCATGCTCAGTCCAATGCTTATCTACAAGCATCCTCATCTGTATCAGTAAGGTTCTGGCAGAGCCTCTCAGGAGACATCCATATCTGGCTCCTGTCAGCAAGCACTTCTTTGCATCAGCAATAGTGCCTGGGTTTGGTGGATGCATATGGGATGGATCCCTAGGTGGGGCAGTCTCTGGATGGCCTTTTCTTCAGTCCCTGCTCCACTCTATGTCCCATTTTTTTTTTTTTTTTAAAATGAGTACACTGTAGCGGTCTTCAGACACACCAGAAGAGGGCATCAGATCCCATTACAGATGGTTGTGAGCCACCATGTGGTTGCTGGGAATTGAACTCAGGACCTCTGGAAGAGCAGTCAGTGCTCTTAGACACTGAGCCATCTCTCTAGTCCCATTGCTCATTAGATTTTTAATGATCCAGGTTTTGTTTACTCAAAGTCCTGAGACCTTATGGAAACTGGGGAAGTAGTCTATTCCCATGCCATATTCTCAGGCCTTGGCTCTTTTGTTTGTTTTGGAGATATGGTTTATGTAGCTGAGGCTTTGATTCTTCTGTTTCTCTCTACTCCCCAAGTGCTTGAATACAGGCATATAGTACCATATCAGACTGTTAGCTTTTTAAATGAATGGATGGCACTTTAAAAAAGTAGTAGCAATATAAAAGACAACAAAATAAACCATTGAATAAATTCCTAGTTTAAGGCCCACTAAAATGGTATTAATAAATGCATTTACCTTAGGCATTTTGCCTATAGTTTACAAGTTGGTCAACCAGTCTACTATAATTCATTTATGTTATGCCCATGTTCTGAAAAAGTAGTCATTTTTCTTTTTAAATCACAAACACATAAGATGACATACGTAATTTTGCTGTTTGGAAGATTTTTTTTTTGGAGCTGGGGACCGAACCCAGGGCCTTGCGCTTGCTAGGCAAGCGCTCTACCACTGAGCTAAATCCCCAACCCTGTCTGGAAGATTTTTATAACTGGTGTTACACTACATGTCATATGAGAGATGTATATCATTATAGTCATGTTCCAAATATTGAGGAAAAAAAGGTAATTTATTGGCATTTATTATCATGAATCTGATTTCATGTTTATGGATACTTTGCTTGTGTCCACTAAGGCCAGAAGAGAGTGTCTGATCTCTTGGAACTAGAGTTATAAATGGTTGTGAATTGTCATGTGCTTATTGGGAACTGAGCCAGGGTCCTCTGGAAGAGCAGCAAGTGTCCCTAACCATTCGCGTATTCCCTAGCCTCTGATGACACTTATTTTAAACTTTAATTTTAATTTTTGACAGTCATTATGTAACTTGGAGCTTGGGCTAATAGTCTGACTACGAGACTAATGATTTTATCAAACTGTCCTATGGCATTTGGTCCTGAGTTTTCAATATTCTGATTTCATTTCCCCCTTTTTTTTTTTTTTTTTTTTTTTTTGGTTCTTTTTTTCGAGCTGGGGACCAACCCAGGCCTTTGCGCTTCCTAGGTAAGCGCTCTACCACTGAGCTAAATCCCCAGCCCCCCGTTTTGTTTTTTTTAAAGGCAGGGGGTTTCCTTATGCAGCCAGTCTGGTAGCGGCATTTTTTTTTTTTTTTTTTAAATCAGGAATTGAGTCATGTGTGTGATAGGCAAGTTCTTTCTCTACAACTGAGCTATATATTCCTACCCTCAATTCTCTTTGTATTCTTCATCTTGAGACAGGGTCTCACCATTACCCAAGCTTACCACGAATGTAGCCAAAGGTAGTCCTCAATTTGTAATCCTCTTGTCTCAGTCACGTTAGGAGCTGGTATTTTAGGCCTGTGACACTAGACAGGCTTCTGAGAAATCTTAGTTAACCCAAATTCCCAGTTTGTGGCAGGCCCACAACTCATATTTCTTTTATAAGTTTACTGTAGCTGGTTTGATTTTTAAGTTTATAATGTGAGTGTTTATATATAATTTTATCTTGACACAGGCACCTAGCTATGTTGCTTAGGTTGTCTCCAACTTGGTTCAAGTGATCCTCCGGTCTTAGGTTTCTAAGCAGCTGAGAATATAGGACTACATCGTCATGTCTGATCTAATAATTGTTGTATAAGCTGTGCAGAAGTATGATTACGGTTCTTTTGTTTTGCATATCGATATTCAATTGTGTTTTAGCACAATTAGACAAAAGCTTATCCTTAGATTTAGAAGGAACTGCTTTTTTTGTTATAAAATCAATGAATTAAGTGGGCATCATGATACTTGCCCAGACTTGCAGCAACTGGTAGGCTACAGCAGGAAAATTTCCATGAATTTCAGGCTACGCTAGAAATAGACTAAATATGTTTCAAGAACAAAACAAAACAAAGCACCAAACTTACAAACACAAAAATCAAACAAACTACTACCTAAAAGTTTTTGGTATGGCAGGTGTGAGGGACAATCAGAAATATGTATCTGAAATAAGTTCTAAGTCCATACGAGTGCAGTCTTCTCGGAAAGCATGATTCTTAACAACATATACAATAAGCCAAATCTATCCAAAAATAATAACCTGACTTAAGTTAAACTCACCCCCTATATTATGTTCAGTCTGAATAATGTGGTGATTTCCAGTTCATGATGACGGGTTAAGTACCAGCATCTAATCTCTCCCCACAGTTCCTATTGAAACAGCCCAAAAGATATTTGGGAAAAAAAGATCAATACAAAAAGAAATTTTATATAGAGCAAACATCAGAGGGCATTGGGTGAGGGAAAAGAAGGCATGGGAAAAGAGTGGAAGCATAGCCTGGGCTACCATATGCTAATAGCATATTAATAGCAAAAATGAAAAGCAAATGAAAGTAATTTAAAAGCTTGGTTTTAGTATGTGTGCCCTATCTATGTGGCCTTAGGCACATTACTTCATATGTTTCAGTTTTATTAGTAGTAAAAAATAAATATATAAATTATATGTATCTCATCCAGCTTATAACAAATAAACAGATGTAAAGGCTTAAAGTAATACTCAGTTTATTGTAAGTATAATTTCTTTTCATGGTTTTTATTTTTTCTTCTTCTATTTTTTGGTGATAGGGTCTCATTTAGTAGTCCTGGTTGGTCTAGAATTTACTTTGTAGATCAGGCTAGCCTTAAACTCAGAGATCTGCCTACCTCTGCCTCTCAAGTTGTAAGTTAGAAGGATGCTTGGAGAGGCCCCACATTAATAACATATAATTTTTTTTGTTTTGTTTTAGATAGTATTGTAGCCCAAGCCATCTAGAACTCATTATGTAGACTGGGCTAGATGAGAATTTAGAGTGAGTACTATGATTAAAGGTATGTTGACCACAGTTGGCTTCAATGTTTTTTTTTTCTTTTAAATTTTGCTTGATAGTAAATACTACTATAAATGGTCTTTATTGATTTTCAAATTTTAGGGTCTTCTTGGGGGTATGAAAACGATAACATTAATGCAGAGTTTTAATATATTTTATTTTTCTCATATGCAAATCAAGATATTATCACGCTTATGTATTCATTTTGTGTATGTGTGTGTGTGTGCACATGCCATGGCATACATGTGGAGGTTGTCATAGGGCAGCCTGCAGAGTCAGTTCTCTCCCTTCTCTAGAAGAATCTAGGAATCAAACTTAGGTTGTCAGGCTTACCCCTTCAGCCATCTCACTGGCTTTTTTAAGTCAGCACCAGTAAGAAACAGGCACAAAGTTAAAAAAACCAAAACAAAATAAAAAAAACAAAAAAAGATAGGGATAACTTTAAATATTTTTTTGCTTTTACTTTATAAAAAAGTCTATGAGGACATAACATCTGGTTTCTTTACAGTAAATATTAGCTGTTTTATAGAACTAATATATTTTAAAATATTTCTTATAGGTTAAGACTTCATTCGCAATGGTGGCTTTAGTATATTCTGCTTACTAGAAGTGCTCAAAAATTATTAAAAGCACATAGAAGCTTGTTTGAAAAGAGCAGAGGAGGGGCTGGAGAGATGGCTCAGCGGTTAAGAGCACTGACTGCTCTTCCAGAGGTCCTGAGTTCAATTCCCAGCAACCACATGGTGGCTCACAACCATCTGTAATGGGATCCGATGCCCACTTCTGGTGTGTCTGATGACAGAGACAGTACACTCATATAAAAAAAAAAAATACAAATTAAAAAAAAAAAAAAAAAAAAAAAAGGAGCACAGGAGCTTACAAATCTGCAAAAATACAAGAAACAAAACAAGTACCAATAGTAATGAAATATAACATAATGCTATATGAATACTAAAATAAAAATAGTTTGAAATTAAAAAAGATGAGTACATGAATTAAGGAACAGTTCTTCCTTATATATCAGAGTATGAAAAAAACACAAAATGAGAATTAAAAAGTGATGATTTTAGAAACTGTTTTATGATCATGAAAGCAGATTCAAAAAAGATTAGATAAATGATACAAAATAATGTCAAATTTTGACAAGAAACAGCATTATTTATATACTTTAAAAGAACCCGTTGAAAGTCTATGAATTAAAAAGGACATTCTACCTCAACCAAGTGATCTAATATCACTAATAGTGAACAAGTTGAGATTATGTTTCTTTCTGTTCTTCTGTTTCTGTTAGCATATGTAATAACACTACAAGACACTTTGTTCATACTCAGTACCAATGTGCTTCTTAGGATAATACACTGAGGATAGAATATCACCTAAGATTCATTCCTACAAGAATGTGTAATCCCAATAGAAATATACTACAACCAGATAAAATTAATTGAGAATAGTTTATGAGACAACTAGCTGGTATTTTTCAGAATATTAGTGTCATGAAACACAATGGCTTCTAATTTAAAGTGACAAGAAAGTTAGACCATTTAAATACTACGCTATTCTGGATTGGGAGTCATTGATGTAAATGATGTTTATATTACTCTTACAAATATAGGCTTATTTATGAAAATATATAATGTAAAGTGCAAAAGTGAAAAAATAGACATTAAGGGTAATTAAAGAAGCATGTTTTGCTATAAAGACATCTTTATACTATGACTTAAAAATAATTAGAGTACAAAAAAATTAGAATATGAAAATTTTAAATCTTTGGTCATCCATTTATGCTAAAACTGTGACATCTAAAATATTTCTGGTATTAGAAAGACAAAGTACTACCAGAGAATCCCCTACTCTCAAACCCCAAATTCTGCTACTCCTGAAATATAAGACTAAAGAGATATTTAGTCAAATTGTCCATTATGGAAAACAGTCAAGGATATGGTAAATATAGTCCTCACAAACAGCTAGAGAACTAATCTTTAGACACATCCAAAGTACTGAGCATAACTGAGGGCTTAACATTAGCAAAACTTTGGTAGTACTTGGACATCTTGCTCAGAGAAAGGAATTTCAATGGAAATCTCTAGACTCTAGAGAAAAGCAAAAGTGGAATCTGAAAAGGGGAAACTTAAATAATCATATGAAAATTAGTTGAATACTGATTTTATTCAAGTCTATATATCTTAGAAGGTGTTTGTAAAAGCTTTAAACATGCACGAGAACACAATCTAGTAGTTGTGCCGTCAACCTTCATCCATCCGGGTAAAGACTCGGGGTATGAGTCCTAAGAGAAGTCAAGGCAACATACAACATAAATAAGCTCTTTTGAAAAAAGGTAACAGAAGGAAAAAGATATTGTGGATGAAAAATAAATGTTGACAGGTGTATAATCCCATTAAGCAGATATGTGTTACTTTTATTCTTTCCTTGAAGAAAAAAGGAAAACAGCAAAAGAATATCTTAATCACTTCTATAAGAAACAGCTTGAAAATATGAGTGAGTTATATTTAGGTCACTGAAAAGTGAGAGGAAGACAGAATAGAAAACTGAAGTATATTAATAAACAAAGTAAACAATGTGGTTAAATCTTTAGTTACTTGCTATAATAAAGTAAAGTAAACACATTAACTTTATTTTGTAGTGGAAGAAAAATCTGAGGTCAGCTTCAATAAGTGGGAGAAGAAAATAGCTTCAAAGTTCATGTTGCTGTCAATCCATAAAGAAATGTTCAAATGAGGTACGTCTCCCCAGAAGTTATCTTCTTTTCACAAATGAAAGAAAAGTACCTAGTTAGGTACACTGTGTTTATTAAGAGTCAGATCAAGAAAGTAATAAATTTTTTATTTTCACTTTTTGAAATTTTAAGAATCAAATCCAAGGCCATGTACATAGTAGGCAAGTGGTCTGCCACTAAGTTACATACCTAAACCATGCTAGAGAATTGAAATCATTAAGTATATGACTAATAAATACTGCATTTTAAAAGCTTTTGGTTGTGGTTTATTCTTTATTTTATACATTAAAACATCTAGAGATGGAGTGTTGAACTCATGGACTAACTAGTACCCCCGTACCCTTCATAGTTGTTCAAAAAACAGATGCCATACCTGTATTTTGTGACTTTTAATGTAAAATTATCAATTTGTTCTATCTCTTGAAATTTTAATCACCTTAAGAGTAATAAGGTATCATCTAAGCGTCCCTCTCAAATGGGAATGAATCAGATAATCCCTAAGCATTACCAGTAAATATAAGGTTATGTCTCATGAGTATCTGTAATAAATAAAGTAAGTCTTCTATTTCTCATATAGAATTAAAAAATTCTTGTCCTTTTCTTTCCAACTTGAATGCAAACACAAGAAGTTCTAATACCTAAGATAGGCATTTTAACAATGGTTTTACTACAAAATTAAGCCATGTTGAACGAAGGTCTGGCACCATCACCATTTACAACAATGCAAACAACAGGTATGGTCAGAAATGTATTATAGAAATTAATAGTTTTCCAGCAATGTTTACCTTAACATTAATTTTTAAAGATGTACTGTAAAAGAATTAGTTTATCTTTTCTTAAAGCATATGAATACAAGACATACCTCATAGTTATAATCACAAGGATAATAACTGTCAAAGGAGCGAACTATGTTATACAGTTATCAGCTAATTTCTGCATTAGGTTTTGGAAAATCTATGATTCCTGAATACCTTAGATTCCTAAATCTCAGAAAGAATATTAAAAATTCCATACCTGTTCTGGCATAGCTCCATGTTCAATTCCAGTCTTCAATAGTCTGTAGCAATTACCAAACAGATCCCATTTAGTGAGATCATGAGCACTAAAATAAACAAAAGTTTACATTTTTAATCTAGAATAAAAGACAATTTAAATTTGAGCTCAATTTTAGTAAGGATAACAACAAAGAAACATTTTATTTTCTTGGAGAACTGAAAAAAGACCCATAAAAGAAACATTCAAATGTGAAAGAGAAACAAAGAATGAAATGAGCTGATGCTAAAGAGCACATTACATAAAACACTGGTTGCACATTTAATGTCAGGTTTCCACTAATATGGTTAATCTAAATTCATAATGCATACAAATACAAGTTACTATATCTAAAAGTATTCCTTTAACAATTTAAAATATATAATTACATGTGTGTATTTGAAAGAGAACTCTGCTGTCATGAAATGGACAGAATTATAGTATTAGAGAATAGAAAATACGGGAAAACTCAAACTCCACTGAGTGGCCATTTATACAGCCTTCAGTTCCTGAAGGAGATTCTTGTTAGCACTCACTACGTGGTGTAGAATGTAGTACATCCCCCTGCCTTGATGCTACCATCCTTTGAAGGAAGAAATCTGAACTACACTGTGAACTCAGTTCTTTTGACTATGGCTGTCAATTTTCATCATAAATGACAAGCTATGCTTTAAAATAAGCATAGTTTGACAAGTGGTTCCAGTAAGTTTAATTATATGAAAAAAGTTAGATTTTTCTATTTTTGCCTTCCTTCCTTCTTCCTTTCCTTCCTTCCACTTATCCATAGAGACAAGATCTCACTACTCATCACTGTAGACAAGGTGGCCTCAATCTCTTGAGCTGAGCCATTCTTTCCCCTTAAAGGCAGGTGGAAACCATTGTGGTAACTACCGCACTCAACTAAAACCCTACATTTTAGAAACTCTTTTATAATGTAATTTGTTAAGAGCTACAAACAAACTTACTTTTGACAACACAATTCTGTTTCTCTTCCTTTATGGAGAAGATAACACTCATTACAGGGATATGAGGACTATAGTTTGAAAGCACATTCTATCTGAATCTTTTGTTTCCTTAAACAACTCTTCTGTTCACACCGAAAAAAAATAATGATCTACCAGCCAGAGGAATAACTTGGATGATTTCTCCAAAATGTTTTCTCAATCTTCCCAAAAATCTTAATTTTACTTATTAGCAAGACTGTTAATACCATCAATTAAAAATTAATTATAAACTCTAGATTATTAAATAAGTCCATTTATTGTGTTAAATAATATGGATTGATTAAAGTGCATATAAGTGTACTTGGTATTTAAATATTAGCTTTCAGTAAATTAATAATAAATCTCATCCAACCATTAGTTAAACATAACATTCAAAGAAAAATGGAATGAACAAAATTTGATATATTTTAATATTGAAAATACATCACTTTTGTAAAAACTCAAATACTGCCACAGCTCCCTGCTCCCAAACACCGTGGGAGAAAGAGCTCATCGCCCAGATGTGTGGGCATTCCTGAGACTGCAGGACAGGAGAGACTGCCACTCCTGCCCACCTTTGCCCACATCCATGGCCCAAGAGGAAACTGTACAGGGCCTCTGGGAACAGGAAGATAAGGGCACTCCACTGCAGGAGCCCGGCGGTCCAGACTGTGCCTGGATCTGAAGGGACCTGGTCAAACAGCTCCCTGTACCCAAATCCCGTGGGAGGGAGAGCTAGACCTTCAGAGGGGCAGACACGCCTGGGAAGCCAGAGGAGACTACTCTCTGCCCACATTTCTGACTCTAGAGGAAAACTCCGAGTGCCATCTGGGCCCCCTCTGAACAGGGACCCCGGAGAAGGTGGGGCAGGACCTTCTGGTTGCTGCCCTCACGGAGAGCTGAAACCCAGCCAAGAGGAGAGACTTCAGGTGGAAGACCAGAGGTAAGATCAACTTTTCTGCTCCAAGTGACCTGCCTGGTGGACTAAGGACACATGCCCACAGGAAGAGCTGAAAGCCAGTAGACAGGAACGACTACACGCCCGAAAGCAGAACACTCTGTTCCCATAACTGGCTGAAAGAAAACAGGAAAAAAGGTCTACAGCACTCCTGACACACAGGCCTATAGGACGGTCAAGCCACTGCTAGAACTAGCAGAACAAGGTAACACCAGAGACAACCTGATGGCAAGAGGCAAACGCAGGAACCCAAGCAACAGAAACCAAGACTACATGGCATCATCGGAGCCCAATTCTCCCACCAAAGCAAACACTGAATATCTAAACACATAAGAAAAGCAAGGTCTAGATTTAAAATCACATTTGATCATGATGCTGGAGGACTTCAAGAAAGACATAAAGAACTGTTCCCCTTAGAGAAATGCAGGAAAACACAAGTAAACAAGTAGAAGTCCTTAGAGAGGAAACACAAAAATCCCTGAAAGAATTCCAGGAAAACACAATCAAACAGGTGAAGCAATTGAAAATGGAAATAGAAACAATAAAGAAAACACAAAGGGAGACAACCCTGGATATAGAAAACCAAGGGAAGAAACAAGGAGCCGTAGATACAAGTATCACCAACATAATACAAGAGATTGAAGAGAGAACCTCAGGAGCAGAAGATTCCATAGAAATCATCAACACAACTGTCAAAGATAATGCAAAATGGAAAAAGCTACTGGTCCAAAACATTCAGGAAATCCAGGACACAATGAGAAGATCAAACCTAAGGATAATAGGTATAGAAGAGAGTGAAGACTCCCAATTCAAAGGCCAGTAAATATCTTCAACAAAATCATAGAAGAAAACTTCCCTAACCTAAAGAAAGAGATGCTCATAAACATACAAGAAGCCTACAGAACTCCAAGTAGATTGGACCAGAAAAGAAACTCCTCCTGTCACATAATAGTCAAAACACCAAAGGCACAAAATAAAGAAAGAATATTAAAAGCAGTAAGGGAAAAAGGTCAAGTAACATATAAAGGCAGACCTATCAGAATCACACCAGACTTTTCGCCAGAGACTATGAAAGCCAGAAGATCCTGGACAGATGTCATACAGACCCTAAGAGAACACAAATGCCAGCCCAGGTTACTGTATCCTGCAAAACTCTCAATTAACATAGATGGAGAAACCAAGATATTCCATGACAAAACCAAATTTACACAATATCTTTCTATAAATCCAGCGCTACAAAGGATAATAAATAATGGTAAAGGCCAACATGAGGCGGCAAGCTAGAAAAAGCAAGAAATCGTTTTGTAACAAAACAAAGAGAAGACAAGTGCGCAAACATAATCTCACCTACAAATACGAAGATAACAGAAAATCTCTCAACATCAACGATTAATTACCAAATAAAACGACACAGATTAACAAACTGAATACATAATGAGAACCCAGCATTTTGCTGCCTGCAGAAAACACACCTCAGACAAAAAGACAGACACTACCTCAGACTGAAAGGCTGGAAAACAACTTTCCAAGTAAATGGTCTAAAGAAGCAAGCTGGAGTAGCCATTCTAATATGGAATAAAATCGGTTTTCAACCAAAAGATGTCAAAAAAGATAAGGAAGGACACTTCATATTCATCAAAGGAAAAATCCACCAAGATGAACTCTCAATCATAAATATCTATGTTCCAAACACAAGGGCACCTACACACAGAAGAGAAACCTTACTAAAGCTCAAAGCACACATTGCATGCACCTCACCCAATAACAGTAGATTTCAACACCCAGTCTCATCAATGGACAGATCATGGAAACAGAAATTAAACAGAGATACAGACAGACTAAGAGAAGTCATGAATCAATTGGACTTAATAGATATTTATAGAACATTCTATCCTAAAACAAAAGGATATACCTTTTTCTCACCACTCATAGTACTTTCTCCAAAATTGACCATATAATGGGTCATAAAACAGGCCTCAACAGATACAGAAAGAAAGAAATAATCCCATGCGTTCTATCAGACCACAACAGGCTAAAGCTGGTCTTCAATAACAATAAGGGAAGAACGCCCACATATACATGGAAGTTGAACAATGCTATACTCAATGATAACCTGGTCAAGGAAGAAATACAGAAATTAAAGACTTCTTAGAATTTAATGAAAATGAAGGTACAACATACCCAAACTTATGGGACACAATGAAAGTTGTGCTAAGAGGAAAACTCATAGCTCTGAGTGCCTGCAGAAAGAAACAGGAGAGAGCACATATCAGCAGCTTGACAGCACACCTAAAAGCTCTAGAACAAAAAGAAGCAAATATACCCAGGAGGAGTAGAAGGCAGGAAATAATCAAACTCAGAGCTGAAATCAACCAAGTAGAAACAAAAAGGACCACAGAAAGAATCAACAGAACCAAAAGTGGTTCTTTGAGAAAATCAACAAGATAGATAAACCCCTAGCCAGACTAACGAGAGGACACAGAGAGTGTGTCCAAATTAACAAAATCAGAAATGAAAAGGGAGACATAACCACAGAATGAGAGGAAATTCAAAAAATCATCAGATCCCACTACAAAAGCCTACATTCAACAAAACTTGAAAATCTGCAGGAAATGGACAATTTCCTAGACAGATACCAGATACTGAAGTTAAATCAGGAACAGATAAACCAGTTAAACAACCCCATAACTCCTAAAGAAATAGAAGCAGTCATTAAAGGTCTCCCAACCAAAAAGAGCCCAGGTCCAGATGAGTTCAGTGCAGAATTCTATCAGACCTTCATAGAAGACCTCATACCAATACTATCCAAACTATTCCACAAAATTTAAACAGATGGAGCACTACTAAATTCCTTCTATGAAGCCACAATTACTCTTATACCTAAACCACACAAAGACCCAACAAAGAAAGAGAACTTCAGACCAATTTCCCTTATGAATATCGATGCAAAAATACTCAATAAAATTCTGGCAAACCGAATCCAAGAGCACATCAAAACAATCATCCACCATGAACAAGTAGGCTTCATCCCAGGTATGCAGGGATGGTTTAATATATGGAAAACCATCAACATAATCCACTGTATACACAAACTGAAAGAACAAAACCACATGATCATTTCTTTAGATGCTGAGAAAGCATTTGACACAATTCAACACCCCTTCATGATAAAAGTCCTGGAAAGAATAGGAATTCAAGGCCCATACCCAAACATAGTAAAAGCCATATACGGCAAACCAGTAGTTAACATCAAACTAAACAGAGAGAAACTTGAAGCAATCCCACTAAAATCAGGGACTAGACAGGGCTGCCCACTCTCTCCTTACTTATTCAATATAGTTCTGGGGGGAATCACTATCCCTGATCTCAAGCAGTATTACAGAGCAATAGTGATAAAAACTGCATGGTATTGGTACAGAGACAGACAGATAGACCAGTGGAATAGAATTGAAGACCCAGAAACGAACACACACACCTCTAGTCCCTTGATTTTTGACAAAGGAGCCAAAACCATCCAATGGAAAAAAGATAGCATTTTCAGCAAATGGTGCTGGTTCAAATGGAGGTCAACATGTAGAAGAATGCTTATCACCCTGTACAAAGCTTAAGTCCAAGTGGATCAAGGACCTCCACATCAAACTAGATACACTCAAACTAATAGAAGAAAAAGTGGGGAAGCATCTCGAACACATGGGCACTGGAGAAAATTTCCTGAACAAAACACCAATGGCTTATGCACTAAGATCAAGAATCGACAAATGGGATCTCATAAAACTGCAAAGCTTCTGTAAGGCAAAGGACACTGTTGTTAGGACAAAACGACAACCAACAGATTGGGAAAAGATCTTTACCAATCCTACAACTGATAGAGGGCTTATATCCAAAATATACAAAGAACTCAAGAAGTTAGACCGCAGGGAGACAAATAACCCTATTAAAAAATGGTGTTCAGAGCTAAACAAAGAATTTACAGCTGAGGAATGCCGAATGGCTGAGAACCACCTAAACAAATGTTCAACATCTTTAGTCATAAGGGAAATGCAAAAAAACAAACAAACAAACAAACAAAAAAAAACAACCCTGAGATTTCACCTCACACCAGTGAGAATGGCTAAGATCAAAAACTCAGGTGACAGCAAATACTGGCGAGGATGTGGAGAAAGAGGAACACTCCTCCATTGCTGGTGGGATTACAGACTGGTAAAACCATTCTGGAAATCAGTCTGGAGGTTCCTCAGAAAATTGGACATTGAACTATCTGAGGACCCAGCTATACCACTCTTGGGCATATACCCAAAAGATGCCCCAACATATAACAAAGGCACATGCTCCACTATGTTCATAGCAGCCTTATTTACAATAGCCAGAAGCTGGAAAGAACCCAGATGCCCTTCAACAGAGGAATGGATACAGAAAATGTGGTACATCTACACAATGGAATATTACTCAGCTATCAAAAACAATGACTTCATGAAATTCGTAGGCAAACGGATGGAACTGGAAAATATCATCCTGAGTGAGGTAACCCAATCACAGAAAAACACACATGGTATGTACTCATTGATAAGTGGCTATTGGCCCAAATGCTTGAATTACCCTAGATGCATAGAACACATGAAACTCAAGGATGACCAAAATGGGGATGCTTCACTCCTTCTTTAAATGGGGGAACAGGAATACACTTGGGAGGGGACAGGGAGACAAAGTTTGGAGCAGAGGCTGAAGGAACGCTCATTCAGAGCCTGCCCCACATGTGGCCCATACATATACAGCCACCAAACTAGATAGGATGGATGAAGCAAAGAAGTGTAGGCCGACGGGCACCAGAAGTAGACCTCTCCTGAGAGACACAGCTAGAATATGGCAAATACATAGGCTAATGCCAGCAGCAAACCACTGAACTGAGAATGGGACCCCTGTTGAAGGAATCAGAGAAAGGACTGAAAGAGCTTGAAGGGGCTTGAGACCCCATATGTACAATAATGCCAACCAACCAGAGCTTCCAGGGCCTAAGCCACTACCCAAAGACTATACATGGACTGACCCTGGGCTCCAACTGCATAGGTAGCAATGAATAGCCAAGTAAGGGCACCAGTGGAAGGGGAAGCCCTTGGTTCTGCCAAGACTGAACCCCCAGTAAATGTGATTGTGGGGAGAGGGCTGTAATGGGGGGAGGATGGGGATGGGAACATCCATATAGAAGTGGAGTTACGGGGATGTTGGCCCGGAAACCAGGAAAGGGAATAACAATCGAAGTATAAATAAGAAATACCCAAGTTCATCAGAGAAAGAACTGGAAGAGCTTGAAGGGGCTCGAGACCCCATATGTACAACAATGCCAAGCAACCAGAGCTTCCAGGGACTAAGCCACTACCTAAAGACTATACATGGACTGACTCTGGACTCTGACCTCATAGGTAGCAACGAATATCCTAGTAAGAGCACCAGTGGAAGGGGAGCCGTGGGTCCTGCTAAGACTGAACCCCCAGTGAACTAGACTGTTGGGGGGAGGGGGGGGAAGGGAACACCCATAAGGAAGGGGAAGGGGGAGGGGGATGTTTGCCCGGAAACCGGGAAAGGGAATAACACTCGAAATGTATATAAGAAATACTCAAGTTAATTAAAAAAAAAAAAAATGGTACATATTTGAAAGAAAAAAAAAAAGAAATACCCAAGTTAATAAAGATGGAGAAAAAAAGAAATACCCAATTTAATAAAGATTAAAAAAAAAAGAAGTCAAATATTATACTACTTGCTAAATTTACGTTAATATTAAATATGACATACTTGTGAAAAGAAGTTAAACGCTTTAAGGTGGAAAGAACATTGTAGATATCATCATCATCAGCTTCTTCACCCTATAAATAAAAAAGCAAAAATGACTTCATTTTCATAGCAACTCAATTTCATATTGAATCCTATTAATGGTTACCTACCTGAAATCTATTACATAAAATAGCATATTCACTACAGATAAAAACAAATACAAAGTATAACTGTCATATCTACACATAATCAACTTCTGCTGCTTAAATAATATAATAGCTGTGACATTATATATGCTTGTAAATTCCCTGAAATCATAATTCTATGTGTTTTAAACCTCTACTTAGTGTAATCCGTCTCTCAGTACTAAGGACCGAATACTGGCTGTTTCTCTGAGCACACGCCAGTTACTACCTGAGCTAGTCATATCCTAAAGAAGGTTTAAAGATTATTTACAATGTCACTGATGATCATCTATTTCTATGGCTGGAGAGAAAGTATGATGACCCAAGTGTGGATGCTTTAGTCCTACTTACAAGGGGGAACAAAATAATGCCAGAGTGATGAGGAGGGAGTGGGTGAGTAATGCGTAGAAGCAGGGGCAGGGATGGGGGGATGGCGGGGGAAGTTGCAGATGGGAAACCGCAAGGGCAGATAACATCTGAAGTGTAAATAAAGAAAATAACCAATAAAAAATAAAGTTATACTTAACACCAAAGAGAAAAATTGTCAAGTTTGAAAAAAATCACAAAATTCTTTCAAAAAATAAGTTATATAGATGTCTAAGGAATATCAAAGCATAAATTATAGGAATTTCAGATTGCCTTATAGGTAAGAAAGTAAGAGCATGAAATAGAAAACCACCCTAAAAAAATGAGAATAATTACCAGTTCGCCAAGAGTGCTGCTTCCTTGAGCAAGTTTATCTAATTTTATTTATATGTTCTGTTCACTAGCACATTATAATGAAGAAGTAATTTAAAAATGTAAATTGGATCCCAGATTAACCCCCCCCCAAAAAAAACCAAATGGTGAACTGTTCTTGAAAGAGGAAAAAGTGTAGCATAAAAAGAAAACTAAAAGGTTGATCTTTACAAGATGTTCTAGTTCAGTGGTAATTGGTAGGCTTTCAGATTTAAAAAAAAAAAAAAAAAAAAGAACTGAGTTACTTACTCAGCTATTCTGAACAATTATTAGCCAAAATTATTGCATCATCAACATTATAACATACCTCTTGCAATAGGTCTTCTACAGAATGATTGAATCGATCTACAAATTCATCAATGAGCTGGCTCCGAGCAATATCGACTCGATTTTGAATGGTGTACTCTTCACTGCATAAAATGCTGTAGGTTTTACTGCAGGCTTCTAGGACATCTGACTCTACATGTTTCTCTACAACAAACTTAATCTGTTTTAATAAAGCATCCAGGTGCTGAAGAAGGAAAAAAAGAAAAACTGTGACATTTAGATTAATAACAATAATCATCCTTTGTTGAATAACATACGATTAGATGAAAATGAAAAAATCCAGTTACTAAAACTACTTTCCCAGAAGAATCTCAGAGTGTCTTACCTTTTCCATCCGACCTGTGCTGTAGATTTCCAGATCAAAATACTGTGGAATCTGCAGCAAGTTCGCTACCTTCTCTGCGTCTGCGGAATACTAGAGGACGCAGCAAAGGAGACAGAGTGATTACACTAACAGGGCACGGAAGCAAAATCAGGCATTATTATCATGAAACTGAGAATGTCACATACCTTTGATAGTAACATAGGAAGTGTAATGATAAAATGTTCAGTTAATTTATTTCTATCATCAATTTGAGTTTTCCTTTCTTTGGCTGTTAGCACCTAGAAACAAATTGAAATGATAAAAGAGTTTATTTAACAATTTAAAAATTAAAAATGTTAATGTAAAAAGCTGAAACATTGACAGATAATATAACAAGAAATTTAAGAGAATATAAAAGACTTTGTTTAAGATGAATTTGACTTCTGAATTACAATAATTACTTAGTTCAACTATTTAAAAATAGAATTAAAAATTGTTAGGATATATTTAGGTCAGCAATAATGAACATAGAGTGCTATTTATGTGAATGTGCATTTCTTATCTCTATCCAGTACACATGCCTAGAAGAAGTAACAGCCTATTATTAACTTCAATAAAATTTACTGTTGAGATTCTGATCCTATCAGTCAGTAGGAAGGAACCGTAGCTCCCTAGAGAAATAAATGTTCGGTTATTGTGGAAGAACAGAATGGAACGTAGAGTTCAAAATAAATTTCATGGTCCCCATTCCCTGGTATTAGAGAATAAGACTAGGGCATTAAAAGTAAAGCAGTGTCATCTTATTGATAATTATTTGTCTTGGGAAAGGTCAGCAGCCATGTCATGAGAACGCTCGCACATCCCTAGCAGCATGGGGCTGTAACAGAGAAGCTCGGATGCCTTCCCAAGTGTCAGGGAATACTTGGCATCCACATTGGAAGTCATATGGACAGGATTATGTCATGACAGTCAACCCAGAGAGGTGAGAAGCCAAACAGAAAATAAGCCATTAATGAATTTCAGAACAGTGTGTGAAATAATGGAGGCTTATAGGGGTAAGTCTATAAGTTTTATAATTACTTGTTCTATCTGGGCAGTTTATTCTGAATGAAGGGAAGTGCTTAAAAAAAAAAAAAGAGGCAACATCTGTGAAAGGGCTAGAAATTACTGCTAAAAGCAAATTGTCTGTCAAATTTGAAGCTGACTACTAATCAGCAATGCTAGCCACATCAATACTAATTTTTTTCTCTATATAACTTTAAAACAAATAATATATTTAACTTCATACTTGATAATTAAGATTATGCCTTTTAACAGATGACTTAAAATAATAAATTACTAATTCTAACAATATTAAGCAATAATACTTTAGCATCATTTTAAATGCAGTTCATACTTGTCTCAAAGATCGTTATTTTATAACTTGTTAAAATAAGAATTACAAAGACAAATTACATTCATTTGACATGGTCAAATGTCGTTCTTTTTAATACCAAATAATCTACTTCTACATTATAAATTTGGTTCATTGAACTCTTGTAGTCTCAGTTAACATGTTTCTCTATATGTATGCTTTCTTGTTTAAATAATGTTTTTCTTTATGTATATGTATACATATGTGGTATGTGTGCAAGCAGTCAGTACCACTGATAAAATTACACAAATTGCTAACAAAGATTGAGAGGAAGGGGAGGAATGGCTGTGTTTTATACACCTGGGGATAGGATGCTACAGAAAAACTCTTGTTGCTTTTACCTGTAACTTTATTTTTAAATTTAAAGTAGGGTCTCCTGATATGGTCCTGGCTGGTCTCAAAGCCCCATTTTTGTATCCAGAGTGAGGGACAGAATTACAAGCATGCTTCTCCATGCCCAGCAACTTCATCAGGTAGGTACTTTTGACACAATTTTTAGTTTTACACTAACTATTGCAAAAGAATTTTCTTATGTCTTTCATATCAAGAGAAGAGTTTTTTAATTAGTGTATGTGAAACTTATTGCTTGCTACATGTATTATCAGTCACTTATTACATGTAAGGAAACTATATATACACAGATATCTATTTATCTAAAAATTATACAGCTGCTAAGCAGAAAAGCCTTTAATATACCTTTAGCCCTAGCAGAGGGATTAAAGGGAGACAGAGGCAGGCAGACCTCTATGAGGCCATCCAAGTCTACAGAGAGTTCTAGGAGAGTCAGAGCTACATGACAGAGTATGCTCTATTTCATATACATTTTCTGTGTAAGTGTTTTGCCTGCAAGTATGTCAGTACTCTATGTGCCGCATGGTACCATGAAAGCCAGAAGGCATCTGATACCTGGAGACTAGAGTTTCAGACAGCCTTTAACAGTCATGTGGGTATTAGGAATTCAACTTGGGTTCTCAGGAAGAGCTCCCAGTACTTTAAACTTCTGAGTGATTTTTCTAGCACCCTTTTCCCCAACTGCCCCATGCACAATGTGATTTAAACTATACTATAAAATTCTACAGTAGAATCAGACATAGATCCTGGAATAAGAAAAATCTATTTTTCTAGAACTTGAGTCAAGCAGATGAAGCACCATGGCATACATGTGCTATTGGTTAAAAATCCTATTTCTAGGGATACAAACATCAGCAAAATATCAAATAGTCTAGAGTTAATGACATAAATAAGTTTGCTGTAGGATTTTTACTAATTGAAAACTTACTCTCTTGCCGGTTCCCCTTCCCACTGGAGGATGTGCCTCAGCTGCTTGACGAATTGTACAGACCATTAGCTCTATAAGAGCGCTCTCCTGACGGTCAGACATGGCTGAAATGAACAAAACGTATGAGTGGTTTCAAAATCATATCCTAAGAATAAGATGGTTTATTAAAAACTGCACACACGTACTACTCACTATGGAGAATTAGGGTAGCCTCTAATTTTGATACTTTCCCCTTTTTATTTAGTAAGGGGTTGCTATCATTAGCCAAATAAGAAATACATATAAAGCAAGCTCTCTCATCTCTTCTAACATCTAGTTTCTTTTAATTCTCACTTTTGAGTAAGGTAATACTAAAATTAATTTCAAATTCTATATTACAATTTCTTTGTGTTTTGTTAAAATGTTATATCATATATTTAAAAAGCTTAACAACATATTTTAATACAGTTTTGGTCAATATTCACATAAAGATAATTTTATTTTATTTATTTATTTCTTTTTGAGACAAGGTTTCTCTGAGTAGCCCTGGCTGCCTTAGAACTCGCTATGAAGTGTAGGCTGGCCTCAAACTCAGAGATCTGTCTGCCTCTGCCTACCAAGAGCTGGGATTAAAGTTGTGTACTACTATCTCTCAGCTCACATATAGATATTTTAATTTATTAAATAATTTATATAGTACAACTTAACGTGCTAAAAATCTAATCAAATATTTGCAAGTGTTTGATTCCATGAAAATGTTGCAGAAGTCTATCTTGTATTATATGATTACTGTAACATACTCCAGGCCTAGGAAATTATAACACCTTTGGGTTTGTTTTATAAACTGGCATTTCAACAATATTTTGCTTCTTCTTATCTAATAATCAGTGAAATGGAATATTTTTTCTGTCCCTTCGTTTCCCTACTGTCTTACCCCCTTAAAAAAGAGTATTTTATTTATATGTATGTACGTATGTACGTATGTATGTGTGTACGTATGTATGTATGTATGTACGTGTGTATGTGTGTATGCATGCATGCATACATATGCCCATGAAGGCCAGAAGAGGGTGGCAGATCCCCTGGAGCTAGAGTAACAGGCATGAGTTGCCCAACATTGGTACTGGGAATCAAACTATGGTCTAATGTAAGATCAGTACATGTTCTTAACTGTTGAGCCAACTTTCCAATCCCATTACTCACTGTCCTTCTCCTCCTTCTTATTCTTCCTCTCCCTCTCTAGAAATGAAGGCTCATTATGTTACCAAGAGAAGTCTTGAACTTATGGTCTCAAGAGATCCTTTCACCTGAGCACCTGGGATTGATTGTGGTCACATGCTACCACACTAGACTGTAATTTCTCCATTTTTCTATCTTAATCGATTCATGAATATTCTCTTGTACTAGTGACCAACTGTAATTTAGAACTGTGTGTGTGTGTGTGTGTGTGCGCGCGCGCGCGCACATGAGTACAAGTGCCTGCCTGTACACGTTACAAGAGACATCAGATTCCCTGGAGTTGGAGTGACAGTCAGTTGTGAAATGCCTGATGTGAGTGCTGGGAACTGATCTCAGCTCCTTGGGAAGAGCCTCAAGCTCTCATAACCACTAAGCCATCTCTTCAGCCCCAAGGCTGTTTGTTTTTAAATGAAATACTCTCTTCAGTTTGTCTTCTGCCATTTAACTGTTAAGAGTCTAAATCAGGAAGATCCTGTTAACACCCATATAGTCACTTTTGTTTCCTTTTGGTTTTGGCTTCTGAGTTTCTTTAGTTCTTCAAAGATATCTCTGGTCAAGAGATTAGAGAAATGTGTTTTCTTTTATCTCACTTCTCTCTTACTCTTCTTTTATTCCCCCCACCCCTGACTTGTCCACTTTTGTATTTAACCTGTTTGGCATTTATTTTGGCCATCAATAGGATAGCAATTAAACAATTTTGTTTTCAAGTCAGTACTTAACACCACAGTATTACACTGCCTCCTAAACATATGCTTACAAGTTTATATAAAATTTAAGAGATTTTTGTTTACTTCCTGTTCCAAATTGAAGTTTTATAATTTAAGTCCAAATTCAGTGAAATAATGAATGAAATTGCAAGAAAAGTGAATCCTACACTGAGGAAAACTGACGTGATTGCAGCCTTTTAGCTTTTAGCTATAACAGATAACTTTTCACTTTGATAATTAGTTTATGTCACTTAATGACACATGCCCCTCCACACTTTACTTCTGCATTCACTTGTCTTTAAGCATAGATTTTAAGTTCAACTTGGATACTTAGTTTCTTCCTCTCCCTTTAACATATACTTTAATACATATGTTTATATTTATACATCATATATGCATAAATAAATAAAGAGGAATAAAAGGAGAGATTTCAGGAAAATAGGTATAAAAATGAAAATATGAAGTTTAAGTATCTACTATTTTCAAATAAACAGAGATAAAAGCAACATAAAATAACCACTTATTCTTTCTGTGACCCAAATATCCTAGCACATGAATGTATAGATATGTCTTTTTTTTTGTTTTTGGGATACTGTTTCTCTGTACAGCCCTGGCTGACCTGGAACCCACTTTGTAGACCAGCCTGGTTTTGAGCTCACAGGTCCACCTGCCTCTGCCTCTCAAGTGCTGGGATTAAAGGCGTGTGTCACTACCACCTGGCTGTAGGTATATCTTAATGCAATCTTTTTTTTTAAATCAACATTTGTATTATAAGAGAAACACCAAAACTACTACTGTCTCAGAAAAACATGAGTAATTTCAAATTTTAAGTTATATATCTGTAGTCTATACAGCACCTAATCATTATTGTTATATTTAAAAGATTTTTATTTAATAACTATTTTCCAAGTCTGGATCTTCTTAATGTTTCACATTTAATCAACAATGAAGGAATTATAATGCCATAATGTAAGTGTATTTTTAAAAATTCATTTTAAATATTTATTTTTGTTTAATGTACGTTGGTGTTTGCATGCATGTATGTCTGAGTAAGGGTGTTAGAGTCCCTGGAAATGGAGTTATAGGCGGGTGTGAGGGGCCATAATACTCAGCTCTCTCTAACTAATGTTCCCAGGGATCCAACATCCTCTTCTGGCCTCCAAAGGCACTGTCCTCATATTGGGCATTTGTTACCCAGTTTTATGTAATGTGACACAATCTGGAGTCATTTGGGAAGAGGACTCCCCATTAAGAAAATGCGTCCTGGCAAATCTGTACATTTTCTTCACTAGTGATTGATGTGTGAGAACCCATAAAATTATAGGTAGTGCTACTCCTGAACAAGGGATCGTGGATGGTGTAGGAAGGCAAGCTGAGAAGGCCTTGTAAAGGAAGGCAGTATAAAGAGCTCCTCCATAGGTTCTACTCCTGTTCCTGCCTCCAGGTTGTTGCCCCGGTTTCCCCTCAGTGATGGACTTAGAAGTTTAAGGTGAAATAAACCCTTCATTCCCCAAGCTGCCCTTGGTCATCATGTTTTATCACAGCAATAGACACCTTAACTTAGAATCACACTGGTACCAGGTTGTACGGTATTGCTGTGACACATGTGAGAGTGTTTTTGGAAGGACCATGGAAGGACTTTGGGCAGAAAAGCCACAGAGTGCTCAGAGCTCAGTGGGCTGTTCTGTGGGATGTGAGAAGAAAATGTCTAGGGTAGTGCAGATGATAGAGTTCTGGCCTAAGTTTCAGCTCACTTCTCTATAGATGAATACATCATTATTATATTTTAAAGATAGAAAGTCTTAAAATTACTTCAACTATTACTTGACTTTCGTCTGCCTTCCTCATAATAATGAAAGATGCATATGGGCAACCAGCAGATCTAGTTTAATATAGTACGCTTAGTACTTAGGGTTAATATTTGGCAAATGAAAAATCAGGCAATAATTTTCCTTATTAAAACAATTAAACTGTAAAACAATTTATGAACCTATTGCAGTGCATGTATGTCTGTGTATTTCTTTCTGTCTCTGTGTGTATACAAATGGTGTACACAAGTGCTTGTGCAGTCGGAGAACCAAGCTCAGGAGTCATTTCTGGGCTGCCACAGTCACCTTGTGTGATCTGGAGATTGAACACTATATAACAATGGCTGGTTTGAAACTCACTATTTAGACCAGGCTGGACAGGAATTCATATAGATCTGCCTGCCTCTGTCTCAATGAATTCTACGATTAAAGTTTTAACCATAATATATGGCTCCTGAAGAATTCTTTTACTTCGTTTTCTTCATCTGTCAACCAAGTCACAGAATTTTAGCTTTAGAAATGACCAAAGAAGATTTAGACAAATGTCCTCATATTTCAGTTCAATATGGTGAGATTCAGAGAAATGGAATGAATAGTCGCTGGGTTTTTGCCTTATGGTGGCAAATGTGCTAACTTAAGGTTATACTACAAACTCACCCAGTTTGCATTTTACTGAAGAACACAAACACAGAAGCGCCCACACCCATACATATAGTAGCACTTAAAAAATACTATAAGACATTCTTAAAACCACTGCTAGTATTTTACAATATCTCTAAAGTTTAATCTTTTAGCTTTTAACTAGGGTTTTATTACTGAAACTGTAACATACTTCTATTTAAAAAGTAATTCAATTTCTTTTAAATATAAGTTCAAATTAAGTTGCCTTTTAAACTTATTTTGAATTTATCTCTTCAAAGTAAGTTACTGTTAACATTTTTTTTTTTTGGTTCTTTTTTTTTTTTTGGAGCTAGGGACCGAACCCAGGGCCTTGCGATTCCTAGGCAAGCGCTCTACCACTGAGCTAAATTCCCAACCCCACTGTTAACATTTTATTACTTGAAAAACATGACAAAACATTTAGGGAAGAAAGCTGATTTGATGCCACTCCATGCAAGAACTTCTTTTTTTTTTTTTTTGGTTCTTTTTTTTTCGGAGCTGGGGACCGAACCCAGGGCCTTGCGCTTCCTAGGCAAGCACTCTACCACTGACATGCAAGAACTTCTAAATGTTATAGGACACAGGCAAAAATATATGAACAAATTGAGTTGTTACATAAATACAATGTTGCATTTGTTAGGCATCATCTAGCAAGACGTCATACTCTAAAAGGGAGCAGGATCTGGTATGGGGAAGACAGGAGAGAAGCCCAGAGGACCAGGAGAATGAATGGAAATCTGCAGCTGCCAGGGTGGGAGCAGGGGAGCCTCTAGAAAATCCCAGAGACCTGGGATATGAGAGGCTTCCATGACGCAATGGGGATGACCTTAGCTGAAATGCCCAACAGTGGGGAGATGGCACCTGAAGAGACCACCTCCAGAAGACAGGACTCATATAACTAAAGGGCCCAGAGACAGTATCCAAACTAACAATGTCAGAAAAGAAAAGGGAGACCTAACAACAGAAATGGAGGAAATTAAAAAAAAAAAAAATCACATCCTACTACAAAAGCCTATACTGAGAAAAACTGGAAAATCTAGGTAAAAGGATGGTTTTCTAGACAGGTATCACATACCAAAATTAAATCAAGAGCAGGTAAACTTTCTAAACAGGCCCATATCCCATAAGAAATAGATGTCATTAAAAACTGCCCAACCAAAAAGCCCAGGGCCAGATGGATTTAGGTCAGAATTCTACCAGACTTTCAAAGAAGACCTGATACTAATATTCTCAAACTAGTCTGTAAAATAGAAACAGAAGGAACACTACCCAATTCATTCTATGAAGTCACAATTACTCTGATACCTACGTCACACAAGTCCCTACTAAAAAAGAGAACTTCAGACCAATCTCACTTATGAATATCGATGCAAAAATACTCAATAAAATTCTTGCAAACCGAATTCAAGAACACATCAAAATCATCATTCACCACCATCAAGTAGGCTTCATCCCAGGGATGCAAGGTTGGTTCAATATAGGAAAATATATTAATGTAATCCAACACATAAACAAACTCAAAGAAAAAAACCATATGATCATCTCCTTAGATGCAGAAAAAGCATTTGACAAAATACAATACCCCTTCATGTTAAAGGTATTAGAGCAGGAATTCCAGGCTTATAACTAAACATAATAAAAGCAATGTACTGCAAAACAACAGCCAATATCAAATTAAATGGAGAGATACGTGAAGCAATCCCACAAAAATTGGGGACAAGACAAGGCTGCCTACTCTCCCCATATCTATTCAATATAGTACTCAAAGTGCTAGCTACAACAATAAGACAGCAAAAAGAGATCAAGGGGATACAAATTGGCACAGAAGAATTAAAGGTATCCCTATCTGCAGATGATTTGATAGTATATGTAAGTGATCTCAAAATTCTACCAGATAACTTCTCCAGTTGATAAACAACTCCAGCAAAGTGGCCGGATATAAAATTAACTGAAATAAAGTAGTAGTCTTTCTTTACACAAATGATAAACAGGCTGAAAAAGAAATTAGCGAAACAACTCCCTTCACAATAGCCACAGATAATATAAAATATCTTGGGGTAACCCATCTTCAAATTTTTTGACCCAGAATTTTTTCTTGTGTAAAGGAAATGCAGGGACAAAGAGAAGCAGAGATTGAAGGAAAGCTCGTTCTGTGACAAGCCCAACTTGAGATCTATCCCATGAGCAGGCACCAAACTCTGGCACTATTAATAATGCTATGTTTTACTTGCAGACAGGAACTAGTATGGCTGTCCTCTGAGAGGCTCTACCAGCAGCTGACTGAGACAGAGGTAGATACAGCCAACCACTGAACTGAGGTTTGGGACTCCTACGGAAGAATTAGGGGAAGGACTGAAGGAACTGAGGGGGATGGCAACCCCATAGGAAGAACAACAATATTAACTAACCCAGACCCCTGGGAGATCCCAGTGACTAAGCCACCAACCAAAGAGCATAGATGGGCTGGTCCATGGCCCCTGGCACATACGTAGCAGAGCACTGCCTTGTCTGGCCACAGTGGGAGAAGATATGCCTAATCCTGTAGATATTTGATGCCCTAGAAAAGGGAGATTATGGTGGTGGTGATGTGCTGGTGGTGAGGTAAAGGTGGGTAGAGGATCACCCTCTCAGAGACAAAGGGGGAGGGGCATGGGGTGAAGAACTCTAGGAGGAGGGGAAACATTAGGCATGTAAATAAATAATTTAATAAAAAATTAAAAAGATTTACTTTTGAAAAGTAAACATTAAACATATTTTATATCTTAATTCAGCAATCAGAATTTCTTGACTATTATACAACTCATGGACTTTGGAAACACCTTGTGCAACACAGCGATTGTGTTAATACGGAAAGATGTTTAAACTTGAGAAATTCTTATTTATTATAGGAATCACGTTCCATTAAAGAAAAACATCATATTTACACAGAAGATATTACATTTATCAATGGAAATATAAGAAAATAAAAATAGACTTGTTAAAATACTATACCTTCCTCTCCTTGAACAGGTTCTTCTAATAGTAACTCTGTCATACATTCCCAGTCTTTCAACAGTTCTTGAGAGCTCTCCCACAAGCTGTCCACCAAGTAGGCTGCATGTTCATGTAACTAAAATTAACAAATTGAAAGAGACCACAGAACATTTAAAAAAAGAACTACTAATAATATTGTGAATTAAATAATTTTCTCAACAATTAAATCAGTTGGTCTCAAGAGTTCTAAGAACCATTCAAAACAAGAATAAAAAGAATCTATGTATGTGTATATACATATATACAAACACAAACATACACATCCACATGCTGTGATACGGACATAGTATGCAAAATTAGCTGACTTTTTGAACTGTATCAGTAGTTAGATTATAGATCTCCTATATTCTAATGACTCACGTACCAATGAAGAAATAGACATCTAATTAGAATTCATGAAATAAGCTGAATCTAGGTTAGTTTCATTAGTTTCTATTTAGATCTATTTCTGGGTATGTCTGTGGTACATGTGCCATGGCATACCTGTGGAGGTCATAGGCTTGGGGTGTAAGAGCTCAGCGGACAAATCCACCTTAGTAAGGCTCACTTGTTCACTACTGTACGGGCTAGGCTGCTGTGCATAAGGACTTTCCTCACACTTAGTCTGTTTTTCTTTTTAAAAAGAATATAAATAATATTTCTCCCAGATAGCCATTTGAAGTACTGGCATACCTTGTCATAGTTCCTCTCATTTTCCTCTTTCCTATTCTCATTGTGTTTACTCTCATCTCACTCTTATTTTCTACTTGTCATGGCTTTCTTAGTTTTTTCCTACAGTAAGAATACATAGTTCAGCTCCTTATATACACTTCAAACCAAACTCTTCCACACCTAGTTATTAAACCCTAAGACTATTTTACCGCTGCAGGCACTGTTCCAGCTGTGTTTGATACTTCTAATGATGACACCTTCCCATCCTTGTGTCAAAGACTTTCAACTTTTGAGGCTCGTGATATTCAGTTAGCCAACATTTGTAATTCATTTTATGATACAGATCACAACTCATTTTGAGTTCCTAGAATAATTTAATTTACTGTGAGAAACGTTTCAAAAATGATCCAAGTACATACAAAGGGTAAATATTATTTCAATGCTGGGGACTGAGTCCAGAGCAGTGTGCACACAAGCCAAGATTTTCGGAAAGCTGCATTTCCAACTCTCAACTGTTGTTAAATATGTTAATATTGTATCTTCACTGTAACAGTATCTCCAAAACTATGAAACACCTCTCCAGGTTTACTGGTTATCCAGGTTTACTGGTTATCCAGGTTTAACTGGTTATCCAGGTTTACTGGTCTCCAGGTTTACTGGTCTCCAGGTTTACTGGTTATCCAGGTTTACTGGTTATCTTCTGCTACCTAGGCACTGGCGATCTAACACTTGAACTGTTTTTCTCACTCATTCATTTCATTGGATCATCTGTAGATGATTCTATCTTCTACCTTAATTTGCTACTTTATTTTTTTACTGCATTTAATATCTCATACACTGGCTCCAGTAATATTTAGAAAAACCACAAACATGCATGCAAGAGTAGGTGGACCCTTCTGCCCCAACTCCCAATGAGTTTTGTCAAAGCCAGAGGAAGTAATACTAACTAGCAAAATCTTTTCTGGGGGTGAGGTAGGAGAGAAAGGTTTGTAATGTGACAGCTCTAGACTTTCCAGTCACCCATCTTGAAGAAAGTGTTCCTAGATCATCACTAGTACCATCCCTAAAGTGACAAGAACAAGGGGCATTACAAGGGGTGTCAAATATAAAAATAGAAGCAGGACATCCAAAGCATTCAAACTAATACCATTGAGCCTATGCTAAAAAGTCTGCGGAGTGGGTACATGTTAGCTAGAGGAGAATTTAAAACTGTTGGCAGTGACAACAGCATAGCCATCCAATATGTACTTACTGATACTGGACTACGTACTTCAAAATGTACAGTGGCATGCATGTTACTACTATAAAAACCAAGAGTATTAAATATGTTTCTATGATTAAATATATTCTTATGCTTGACTAAATATACATATTTGGCTGAAGAGAGGGGCTATATTTAACAGATTAAAACTTTTAAAAACAGAAGCTATGTCTTTTTTACTCCTTTAACATTGTTGGTCTTTAATTCTGATTTAACTTTTATGATTGTAACTTTCTTGCTTTTTAAAAGCACTTGTTACCTAGCTCATTATTTATAAACTTTCTGTGCTATTTTGACTAAAATATGCTTTTAAGTAGCATTCAGCTGTTTTTAATTTTCCTTAGTGCAATTTCAAAGGACAATGCCTTTTCCTTTTAGCACATCATGTTACATTTACATTTTCTGGGATGACCAATAGTAGAAATATTAGTGGTATTTATTTTCCCTATTCTAATTAATAGTACTTAACTGAGTGTTTTATTCCCTCCCACCCCCCACCAAGTAAGTTTTTCTTGCTTTAAAACTTGTTGCCTTTTTCTGCATTTGAAATGAGATTTCAATTACAAAATATCAAACTATTCTCAAAGGAGGGTATGAAAAATGTTAGATAGCTCTTGGCATAGTACAAAGAAGGCTCTACGAGAAGAGAGACAGAGGCTCATAGTGTCAGCAATGCTCATAGGAAGCTAACCTACCCAATGGGGTGAACAGTAGTGTCACACAGGGGGAAGACTGGTCAGTACCTGTGTGCTGGGTGTGGCAGCATTTGAGTTCCGGTTCTACACAGAAATATAATTTTTTTCCAGTTAAGAGTTCTTGGTTTGCACTGATTACAAAGTGGCTGGACCAATTTACTGTCTTTCAAATGCTCTCATAGAGCTGATGGATGACCTAACAGACTTTAGCAGGTCCATACTTCAGCAATGGTGTATAACTGAGGTTGAATATATAGGTCAGCTAAAATCCAAATGCCCTTCTGCATTCCTCTTACTACTAAGGCAAACAAGGTTTTTATAACTTGCTGGAAACAATGTAGGCATTTAAGTAACTTTTCATGGTCTAAACTAGAGTTCACTTTCATTGGGAATACCCTTCCTTATTGTGAAAAAGAACTGATGTTTGCCACCTTCTGTATTACAGAATCCATAAGAAGCACACTGAGTGGGATGGGGTAGCTGAAATAGAAGACATCGATATTGCCTTGAACAGGCACCTGCAAGTTATTCAGAGGGTCTAGCTTCATGACAGGGCCCAAAGTACTGAGAGACAGAGACATGAATGTTGATTTGGTAACAGTGGAGTATCATGGCCAAAGAAGTGCTTGGGGAGATATCAAAGCTGTTCTTGGTAAACTCTACTGTCACACAATGCAGAGTTTTAGTAGAGAAGTTTATTTCCATGTAGATGTATTTGTAGTGGTATGTTAATGTTCCCTAAGTCTCCAAGCTTTTATCCTTTAACTCTTCCCAACCTGTGGACTGCTGTTTTGTCCTATTGACACTGTCCTTCCCCTTAATCCCTATCTCATCCACTTAGATGCCAAGATTCAAATTACAGGACTTGGATCTTCACAAATCTGTTGACAGCTATGATGTTTGTGTTTAGGTGACTCTTGGCATAACTCAGTGAAAAAAGGCATCTGTTCCAGGTTGTAAGTCTGTATATACTGTATCTAGAAAGAGAAAGCTAATATCTTCCTGACAGTCAGAGGCAATCACTTTCTTCATATCTTCCTTCTTTTTTTGAGTTTGGCTTTTGAGGGGGTGGGGTGGCTTGAGACAGGGTCTCACTAGACATCTGTGGCTGTCTTAGAACTCACTATGTAGATCAGACTGCCTTTAATTCCAGAGATTTGTCTATCAGCATCCTCAGTGCGGAGATTAAAGGCATGTGCCACTATAACCGGGTGACTTTGGCTTTTAATTTAAAAATGTCTCCCTTTTTAACTGGTTGTGAAGTACTAGAAATCAGTCACGATTTGGGATAGAACATGCACCAGAGGCAAGGGTACAGAGGGAATGATAACCAGAGAGCCTAGCTTAATAGACTGTTCCTTTTACAATTCTCTCTCTGGGACTAAATGTTGTAATTTTCATTCAATTTTATTTTATTTTTTTGATATATTTTTCTATTATCAGGCTTGATGTACATTTTACTTCTTTAATTAGAACATTATGCTTCTACAGTTTTAAGAATTAAAAAAATTGATTAAATATCAGTTATACTTAGCCCCAAAACTATAGATTTAGTTACCAAAGCTTCCTACATTTGAGTTTCTTTTACTGTACTCAGCTTCCATTTTGTTAGAAAAAAATCCTCAATGATTTGCAATATAGAGTTCATAGAAAACTTATGAACCTTTAAAACCACCACTGTTCCATTCTTTCTACAGAGTTCCTGTTACATAATAAAACAAAACTATAAATTTGCACTTCTCTGTTTTCTCTGTCATATTTGAATCACTGCCTCAAATGATAGAATTCTAGTTTAAGCTTTCTTTCATAAAAGTCTCCTTATAACTTAGGGATATGAACTAAGTTTTTTCATTACTATATTGTCATTATTTCTTTTTCAAGTTTTATATACTTTTGTTTGTTAATTTGTGTCAGCAAATTTATTTCAAGACCCTGGCTGGCTTCCTTGGCTGACAGGGAAAGGGAGAAATCTGTAATCAAACAGGATTTCTGTCAGTGATATGCACTAGAAGGTATGTAATTCTCTGCCCTTCTGTTTGCCATAAAGTGCCTGAGCATTCATTTAATTTAATTTACTTTTTTTTCATTTTATTTTTAGGACACACTACATAAATCCTAAATGCCCTGGATTAGCAGTTTTAAGATGAACTAGCTCAGTCCAGTGGCACCATTTAAT
This sequence comes from Rattus rattus, assembly GCF_011064425.1. Classification (NCBI taxonomy): domain Eukaryota; kingdom Metazoa; phylum Chordata; class Mammalia; order Rodentia; family Muridae; genus Rattus; species Rattus rattus. Next base: position 92,217,237 of record NC_046161.1, on the reverse strand, counting down.
CACGACTCCTGTTATATATACATTCACTAGCCTCCACTGCTCTCACTAGTGAGTGTCTTGGAATTCTCTGAGAAAAGTCTAAGTTAATAAAACGGAATGCTTTAGTTTTGATCATGAAGATATAAGTTATTTGTTATATTTTATTGCTTTTACAGTCTTCATCCTTTTGGAAACTGGAAATGTCTCTTTCATCTTCACTGATCTGGCCTGAGGTTTTTGATGGAGGATTTGATGACATATTTCAATTTTTTTTGGGGGGGGGAGGTGTGCAGTGAACTTTATTAATGGTATTCAAGAGAGAAGGGAGGGCTCCCTAGGCCCCTCCTGCTATTATGGGGTTCTGGGATAGAAATTGTGAGGGAGATACTCAGTGTTGGGGGCCGAGTTGGGATGGGACTCATCAGCAGCCGAGGGCCTCTCTCTTGCTCTCAGTGTCTTTGCTGGGATGGGGTGGGTGGTCCAGGGTTTCTTACTCCTTGGAGGTCATGTAGGCCATGAGGTCCACCATCCTGTTGCTGTAGCTGTATTCACTGTCATACCAGGAAATGAGCTTTATAAAGTTGTTAATGAGAGCAATGCCAGCCCCAGCATCAAATAGCATCAGTTTTCTTTGAAAAAAAAACATTTATTTTTAAAACATTTTTTTAGTGTTTTCCCTATTTGTTTTTATAAATACCACATGTGTACCTGGTGCCCTGAGAGGCCAGGTTTTTGATACTCTGGAACTGGACTTTACAGATAGTTAGTTGTAAGTTACCATATAGGTGCTAGAGACTGAATCTGGCTATTCCAGGAGAGCAGCACATGATTTCACTAAGCTTCTCTCCAGCTGTAGAATCAGTATATTTTCAGATGATTTTCTTTCCTGTGCTTTAAAATTTAGTGTCATCATTCTTACCATAGAAGTTTGCTTATAGTAATCAATATTCTTATTGTAGATGCTAAATTTGGACATTTACTTATTTTTGGACTGTAAGAAGATGATGGTACTGTACAATGCTGTGGTACTCTTTATTGACAATCTGAATGAATTTGGAGACATAGGAGAAATATGTCTGGGATTTTCTTTTCAGAAGACTTCTAGAGAGGTCCAACTGTACGAAAGACCCACTCTGATATGGGAGGGACTGTATCATTTGCAGAGTTACAAGTTGAGCAACAACATTAATCTCTCTTTGCTCCCTAAGTGCAAATGCAATACGAGTTCTACTGCCACGTTTTCCCATCCAGGAAGAACTGTATTTTCACAAACTGTAAACCAAACCAAGCCTTTCCTTCCTTAAGCTGCTTTGCCAGGTATGCTGTTATAGCAATAAGAAAAATAATCAATACAAAAGTTATATCAAGGAGTACGGATGCTGCCTCAATAAACCTGAACGTATAGTTCACAGGCCTTTGGAAGTGGTCTCTGAGAGAAATGTGGAAGCGTTTGGAGCTAGACTAGAAAAGCCTCAGAATGAGCTAAGCAGAGCTTCAGGAGCCATTCTGGCCAAAGTGTAGAACAGCAGGTACTGACAGAAAAGTGAAAAGGAAAGATTGTGCTAAACGTTTCAGGGGCAGTAAAACTAGTAGTAATTAGAATAAAAGTCATTCATAATGCAATGTTCAATAAATATGGCTACTTTCTGCCCATGTTCCAAGAACCTAAGTGTGACTGAATTCAATGACCACAGCCTAGATTGTTTAGCGGTAAAAACTTCAAGTCAACATAGTATTAGGCTACTGTATAGTACTGCTCAACACTTACTGCCAGATCTAAGGAGAATGAAGACTGAAAAAGTACAGTTTTGGGGAGGAAAGGCACATCACTAAGCTTAAAGCTGAAGACAAGGCTGGTGTGGAGAAAATCACTTTAACAGATCACATATTGAAACGTCAGGAAAAGTATTCTGAACACAACATCTAACCAACTAAAAGGCTAGCTTATACAAATGAAAATTTATTTGAACGAGAATGCATGTAAAAGGGCTGCATGCCTGAAAACAACTGCCTAGTGAAACTTTTACATGTTTAGCCTCTAAGGCACACTATAGCAATAGCAGAAGGGGAGCAGATGACATCTCCAATAGTCAGAACTTGGGAACATCATCCCCATGGTGCTGGTATAGCCAATATTAGGCTACACAATATGTGGAAGGGTAAGATTCTCGCTACGGAGGCATTTTGTGAAACTGTAGTGAGGTTCAAATGGTAACAGAGATGGTAAAATGTTGGAGATGCCAAGACCATGTAAACTACATTAAGAAAAGGTGCAGGCAAAAGTAGTCCTAGCCAAAGAGAGGTCATATGTGCTGCAGAAAGAAAAAAATAGAGTCTACTCAAGGCTACCAAAGTAAACACTGAGTACAGGGTTTAGTTATTACCCAGTTGGGTTTTATTCTGATTTTTTTCTTGCTATAACCCTATACTTACCTTTAAGAACAGAAATGCTTATTGTTTGCCTTCGTATATTAGAAATATGTAATTTGCTTTATTTTATACAGATTTGTAGTTAATTCTGTCAAGTCCCAGAAGAGACCTGGGATGTCTCAATAATATTGATACTACTGAAGACTATCGATACTTTCCAAGTTGGACTGAAAGCACTTTGCATTATGAGATGGATGTAACTCTTAAAGGCCCAAAATGGAATGTTATGACTAGAAAGTGATGTATTTGGGTGTCAAGATAAGAAGTTGATCATGATAGATAATCTTCACGGTCAACCTGACTGAACTTGTAATCACCTGGGAGACATAAAAGATGTGTCACTGAGGAAGTTTAAAAAAGAGGTTCAGCTATGAAAGAAAGAACCATGCTACAGTTCTGAAGGTCAGACTGAGTTAAAAGGTAAAAATGAGAAGGCAAGCTGAGTGCCATCATTATCCCTTTCTACTTCTTGAATCCAGAGTCAAGGCTAACAGCTGCCCTATTCTCCTGCTGTCCTGCTCTCTTTGCCACAACGGACTCTATCTTCTCAAATTATGAACCAAAATAACCATTCTTCCTTCTTTAAGCTAATTCTATCAGATATTTAATAAAATATCTGACAATGAGAAAAGTGACTTATGAATGCATTCTGTTAAAACCAATAATCAGTTGCTACACAAAAGAATGAGCTATTATAAATTCAATGAGTGTATTAAAAAGGAAAGATTATGTATTGGCTCATTTTCTTGTTACGTTTCAAATTTATCCATATCATTAAGCATACAATATTGTCAGTCATGGATGGGATTGATAAAATGTTTAGCGAATTTGTCTTCAGACTTACGTGACAACCACAGAGCTTGAAGATCTTAAATTAATTTGGACTATCATAAAACAAAATTGAGATTAAAAAATTGTAACAACAGTAAGAATAACAAGGAACTTCCATTTTGAGTCAAAGATGGAGCTCTGAGAAGGACTTAAAGACATTTTCAACGACTGTTATACCACAACACAGTAGTAAGCCCTTGGGATTTAAAAGAAAAAAAAAATGGTAACTTTAAAATTACAAGAAATACAACATTCTAAAAAATGGTTACTGGTGTCATCCTGTTATAAATATCGGTACTGGAAAACTATTTTTATACTCTTCAAGAATTAAAGAAACAAAATGGCAAATAACTTTAATAAACAGACTACACAGGAAGATAGATATTTAAAAATTTATGTTGAAATTGAAATTATATTTTAATTTTATTCATACTGCTGGTACACTTTATTTTGTAAGATAAAATTAGAATTCACTTTACAGGCTTTCTTCAAAACTTGTACATCTGATTAAACAATTTCAATTTCCTGGAGATTTTAACTATAATTGGGTATATTATGATTCATCTTCAAACAGCTTCAAATTTGCTGCCAATGTTTTATATCAAGAATGCTCTGTATTTTTTTTTCTTTTCTTTTTTTCGGAGCTGGGGACCGAACCCAGGGCCTTGCGCTTGCTACCACTGAGCTAAATCCCCAACCCCGAATGCTCTGCATTTTAACCTCTGGTAGATAGTTAAATACATTATAGGAGTTCAGGATATAATGGAACTTCTAAGAATTTAGTTTATGACAAATCATTTTCAGTTTAAAATCATCAGTCTAAGTGATTAAGTCTAAAATTTCTAAGCATTCCAACATTGGGTCTTTGATCTTGCTCAAAGAAAGTTAATCATTATCCAGTTTTATGAAACGTGAACATGAGCCAAAGAGGTAGCTTAATGGTAGCTTGTCCTACAAGTTTGGGGACCTGTATTATAATTCCCCGAAGCCACAGAAAAGCTCTGTGTTAGTGCACAGGCATGTGACCCCAGAACTCATACAAAATGAAGGAGGGAGAGAACTCTGTAAATGCACGGGCCAGTTAGGTTAGTGCACATACATCGCAGAGACCAATGAAGAGAAGTCAAACAAGCTGGAAGGTAAGGAACAAACCAAAGGTTGTCTTCTGATGTTCACACACACAGGATGAGAAAAGGACAACTGGTGTTATTTTGGGGGTTTGTGGAGAGCTTTTGGTGCCAAACACAGAAATTTTGGCAAGTCATTGGGTTCAAGGAAGTAGGCTCCAATTAGAATATTCACATTTGGGCTAATGCAAGGATTAAGATAAACACAGCCATGGAATGTGTGACTTCTCTTTTGTCTTGATAATCCTATTAAATCCCTAGACCCAGCAACTCTGGGGACCTTACTGATTGCTAGCTGGTGTGATCTCTTTGTTCTTTGCCTTGCTTGATCACTTTGGCTTTGATCTGATAACTAACCTTATTCTTTGAATGTACCTAGATTGATATGAAAGTAGACAGAGGAAAAATAAAGCTGCTTTAGCCTCAGCAGTGGCTGGAGTCATGTTATAATTTTGTCTAATTGTATTTTTTCTTTTCAATCCTCACTCCCACCCTCAAGACTATATTGACTGAGTTGGCTTGGTCAGGGGGTGATGAGGTAAGGAGAGGAAGAGGGAGAAACCAATCATTCGAAGAACATTATTCTAGTTCAAGAAATGTCTAATACCCGGGACAAACTTCTTGGTTTTATCAATAATATGGGTCACTGTCGTTCTGAACATTACATAAGACTATAAGGAGAGAACCGGATTTACATAAATATACTTGAAAATAGGTCACTCAAAATATATCTTGTATAATATATATACACAAGTAATATAGTTTTTACCATTATAGGAAAATCTGGACCTATTACACTCAAGTAACACTTCTGCTACAAACTTGCCAAGTATGTAAAATACAGGATAATTTGCAACCTAAAATTAATTACTACCAAAAGGTTGCTAAAGATTATAATAAATGTTACATTTTGATACCAACAGAAAATCAAAAAGTAGTTTAGATAGAACCCTTATCACTATAACTGTACTCGTACTATAAATCTTTGGACATTTAAGAATTATATTATTAACATATTATATTTCATTTCAAAAAAACAAAGTATGGTAATCAGTTCTTTTAATCACACTTAAATGATTTACAACTCACTGATTTCTAGAAGTCTTAACCAATCATAAAGCTTTATCTAAAACTCTACAAATTGATATGTTTAATAGAAAGTAAATTTAAAAAACAAATTCAAAATAGGAAAGTAGCTTTAACACTAGTATACACTCGTGCAATAGGGTAAGATTTTTTTCTTTTTAAAAATAACAGATTGTCTTTTTTTAATTTTTGTGAAACACAGGACACCAGAAAGACCAAACCCTTAAATATCATTTGTACTTAGCTTAAAAGTACAGCTGTAAAGAAATACATGTTTGAAAACTGGGATATCCAATTTCACATGGTTGTACTCGTAGCAAGCATAGACATTTAGTAATATATGAAATCATTAATATAACCATTACAAATTACTTTAAAGATAAAAATGCCTCAAATGACACATGTATATGCCTCTTAATAACTTAAGGAGTCCTTGAGAGTTTTTAGAACAACAGTTAACAGTAAAACTCAGCTAAGACTATTACTTACCTTTTCAACACGTTAATATTTGTATGGCCCATCTCTACTAATATCAGAAACTACTTTTTATATAGTTTGTGATTACTGAAAAACACTTTTTATTCCAATCCTCAATCGTCTTCAACCTTCCTAATGCTGAGACCCTTTAATATACTTCTTCATGTTGTGGTGATCCCAACCATAAAATTTTTTATTACTACTTCACAATTTTCTACTGTTATTAATCATAGTGTAAACATCTGATATGCAGCCCTGAAAGAGGCTGTGATCCTCAAGTTGAGAACCATTGCTGTAAACCCTAATGGTACAGTGAAAATGGCTATCACAGGTGATATTTACTGATTTATTACTTTATTTTATAATTAAAACTTTATATTTCATTCTGTAATGTAACTAAACTTGCTTGTTAGGAAAACAAAGTTTTAAATCCTTACTATGCAAAGTTTGAACTAGAAGCACACAAATTAGCCTTGGACTCGTTCAACGGGATAATGTAATGTCCCATTTTAGAGGTTTGGAACTGGCATTACATTAATAAAATACCGTAGTGATTCCTAGGTATATTTAAAACACCATTCTTAACACATTTGAGTACAACTCTCCTGATGATTTTGTTTCCATATTATTTTTTATTTAGTCTCAATTGAAGAAATAGTGACAACTTCTAGGTGTGTCCTTTGGCCCCCATTGTATTTATTTGCTATGTATTTTTCTTGTTTTAGTTTTTACATAGGATGTCTTCCTCTACTTCATTTTTATAGAGTAGTTACAGTGCTATAAACTTGAACATTCATAAAATCTTTTTAGGTTTCTCATTCTCTGACATTTTCTCTTTTCCAAATAAAGTTGAGTCTTAATATTTAAAAACATTTCTTTTGTTTTTCGTGATACTGAACTAGAACCTGACACATACTAGGCAAGGGTCTTATTACTGAACTGAATGCAATCCCAGCTCTTTATATTTCAAAATTCTGAAACTTAGTTCTAAGTTGAATGAATAGCTGGCCTTGAAATCGGCCTGGTCAGGCCCTGAACTTGTGATCTGCCAGACACATCCACTCATCTATTGTGGATTAGAAGTTTGTGTTGCCATGTTTGCCTTGACTTTTAATTTTCTTTACTTCTTTTGCAATTGTATTTTCATTCATTTCTGAACTAGGTAGTTTATACATTCAGGGATTTTTAACCAGCATTATTGTTTAACCAACATCATGTCTGTAGTAGGACATACTGATAAAAGTATTAAGGGGCATTTCAGAGAGTAAACAAAGCTTTTTTCTCCAATACAGTTCTGCTGTGAGTGCTACTCAGAAAATTCCATAATTGATAACTGGCTATAGTAAATGAAAAAAGAATAACATTATTTTCAAAGTAGCTAAAACTAATAGTTTTAACAGTATGAAAATATTCACAACTTTTGTTCTTTTCTTTCCCCCCCCCAAGACAGGGTTTCTTGTACCCTTGGTTGTCCTGGAACTTGCTCTATAAACAAAGGCGGACTCCAACCTAAAGGCCCACCTGCCTCTGACTCCCAGGTGCTGGAATTAAAGGTGTACGCTACCATTATTTGGCAATGTAAAGTCATGAACCAAGGGCCTTCTATGTGCCAGGCACAACTTGACCACAATCCAAACCTCACAAGCCCTTAAGACAGTTTAATAAAATAATTTAAGAACTATAGGGAGAAATTCTATGTTTAAAAAAAGCATGTAAAACTGGCATTCTATAAACAATATAAAACTTTAAACTTACTAGTTTACTTCAGTGTTGATAGACTCCTATAAGGATGATACCATCTACACATATATTCAGAATTACTCACAAAAAGCTGAGTATGGAATAACTCAAAAAGGTAACTTTACAAGGAAAAGGCTTGTTTTCCTATGACTGAAATGAACCCCAACTGCTGTCCATGAATCACAACATCTAAGTAAAGAAGAATAAACTAAATCCCTTCTTACCTCACTTTCAAGAAAGAAAAGAACAAGCATCCTAATGAGGTTCCCATTTGGACTGTTTCTTCCTCTTCTCTTTGCTAATGCTTCCTCTGCTTGTGGGTCATGTCTGCTAAACAGCCTGGGGGGAGGGACAATACAAATTAACATGAGGACAAATTAAACTATTTAAAAAAAATCATAAATTTAAAAGTTAATTGTTGAAAAAAATCTTTAAAAGATTATTAATCTAATTCAATACAAATCATGTCATTTTTGAGACAGGGTACAGCCCAGGTTGCCCTTGAATTCTTTTTTAAAAAATTAGATATTTTCTTTATTTACATTTCAAACGTTATCTCCTTTCCCAGTTTCCCCTCCAAAACCCTCTATCCCATTTCCTTTCAGCCTTCCCCCTCTTCTATGAGGCTGCTCCCCCACAGACCCACCCACCCACTCACTCCTATCTCCTTACCCTAGCATTCCCCTACACTGGGGCATCAAGTATTCACAGGATCAAGGGCCTCTCTTCATCCTGATGCCAGATAAGGCCATTCTATGCTACATATACAGCTGGAGCCATAGGTCCCTTCATGTGTACTCTTTGGTTGGTGGTTTAGTCCCTGGGAGCACTGGATGGTCTGGTTAATTGGTACTGTTCTTCCTATGGGGTTGCAAATGACTTCAGCTCCTTCAGTCCTTTCTCTAACTCCTCCATTGGGGACCCCTTTCTCAGCCCAAAGGTTGGTTTCGAGCATCTGCTTCTCAATTTGTCAGGCGCTAGCAGAACCTCTCAGGAGACAGCTGTATCAGGCTCCTGTCAGCAAGCACTTCTTGGCATCTGCAATATTGTTTGGGTTTGGTGGCTGTATAGAGAATGGATCCTCAGGTGGGGCAGTTTCTGGATGGCCTTTCCTTCAGTCTCTGCTCTATACTTTGTTTTGTTATTTCCTTTAGACAGGAGCAATTCTGGGTTAAAAATTTGGAGATGAGGGGGTGGTACCATGCCTCAACCATGGGCCTTGCCTAACCTCTGGAAATGGTCTCTACAGGTTCTCTCCAACCCCATTGTTGGGCATTTCAGCTAATCTCATCCCCATTGGGTCATGGGAGCCTCTTGCGATCCTATCAACTGGGACTTGCTGGTGGCTACCCCTAGTTCCCCATGCCACATTTCTACACACCTCTGTTCAAATTCCTGACACTCTGCATGTCATCCTATCTTTTCCCATACTTGATCTCCCCAAACATCCCTTTTATTCTTCCCCCTCCTCTCTTCCTCCAAAGTCCCTCGCACACTCTATCTCCTAAGAGCATTTTCTTCCTGCTTCTAAGAAGTACAGAAGCATCAACACTTTGGTCTTCCGTCTTCTTGAGCTTCATGTGGTCTGTGAATGTGATCTTGGATATTCTGAGCTTTTGGGCAAATATCCACTTATCAGTGCATACCATGTGTGTTCTTTTGTGATTGGGTTACCTCACTTAGGATTATATTTTCTAGTTCCATCCATTTGTCTAAGAATTTTATGAAGTCATTGTTTTTAATAACTGAGTAGTACTCAACTGTGTAAATGGACCACACTTTCTGAATCCATTCCTCTGACGAGAGACATCTGGGCTCTTTCCAGCTTCTGGATAGTATTAAAAAAGCTGCTATGAACATAGTGGAACATGTGTCCTTCTTACATGTTGGAGCATCTTTTGGGTATATGCCCAGGAGGTACCACCAGACTGATTTCCACAGTGGTTGTACCAGCTTGTACTCCCACCAGCAATGGAGGAGTGCTCCTCTTTCCCTCATCCTCACCAGCATCTGCTGTCACCTGAGTTTTTCATCTTAGTCATTCTGACTGGTGTGAGAGGGAAACTCAGGGTTGTGCTGACTTGCATTTTCCTGATGACTAAGATGTGTTAACATTTCTTTAGGTGCTTCCCAGCCATTCGGTATTCTACAGTTGAGAATTATCTGTTTAGCTCTGTAACCCATTTTTTAAATAGGGCTATTTGGTTCTCTGGAGTTTAACTTCTTGAGTTTTTTGTATATATTGGATATTATCCCTCTATTGAATGTGGTAAAGGTCTTTTCCCAATCTGTTGGCTGCCGTTTTGTCCTATTGACAGTATCCTTTGCCTTACAGAAGCTCTGCAACTTTATGGGGTCCCATTTGTCAATTCTTTTTTTTTTTTTTAAAGATTTATTTATTATATATAAATACACCGTAGCTGTCTTAGACACACCACAAGAGGGCATCGGATCTCATTACAGATGGTTATGAGCCACTATGTGGTTGCTGTGATTTGAACTCAGGACCTCTGGAAGAGCAGTCAGTGCTCTTAACCCCCGAGCCATCTCTCCAGCCCCCATTTGTCAATTCTTGATCTTAGAGCATAACACACTGGTGTTCTGTTCAGGAAAATTTCCCCTGTGCCCATGTGTTTGAGGTTCTTATCCACTTTCTCTTCTATTCGTTTTAGTGTATCTGGTTTTATGTGGCGGTCCTAAATCCACTAGGACTTGAGCTTTGTACAAGGCTATCAGAATGGATCGATCTGCATTCTTCTACATGCTGACTGCCATTTGAACCAGCACCATTTAATGAAAATACTCTTTTTTCCACTGGTTTAAACTCCTTTGTCAAACATCACGTGTCCATAGGTGTGTGGGTTCATTACAGGGTCTTCAATTCTATTCTGCTGGTTGTGGTGGTGCATGCCAGTAGGATTTGCTGAAGGAGGAAGAGACAGGAGGACCACAAGGTGGAGGCCAGCCTGCATTTGAATTCTTGATTTTCAGACTCAATTTTTCTAGTATAGAGCTTTCATTCATATGCTACCATGACTGGTTATTAAATGACACTACTATTGGTTTAAAAAAAGTCAGATATAAAATATCTTAGACAGTTCAACATGAGGAAATGTTTTCAGTAATGGAAAGTCAATTTTGAAATATTTATAAAAAATAAGCATCTCTATTATCTTATAATTGATGCTGGAGTATGTAATTTTAAATTCAGATCAAATTAGTCTCCTACATATGCATTTCAGCCATAAATACATTTAGAGAAACGTTAAACGATAACCAAAAAGCTACATTTGAATCATTACCCCTTTAGTGTTCTCTTATGGTTATCATTCAGAAGACAGTATTCTGTCCTACCATTTAAAATAATTTTTTTCAATAACAAAACTTTTAAATATGGCTAAGAAACAAATGAATATTTAAAAATTGTTATATGCATTTATTCTAATAAAACAAATCTGCCTGCCAGTAGTGGAGTACACATTTAATCCTAGCAACTGAGGAGGCAGGGGAAGGCAGATATACAAGTTTGAGCCTAATGTACAGAGGAAGTCTCAGGATAGCCAGGGCTACACAGAGAAACCTTGTCTTAAGAAATGAAAAACGAAACCAACCAAACAAAATCAAAATGCAATACAACAACAAGAATAGCCAATAAAACAAAGCTCCCTTATGTTTAGGGACTGCTCCAAGCCCAAAGGATATAGCAGTGAATGTGAAAGTGTTTCTTAGGAGGACCCATGTTCTAAGGACTCTAGTGCAGTGGTTCTCAACCTGTGGTTCTAGGCCCCTCTGAGGGTGGAATAACTTTTTCACAGAAACTGCATAATGGATATTCTATGTATCAGATATTCACATCATGATATCTGTATCAAAATTACAGTTATGAAGTAGCAATGAAAATAATTTTTATGACTAAGGGCCACCATAAAATGAGAAACCCTATTAAAGGGTTGCAGCATTAGGAAGGTTGAGAATCATTGCTCTAGTGGATGGAAATAGACTAGATATATCACCTAATGTATTTTATAGGAAAATAAGAAAATAGAGACCAGCAATAACACATGCTATTTAAATATAAGTAATCACATTTATTCCACATAAGGTTCTGAGAAGAAAAGCTGGAATTTACATGGTTTCTGAGGACTTTTGAGACTTTTCCCAAGGCTAGTCTCCATGACCTCCCCAATCCCATGCTTTCTCAATTACTCCTATCTAGTTCAGGTCCCATATCCAGTGCTCCAGTCTAGTTTTGCCTTTCTTGCCTGCACTATAAACCATATCTAGGCTTCTGCCAGGAGCCTCCCTAGCTGTACTCCAACCCACAAGCCCCTGCCAACATTTCTACACAGCCATACTATCCCTTTACTCTGAAACTTAGACTAGGAAGCACATCCTCAAACACCAGCCAAATCCTCCCTGTCCACCTGACTTCATTCCAACCATGCCATTTCTAACCTCTAGTCCCAGTCTGTCCTCAAAGCCTCTCTTCTGTCCCATCTGATCTGTCCATAGCAGGCTAAGGACTAAAAGATCACATGTATAGAACTTATCCTCAAAATACCAACAATATAAAAGAGTAAACCAGTATCTTTCTCCAAAACCTACTATCTCCATAAATACATTTCCAAATGAGACTTTCTTAGATGAACTGCAGGACAGAATATATACAAGAAGAATCACAAAATTCATCAAACTACAATGGTGTTAAAAAGCAGTAAAAGAGGTCACTTCCGGGAAGGGAAAGCCGCACTTACCTAGTGGCAACATGGATGCTGCCAGCGAAAGCGAAGAGCCGGTTTCTGGGGAAGCGTTGTCCATCGCCCATGCTCTTTCTTACCCTCCTGAGTCATATGGCAACGACCCTGATATTGAAATGGCTTGGGCCATTCGAGCAATGCAGCATGCTGAAGTCTATCATAAACTGATTTCATCAGTTGACCCACATTTTCTGAAACTCACCAAGGTGGATGACCAAATCTACTCTGAGTTCCGGGAAAATTTTGAGACACTCAGGGTAGATGTATTGGACCCAGAAGAACTCAAATCAGAATCAGCTAAAGAGAAGTGGAGGCCATTCTGTTTAAAATTCGAAGGGATCGTAGAAGATTACAACTATGGTACTTTGCTGCGACTGGATTGTTCTCAGGGCTACACTGAAGAGAACACTATCTTTGCACGCAGGATTCAATTTTTTGCCATTGAAATTGCTCGGGACCGGGAAGGCTATAACAAAGCAGTTTCTGTCAGTGTTCAGGACAAAGAAGGAAAGGAAGGAGCTGACAATAAAGAAGAGGAAGCTGAGAAAGGAGCTGATAGTGGAGGAGAAAAAGAGGAAGGAGTCAACAGAGAAGGAGAAAAGTAAAAAACTAAACAAGGGAAGAGAAAAAGCCAAGAAACCTGTGACTCAGCTGAACCCACACATGTCTGTGCTGCTCACACAGCCCCCATTGGTTAAATGATGCCCTTGTGCAAGTGGAGGACTCAGACAGACATCTTTCTAGCTAGCAAGAGAAGCTACTCTGGGCATAATAGCTTAAACACAATTAGTGGAGTCTCTTCGTTCATTATTGCTTGATACCTTGTTTCTTGGCTGTAACTGTTGTTGAAATAAGACATTTAGTAAATAAATTCCTTTTGGTTTATTAAAAAAAAAAGCAGTTAAAGAAACTCAAAGAAGAAAGGACTGAAAGAGCTTGAAGGGGCTTGAGACCCCATATGAACAACAATGCCAAGCAACCAGAGCTTCCAGGGACTAAGCCACTACCCAAAGACTATGCATGGACTGACCCTGGACTCTGACCTCATAGGTAGCAATGAATAGCATAGTAAGAGCACCAGTGGAAGGGGAAGCCCTTGGTCCTGCCAAGACTGAACCCCCAGTGAACATGATTGTTGGGGGGAGGGCGGTAATCGGAGGAGGATGGGAAGGGGAATCTCATATAGAAGGGTAGGGGGAGGGGTTAGGGAATGTTAACAGGGAAGGGGAATAACAACCGAAATGTAAATAAGAAATACTCAAGTTAATAAAGATAAACAAAACAAAACAAAACTTTGGAAGGAGTTAAAAAAAAAAGAAACAAAGAAAAAAAATCACTTGATCATCTCGGCAGATGCTGAGAAAGCATCTGACAAAATTCAACACCCCTTTGTGTTAAAAGTCTTGGAAAGATCAGGAGCTCAAGGCCCATACCTAAACATAGTAAATGCAATATACATCAAATCAGTAGCCAACATCAAACTAAATGGAGAGACACTTGAAGCAATCCCACTAAGATCAGAGACTAGACAAGGCTGCCTACTCTCTCCCTACCTATTCAATATAGTTCTTGAAGTCCTAGCCAGAGCAGTCAGACAGCGAAAGGAGGTCAAAGGGATAGAATTGGAAAGGAAGAAGTCAAAGTATCACTATTTGCAGATGATATGATAGCACACTTAAGTGACCCCAACCAAGCAAGTGAAAGATCTGTGTGACAAGAATTTCAAGTCTCTGAAGAAAGAAATCGAAGATCTCAGAAGATGGAAAGATCTCCCATGTTCATGGATTGGCAGGATTAATATAGTAAAAATGTCCATCTTGTTGAAAGCAATCTACAGATTCAATGCAATCTCCATCAAAATTCCAACTCAATTCTTCATAGAGTTGCAAAGAGCAATTTGTAAATTCATTTGGAATAACAAAAACCCCAGGATAGCTAAAACTATTCTCAACAATGTAAGAACTTCTGGGGGAAATCACCATTTCAGACACCAAGCAGTATCATAGAGCAATAGTGATAAAAACTGTATGGTATTGGTACAGAGACAGGCAGGTATATGAATGGAATAGAATTAAGACCCAGAAATGAACCCACACACCTATAGCCACTTGATCTTTGACAAAGGAACTAAAACCATCCAGTGGAAAAAAGAAAGCATTTTCAACAAATGGTGTTGGTTCAACTGGAGGTCAGCATGTAGAAGAATGCAAATCAATCCATTCTTATAGCCTTGTACAAAGGTCAAGTTCAAGTGGATCAAGGGCCTCCACATAAAACCAGATACACTCAAACTAACAGAAGAGAAAGTGGGGAAGAGCCTCAAACACATGGGCACAGGGGAAGTTTTCCTGAACAGAAGAACACCAATGTCTTAGGCTCTAAGATCAAGAATTGAAGAATGAGACCCCATAAAATTGCAAACTTCTGTAAGGCAAAGGATATTGTCTTATGAACAAAAACAGCCTACATCAAATTATATCTGACAAAGCAAATCTATGGAAAATACAGAAAGCAATACTTCTGAATAGAGTAATGAGTATAGGAGAGAAACTGTGGGGAAAAAATACAAAGCCATAAATACTTAAACACAACACTACAAAGAAAACACCACTATCCCCCCCAAAACCAACAATATGATGACAATTTCCACATATTACATTATCTTTACATATTAATGGCCTAAACTCTCCAAACAAAAAACCAAGGCTTAATCAATCAAGAAAGAAATTCTCCTATCTACAAGAAACACATCGTAGCTTAAAAGAAAGGAAATCTTTTTAGTATAAAATAATGGACAAAAGTATTTCAATCAAATGAAACCAGAAAGCAAGCAGGTGTCAGGTTCTTAATATCGAACAAAATAAGACCAAATTAAATCTAGAAGAGGACTTTTCATTCATTCTAATTAAGGGAACAGTTAACAAAAACATTACTATCTTAAACATATATGAACCGAATTTCAGGGCATCAGTTTTATAAACAAGTACTACTGGATTTAAAGGCACAGATAAAAAATGAATTTGTGCTCTTTGCTCTTCTCTGCTCTTTTGCCCACTTCTCCTTTGTCCCTTCTCTTCCCATCCCTCCCCTCCCCTCCACATGCTCATGGCTGGTCTTTATTCCTCTAGTCTTCTACTCTCATTAAACCTCTCTACATGGAAAAAAATAAAATAAAATGAATCGGTAAATGTTACATGATTTCAACACCCCACTTTTCTCAATAGAAAGGTAGGTCATCTAGACAAAAACTAAACAAAGAAACATCAGAATTGACAGCATACACAAAATTAAATTACTGGGGAGAAATAAAATGATGATGCTGGTGATGATAAAACAGAGCAGAAATCAATGAAAAAGAAACAAATTTAACAAGAAAATCAATGAATCTATCAGCTGGATGTTTTTGAAGGTTAGTAAGATTGACAATTCTTGGCCCAACTAAATAAAAAATAAATAAATAAAGGACAAAACCAAAATGAAAAGAATCAGAAATAGACAGAAAAATATTCCAACAGACATCAAAGAATTCATAAAATTATATGGGACTATGTTAAAACTTAAGAGTTTATTACGTTTGAAAACTTAAAAAAAAAAAAAAAAAAAAAAAAAAAAAAAAGTACATTCAGCCAAACCTCCAAAAACTAAACCAGGAAGTCGACAACCTAAAACCACGACGTAATAAAAAGGTCCCACTGACAACAGCACAGGCCAGAATAGACTCACAGCAGTACTCTACCAGACAGACTCACAGCAGCACTCTACCAGACAGACTCACAGCAGCACACTACCAGACAGACTCACAGCAGCACTCTATCAGACCCTCAAAGACTCAGAGTCAATCCTCTTTCATCTAGGAGGAGGAAAGGAAGAAGAAGAAATGAAAGAATGAAAAAGAGAGGGTGGATAGCTTCTTTCTATGAAGTTAGTATCACTCTAATATCAAAATCAGGTAAAGACACTAGAATAACAAAGAAAAACACAGGCCAATTGTTTGAATTAGATACAAAATATAGATTGCTGAATATAGATACAAAAATGCTCAATAAAATACTTGCAAACAAAATACAGAAATACGGGTTGGGGATTTAGCTCAGTGGTAGAGTGCTTGCTTAGCAACCACAAGGCCCTGGGTTCGGTCCCCAGCTCCGAAGAAAGAAAAAAAAATACAGAAATACATAAAAAAGATTATATATGGCTTTATCCCTGCTGTGCTGGGAATGTTTAACAGATACAAATTAATACATTTAATAAACCACAGAAATTGACTTAAAGACAAAAAAAAATCACATTATTATGTCAATATATTCATAAAAGTCTTTGGTAAGATCAAACATGCATTTGAAGTAAAGTTCTAGAAAATTAGTGCTAGAGGGAACATGTTACAAAAAAAATAAAAGCTATACATACACAATCCACATCATCCTAAATGGAGAAACGGTTGAAGTAATCCCAGGGAAGTCAGGAACTACACAGGGATACTCACTACCCTCACTCCCTTTCAATACTGTGTTCAGAATACTACCTAAAGTAATAAGGCAAGAGAAGGGAAAAAACGTTAAAGTATTCCCACTTGAGGTGTTTGATACTATATATTAGAGACCAATGTTGCACGATACAAAGCCAACTTTCACCAATCAAGAGTTTCATCCTAAAACAAAAGAATGTATCTTCTTCTCAGCACCTCATGGGACCTTCTCCAAAACTGACCATATAATCAGTCAAGAAACAGGCCTCAACAGATACATGAAGACTGAAATAATCCCAGACATCCTATCAGGTCATCACAGACTAAGGCTGGTCTTCACTAACAACAAAACCAGAAAGCCCACACACACATGGAAGTGAACAACTCTCAAGGATAACTTGGTCAGGGAAGAAAGAAGGAAATTAAAGACGTTTTAGCATTTATTGAAAATGAAGGCACAATATACCCAAACTTACAGGACACCATGAAAGCAGTGCTAAGAGGGAAACTTATAGCCCTGAGTGCCTCCAAAAGAAACTGGAGAGAGCATACACTAGCAACTTAACAGAACATCTGAAAGCAAATATACCCAAGGGGAGCAGATGGCAGGAAATAATCACTGAGGGCTGAAATAAACCAAGTAGAAATAAAGAAAACTATACAAAGAATCAACAAAACCAGGAGCTGGTTCTTTGAGAAAATCAACAAGATAGATAAACCCTTAGCCAGACTAACCAGAGGGCACAGAGACAGTATACAAATGACCAATGTGGAGAAATAAATGTAAACCTTCATTCACTGTTAAAGGGATTGCAAACTATGGATACTGGTTTGGAGAATTCTCAAAAAGCTGTTAAGTATAAATCTAGCATTTGGCACAGCTATACTACTTCTTGGCATATGTCCAAAGGGCTCCATCATATTCCAGATACTGGATTGGCCATTGCTACTCTACTTACAAAAATAAAACAGCCTAAATGTCCCCCAACTGATGAATGGATGACGAAAATGTGGTACATATATACTATGTAATACTATTCAAATATAAAGAAAAATGAAGTCATGAACCTTGAAGGTAAATATATGGTAAACTACAAAAGATCATGTTGAGTGAGGTAAACCAGAACCCAGAAAGACGAATGTCTCAAGTTTGCTCTCATTGGAGGCTCCAAGCTACAAATTTTCAGATGTGATGGTATTATCTACAGAAACCAGGGAAGTAGAAAGGATCCAGTGTTGGGGTAGTGGATAGGGGAGTAATAGAAAAATAAAAAGTGGGGAATAGAAGGGTACAAGTGATCTGTTAGGAAAATAAGAAAAGGAGGGGAAGGTCTAATAAGGCAGAGGGGAAGGAGATAATTATAAAACAAAGAGGGAGAAGGGTAAAGAAACAGTAGGGATGTCTGAAAAAGGTTAAAAGAAATTATATTATCAACTCTTAACAAACAATAACAAAAACCACGAAACATACTTAAGTTTGTGAATAAATGTATTTATAGTTTAAATAAAATTTTTTACAGCACTCCCTCCAAAAATCAAAGGATACCTAAAAAAAAAAATTTCCTAATACTAAGCATGAAAGACACCCCTCCCCACCACACCTTTTTGGTTGTTGTTGTTCGAAAGACTGCTAAAATATACAGGTTATTAATATTGCCCCTGGTTGCTACCAAGAGATGTAAGGTAAGTTCCACTTGCTGAAAACACAATACACTTCAGACCAAGAGTTCAGAACTGGAAACCACCTGAACCAATCAAAATAGAGAGCTCAATCTCCATGAATACATCTAGCATCTAAGGTTAAGAGAATATTGTAAAACGGGGTGAAAAGATTTTAAGAGCCAGAGGATCAAGGTCTGTGTTTCCTATTAATGTCAGAATCTACACTTATGTCTCACCAACATGACTGCCTAAACATGAGCTGAACAGTACAACAATAATAGAAAAGCCAGAATGGGTAGAACAAAGGACACAAAGCCTTAGCCCTGTACAAAGAATGACAAGCAACTAAGGAATTCTGAGAGTGGGAGAAGTAGTCTTTTTCAGAGATGAACAGGTCAACCCTGAAAACATACATTAGTAACATTATTTGGGTTGAACTCATTATATGTGTAGGGTGTGTGTGGGGTGTGTGTGTGTGTTGCTAAATACACATATACATATATGCACTTAAAAACTAATGAAAAAAGAAGCTATGACTTTGAAAGAAAGCAAGAAAGAGTTACATGAGGTTTGGAGGAAAAGAAGAGATTACAGTATCATATAATTAATTATTAAATAATAAATATAGTCTTAAAAATAAAAACTCTGGATGAGATTAAATACTTTAGAGCTTACTAATTTGATGACAATTAACAACTATGTAATGTTTATATACTCATGTCTATGTTCATGTCCTATGTACTTTTTTTTTGAAATGGCGTCTTGCCATGTGTCCTAGGGTAGTCTTCTATTCCTGCATTGAAGCAATTCTCTCCTTGTCTCACCCTCCTAAGTTGGGACTAGAAGAGCAAAACAAAATTTATTCATGAAAATTTCATGGATAGCACAGCTTACTTATTACGATTTTAAGATCTACTATATTAAATGGTAGAAGAATTCTAAAAGAAGTCACTAAAGATGAAGTTACTGAAGTGTGAGGAATTTGAGAGAATTAATTTAAAACAAAGCTTTCAAAATTTACACAGAAATTGCTAGATGTATTCATGGAGATTGGGCTCTCTATTTTGATTGGTTGAGAGTTTTGGTAATGGTCTTCATCTGTTGCAAAGAGAAGTTTCCTTGGTGGAAGGCTAGGACTACACTTCTCTGTGAGTGTAAGGACATTTATTTAGATTGTATATTAACAAAAACCCAAGACACAGTGGAGGCTAACTATTTGGGATTTTTATGTTAAAATTTCTCATTAAAATTTCTAGCAAACATTTAAAATTCAGCCATATAATATAGATAAAATAAGTGTTCCATCTTTAACTCAAGTTCTACAGCTTATGGTTTTATATATGTATATATTTAATAAATTATATATCAATCATATCAAATATGATAGATTATATATTAATTATATATTATGTGTATGTTATATATAATAGATGTTATAGCGCGCGCACACACACACACACACACACACGTCCTTTATTTTCTCGGTGAAGCTAGAAAAGCAATAAATTCTTTCTAAATTCACAAAACCTTCTGAGGAGTTGGATAGACAATACAGACTAACTATATCGTAGAAAGGGAAGACAAATACTCTGTGGCATATACAACATCCCAAGAAAAATGTAGTCAAGGTGTCAGAGTAACTGGCAAGTTCAATACGACTTTAAAAATCATGTCTATGAGGCTGGGTAGAGCTTAGCAGTAGAATGCTTGCCTGGCATGTGTGAGAGGCCATGGAGTCAAGCCTGAAAACCTTACACTCTTCCTATCTGCTTTCACTACCAGCATGTACTAGTACCTAGCTTTTATTTACAAAATATTTTTAAGATAAAAAACTTTTGTATAATCACATGTAATGAACCTTTTGTTTCCCGCCCACCCCCAACTGAAGTCACTAAGTCTGGAAAAAAAAAAAAAACAAAACCCCAAAATGAAAACAAAGCAAAAGACATAAACAAGAACAAGAATGTATACAGTAAGATAAATTAATCTACTAAATTATACAACATTTATAATGATCCATAATAAAAGTCAATTTTATAGTAGCTTATATTTATTAACTCTAGTTAAGTGCTACAGTCAGCCAAAATTTAAAAAGAACTTAATAAAATAACTGTAGTTATGTATATAAAACCTTCAGAATCACAACATCATACTGATTATAATAATGATCCCAAAGAAAAGAATGGAAAGAAAACATGAAAATATGGGAGTCAGATGCAAGGGGATACGACCAATGTGCAGATGCTTCAGTTCTTCTTAAAAGGGGGAACAAAAATATTCATAGGAGAAGATATGGAGACAAAGTTTGGAGCAGAGACTGAGGAATGGCCATTCAGAGACTGCCCCACCTGGGAATCCAGCCCATATACATACAGCCACCAAACCCAGACAATATTGCTAATGCCAAGAAGTGCATGCTGACAGGAACCTGGTATAGCTGTCTCCTGAGAATCTCTGCCAGAGCATGACAAATACAGAAGTGAATGCTTGCAGCCAACCTTTGAACTGAGAACGGGATCCCCATTGGAGGAGTTAGAGAAAGGATTGAAGGAGCTGAAGGGGTTTGCAACCCTATAAGAACAACAATACCAACCAACGAGTCCCAGGGACTAAATCACTACCCAAAGAGTACACGTGGACAGACCAATGGCTCCAGCTGCATATGTAGCAGAGGATGGCCTTGTTGGGCACCAATGGGAGGAAAAGCTCTTGGTCCTGCCAAGGCTGGACCTCCTAGTGTAGAGGAATATCAGGGTGGGGAGGCGGGAAGGAGGGTGGTTGGGGAGGGGGAACACCCTCATAGAAGAAAGGGGGAGAAGGGGATAGGGGCTTCTGGATGAGAAACCAGGAAAAGGAATAACATTTGAAATGTAAATAAAAAATATTCAATAAAAAAGACTTTTGTGAGTTTTAAAAGTCTATTCTCATACCCATCTAAGAAACACATTTCATATTTCACAGAAGAGGAATATGACACATGTCTCACCAGTCTCCCAGATAATGAACCATAATATAGGAAAATATAGGAAATAGTCTACAAAGTTTCAGAGCATCAATACAATGAAGAGAACATTTTAAGTCCTATGTTCAGTCACGGATATTACCCTCTTCCACTACCCGAACATTATTAGCAAGTGCTTTTAACCACTGAGATCTACCTTTTCAGTACTTTTCTACTAACTTAACACAAAGCCACATACAAGAGTTGTCCATGTTACAAGGTAACAGACTCACTTTTTGTGCAGAAACTCTCCAGCTGCCACAGCAACAGGGCGATGTGCTGAGTACACCAAATGGTAGACATTTTCACAGTCTTCATTGGAAAGAGCTTCTTCACTTCCACTGAAAATGTAAAGTTACATCAGAACCACAGAAACATTTTATTTATGTAATCCCTAATTTAATTTATGCAAAGTGATTATAAAAGCTGAAGACACACCCATTTTACTTGTTTCCTCTACATTAAAAGTAGTATTTCACCTTAATTGTAAATGTATTCACTATATGAAATTTAGAAAATCCAGCTTAAAGAAACATTTCCCAGTTTTTCCATGTGAAACATCCACTTATAATGACAGTCCATACCTTAGAAATATATACTAGAGTAAGTATGCAAGCTCTTTAAAGGAGCACAAGGCGTTTCATCTTTAAATATACTTAAGGAACACATTTGTCCTTGTTTCAAACAACTAATGACACTAGGTTACTAATTTTCCCAGAACCATATCAATGAAATAGTATTTTATCATCTAGTTGTAACGTCAATTTCCCACTAAATACACCCAATTCGCTTAAGTATTACATTTGTCTGTCTGTCTGCATGTTTATTTATTTGTTCATTTGTTTGTTTATATGATAGGCATAGCTCTCATTTGGTCAAAGAACAACATTTGAAAGTTGGTTCTTTTCTCCCACCATGTTGGTCCCTGGGATTCAATCCAAGTCATCAAGTTTGGGGAGGTAAACCTCTATACAAGCAGAAGCATCTTTTTAGTTCCAGCCATTCCTTTACTAACATAATTTTTCTATTATTACATTCCTTTACTCATAATTCTGTGATCAAAATGTATTTTAAGCCCTTTTGTGCCAAAATGAAACATCCATTTCCTGCTTATTAGTATACTTTTAAATGATTAATATTACTACAGCTAGTTTGAATACTTAATTATTGAGCTGCATAGGTCCCTGGCAACATATAGTTTTACAAGTTTATTTCATAGATTCTCAAATGCAGATGTCTTTTACCCAAGAACTTCAAGAATCTAGTAAATATAATTAGAACGCTCTTATCACCAAAGGACTGCAGTTGAGTCAATTCCAGGAAGAAACTATAGCCTTGTCTGAAAGCCATAAATGGCAAAAATGGCAGATAAACTATAGTTATTTAAATATTCTCCCTATCACAACCAATAATGCTAGTTCCATTATGGTAAGGCAGGTAGGATAATGTAAGCAGTGACCAATCTTATTCCTAACAGACATTAGAAGAAATACTAGGTATAAAAGAACCAACTTTATATATCTATACATTCCATATCCCCAGAGTTAGAAGACTTCAATCGAGACAGACAAATTTCAGGACTGCCAACAGGAGTTAGTAAGTTAGGACAACTGTAACCGTCCAGCTCACAGGCTCAGGATCCTGAAACAAAGTATGTATTATCAGTGTAATGGGGAAAAATACTCAGGAAAAATACCCCGATTTAAACTTCTGTCTCAGAAATACAAACTCATAAATACGAGGAAATATTGCACTAAATGTAGAATTATGGCTGTAATTCCAGAGGCTGAGAAAGAAGAGAGGGAGTTTGAGGTCAGGCTGAGCCACACTGTCATACTTTGTTGGGAGAAAAAACAAAAACAAAACAAAACAGTAGCAGAGCTGACAGATGGCACAAAAATATTTAAAGGAGTTTATAATGGGATATAAAATGTGATTTTACCTGATGTGGGAAGGGTTACCAGTAATCCTATGTGCCAAGAAAAGTAAAGCCAGGTCGTTTCATGCACATTCTATAAGAGACCGGTAAGCTAGATTTTGATTCTTACCTCATTATCAAGTAAGATACTAAACTAGATAAAATTAGGAGACTGTGAAATTGCATTAGGACATGTGATTTTATTTTTTAAATGGAACAGTGTTAGAAACTGTAATATAATGAAACTTTTATAGATTCTTGAATTTTTGTTATGGGTATAGGTGCTTTGTCTGTATGTCTGTGTACAGTATCTGAGCCTGGTGAACATGAAAAAGAGTCTCCTATGTTTCCTGGAACTGGAGCTATAGACAGTTGTGGGTTGCCATGTAGAATTGAAATTGCATCTTTTTAAAGAGCAGTTAGTGCTCTTAACTTGCTGAGTCCTCTCTCTTGCCCCATCATGAGGTATTTATAAAGATAGTAAGACACATCAAGTCTCAGAAAACTGTGAAAACTTTATAAATATGTCTTGAGATTATTTTCATGACCTGGTACACAGCAAGAGCATAAAGAGTGCTAAAAGAAAAAAGACTGCATGGCGGAGCCCACGAAAGCAGAGAAAAAAGGCAAGTGAGGAGACCTCCTCCATGTAGAAGCTCTTGGTTTCCTATAAGCCATGTATGGGATATTTACTAATGAGCCAACATGAATAGTTCCAAAAGACATTGTCCAATAAAATTGTCTGAAAAACCAAGTAGATCCAACACAGAAAACCTGAAAGTCAGGCCTAAGTGAGAAGGCAGAAGAAACAATGATGCACAGGCTTCTCTGAGATATCTGTAATCACAAATCCCTAGAACAGAGAGAGATATCTGAGTAATGTATAGAAGAACAGATGTAATCCATGACTTAGGTTAAGACACAGAGAGAGGGAACATTGTATCTGGAACACATCAGATAGTTCTATTCTTTCTATTTCAATAAAAATTCAGGAAAATAAAACTTAAGAGATTACTGAAATTGGGCAACCTATTTTCTAAGTTTGCTATAAAAAGAACACGTTTTTCTCCAGCCAAACAAGTTCTTAGATAGTTTGAAAACATTCTTGACAAAATAGAATTAGCTTAGTATATTAAAAAAAAAGTATTTAAAAGGAAAGAAAATTTCATAAATGATTAGGAAAATGGTACACAATAATACCAATCTGAACATAAAGACATCTATCAATACACCATGAAGCATACCAATATATGAAAGAAAGGAAAGTCAACATCTATGACTAGAGACTAATATATTGCTCTTAAAAAAGGTAAAGAAGGCCCAAGAGAAGGCTCAGTAGTTATGAGCAGGTACTGCTTTTGGAACTGAAGGACCTGGGTTGAGTGGTTTACAAACACCTATAACTCCAGTTCTAGGATATTCAATGACTTTGGCTTCTGTAGGTACACACAGGGACATACATACATATATACACGTAATTTAAAGAATAAACATGAAAAAGGTAAAATAGTAATATATAGTATAGATACTGGGTACTGTAAATAAATTCAAAGTAATGAATGAAAATGTGTGTGTGTGTGTATATATATATATATGAATATGAATATAAATGCTTATTTATTTTTCTACAACAGTGGATTGAGTACAGGCCTTGTCCATGCTAGGAAAAGTATCTTGAAAATTATTGTTCTCAATTTTGTTATATTGATTTATTTTCCTTGTGAGAGTGAAGAATAAATGTGCACGTTAGAGGGAGTTAGAGGACAATTTGTGTGAGTTGGCTTTTCCTTTCTACGATGAAAGTTCCTGGGATCAAACTCATTAGATCCCAGGCTTGGCAGAAAGCACGTTTATTTGTTGAGCTAACATGCTGCTCCTCCAATCACATTGTTTATAAAAACATACTCAACATTGCCTAGAATATTCAGAACATGTTCTGAGATAATAGAATAAAATACAAAGGAATACTGTTTTTTAAATAAACTACCTGTAGGTGATAAATATATATAATAGGATATAATAAAACTAGAAAACATAAAGGGAATCAAAGTACTCATGAACGAATGTTCATAAATGACTGCTTGTTCCACCATATTTTTGTAAACAATGTCTTTAAAAGTAAATTCATTTCGTTAAACTTATTAACTGACAGGCATGAGATAAGTGAGCCAAAAGACAGTACATCACTGAAAATAGTAAGATGGACAAACCTCTTGTGTTGTTTATGAAGAAAAAAAATAGAAGAGAATGAAAAAAGAATAAAACATTTTCAAAAGTAATGAAAACCTCAGTTGGCTGCAGCAGTGCCATCTCCTTCAGCTGGGTAACTACTGAAGCCATAGAACACTGAGGAGAGGAGGCTCAGATCAAAGAGGAGATGACAGGTGGCAAATGTTACCACAACACAATTACATATATATGAAACTCTAAAAAATTATGAAAAGGAAACTCAATGATATACTTTAGAAGAGCAACATCCCAACAAGACAACATATGCTATTAAATAAAATACACAATATCAGGAACAGGTCACATCTGTCTAAGTTGTCTAAAGAGACCTTAAAAACACTGTAAGGAAGTGCCAATGACATCACATTATTTGTGGCAGAAAATATGAAGTAACCGAGCTTGTATTCAACTTGAAAATTCACTATTGGCTAGTGTTCAACGTGTCCTATACATATTACAGGAGAGAAATAACCAATCTAATCTAGCTATAAAGTCTGTAAGATATGACAACCTGCCTGCAAGAGTGGTGCAAATCTTATGGAGGTAACCAACCACTTAAAAAGAACAAAAGCAATTTAAGGCATGCTCCATGAACATTGTTAATGAGGTCATGAACCTGAGAATACAGAGGTTATGGACCCAAGAGGAAAACCTATTATTATTCTAATAAATGAACAAAGCAATAAAATGATCACTAATTACATATTGCTATAACCCTAGATCAGTGACTCATTTAAATCTCATCAGAGAAGCTTCTTCTTGTGGTAGATGGTAATTAACGTAGAGCCACAAATGGACAGTGTACAGAGAATCAATAACTCTGGAGTACTTAGACCTTTTCTGCCTTGACCCTGAGGTATCTATGTAGAAGAGGACTTAGTGTAATTTTTTTACACTTTTGGTAATTACTTTAAGGAAACACCATTTCCCAGACACAACCAGGTAGGTGCATATATGATGTCACAGACACTGACATTTGATTCCATTAATATGAACATTATTTATATTATTCTTTTGTGGTAATGGAGGTAAAACTCAAGGCTATGTGAATGGTAGGAAAGCACTCTGTCAATGAGTTACATTACCAGTCCCACATTTTTTGTTTGTAATTATTAATTAAAAATGACATCAGTTTAAAAAGTGTG
Organism: Rattus rattus; assembly: GCF_011064425.1. Classification (NCBI taxonomy): domain Eukaryota; kingdom Metazoa; phylum Chordata; class Mammalia; order Rodentia; family Muridae; genus Rattus; species Rattus rattus. The sequence goes on along the minus strand of NC_046161.1, from coordinate 92,190,390 downwards.
TCAAATTTATTCATGAACACACAAATGTAAGCCCAAATGAAACCACTCTAATTTGTAATATTTAAGCAAAACAAAATATACGAGATTCAAATATAATTTATAAAAGGAAGGAAAAGGTGTTTATATTAGATAAATATATTTACTTAATTCAGGCTACTGAAGAGTTCAAAAGCATTCAAAATAAACAGAAATTTTCACTATGTAACAAACTATATTTTGAGCATGAAGCTTCAGGACCTAGTACTTGTATAGGGAGCACCAGGCCCTGGGTTAAATTCCTAACATCACAAGTAAAAATAAAACAAATCCATCCAAAAACTAGTTTACAAATTAATAACAAAGGTACAAATATTTCAAATGCCTTTCATAACAAAACAATATCTGCTATCAAGGATAGTATTAATAGAGCAGGAAGTCTTGGCTATGAAATCACACAAGACAAGAAAATGACAATTATAAAGTTAAAAAGTTTAAATTATTTGTCCAGAATAGTCTAATAATCTGCATGGTAAAAGCAATAGGATCAAGAAAGTATCAGATGTTTAGGAATTCTAAATGTTGTACATATAAGAAGACTTAAATTAAAGGTTTCTTTACTTTATAATAAGTAGATAACACTAAATGCTAATAATGACAATGAAACCATATTGTATTTAATAATTAGCCTATGTAAAAAAATACACACCACTGTGCTCATATACACATATGTAAACCTTCCATATAAAACACACCTAAGGGATATTTGCATACAGAAATGAAAAAAATTTACATAAAATAAATATTTTATTCTTTTATAACATTATAAATTTTGATAGAATGGAGGGTTTGTTTTTTTTTTTTTGCTTTTTAAAAAAGTCTTACAATGTATCCCTGGCTGACATGGGACTCACAGAGATGACAACCACTCCACAACTAGATTAAAGGAAGACACTGTATAGTTCTTACATTTAAAATCACATCAAAGTTTGAGGCATTTGACATGTATATTTTAAGAAAAAATATGAGAACTAGGTAAGTAAGGGTTTTAAAAGTCAAAGAGGAGAGAATCATCTAGTAAGACAGGAAGTCTCAAGTATAACAAATAATATATTAGAAAGCTACAATGATTAAAAAAAAATCAAACAAACAAAAAACATAGCTGTAAGGACATAGAAAAAGGAACCCAAGCAAAATTTGGCATTTGAACAGATACCCGGGGCAGATGTGGTATCATAATGCAGTGAGTTTTTTTAAAACAATTTTGACAGAAAACACATTATCTAAGGGAATTTTTTAGCTCAGTAAACATATAAAATCATTTGTCGATCCACTTAAAACTTTTAAAAATTGATAATAGTTGTCTTATTTCTTTCACTTCTACATTCATAGAAGATCTTTTTGAAAACCTCCTTGTTTTAAAGCCTTGAGTTTTTATTTTAAATAGCAAATTATGACACTTCACAGATACTTTTTCTAGACTGCACAAACTAGCTATTATATGGAGAAAACAGGCATCACTTAAATGAAAAACAACTCCTATCTATAATCCCAGAACTCTGGAATTTGAGGCAGGGAGATTTTTCTGATTTGAGACTAGACTATGCTACACTAAGTTCCAAGCCTGGGCTTCAGTGCGAGACCATGTTTCAAAATACCCAAAATATATTTGGTTATAAGCAGAACCTTAAAAAGTAAAAGCAGAACCTTTGTGTGAAGTAGTAATTAAAGAACTAATCCTGAGAAGAAATTAAAATGGAAAGATGAAACTGTTACCGGACACTATACTTACTGAAGTATCAGAGTAACCAACCGAATGGCTTCCACAGCAACATCATATTCTTTGTCAAGAGTCATTGATACAATGCGATCCTGAAAGAAGTTATAAACAAGTCAACCTTAAATATAAATGAGTCAAGAAAGGCTTAAAGTATTCGAAGGCATATATGCAATGTCAAGAAAGATAAGAAAGTTATCATTCTTTCCTTTTTTAAACATAGTCTCACTATGGCCTAAAACTTGTAGAGATGCATTTGCCTATTCCCCTCGTGCCGGGATTAAAGGCATATATAACCATGCCTTATTTGGCAAACTTTATTCTTGAAATCTTACATAAGTGAGGTATGGAATTTTTGCTTGTTTTGGACAGAAACTTTCTATGTAGCCCTGGCTAGCCTGGAGATCACTATGTAGACCAGACTGACTTAGAGAACCTACAGAGGTCTAACCACCTCTTCGAATCCAGGGCGGTGAAAATGTTTGTCATCAACTGGCATTTCCCAAACACTATGTTAAGTAAACTTTCAATTAAAAACATTTCAAAACTCTTTCCACAGAGAAATTCTCATTTTAAGTAATAACATTCCTTTGAAGCCACAAGTAAGAACTCCTACAGGGTACATGCGCTATGAAGGACGGTATTTATCATCAGTTTCCTAAGAGCTTCCTAAAAAAATGGTGGATTGGAAGCCACGTGTTTGAGACTAAACTGAAGAGAGGTAAGAGAAAAAGCTACCAATTCGGAAACATAAGAAAGAATGATCAAAATCAGAAAAAGACCAGGTGGGATTTTCTCTGTAAAGGCAACAGTTGGTGACGCCAACAGCACAAAGATCTGAGCACTGACTATGCAGCCAGAGACAGGCATCTCCTCCTCTGAAAACGCAGATGGAAGTTTAAATTTGGTGTAACCAGAAAAGAGCATGGAGCCCAAGTTTTGGACAAGCACCGCAAAAATAAAGGAGTCTGAAAAGTAGACATCTGCAAGCCTCGGCACCAGCACCTCCAGTGCTATCCTAAAGAGAGGGGACCACAGAAGAATGCAGCAGAACCTGAAGCACGCTGCTACTGTGGCAGTGCCAGGAGTCCCTAACCAGACCTTTAAGCACCACTGACTGGCAACAGCAGTACAAGTAGGTAAGGTAGTTTCAACCTGAGGTAGATTCAGTAGGTCTACAGCCCCTACAGTGAGGATAAGCTATCCCTCAGCACACAAAGTTTAAGGGAAGAACTTGAATTAATATGTGGACTAATGGAAAAAAGGTGAATACAAGTGACTAGGCCCTCCATTTTTCCCTCAGAGCCTCAAATATGGAAAGTCCTATACACTTATTACCAAAGGACAGTCCAGGAAAATTAGGGAAGAAGTGAATTTTAGCCATAAAAATCCTCATTGCATAGGCATACTTAACATGTTTGAATTATTTAAAGTAATAGCCCACTCATTATTCTCTACCTACAGTTTTAGATACAATATCAATCAATCAATCAATAAATAAAAATTTAAAAAAAAAGGAGCGAACACTCAGTTAAGTAAGACTGTATCTTCTAAGCAGGAAAAAATATTAATACAGGGTACATTTTCATTTTTATCATTAAAATTGCATTTATTTGTTTTTTTGTGCATTTGACTGCATGCACACAAAGGTCAATCAATGTTTCTCTTCTTCAACCATGTGAGTTCTGGTGAAATCTAAGGCCCTCAGGCTTGGCAGCTACGATTTCTACTTGCTGAGTCTTTTCTTGGGTGTCCCCATCCCACCCCTTAAAACACACACAACACACACACACACACACACACACACACACACACACAGAGAGAGAGAGAGAGAGAGAGATTGATTAATTGTCCCCCTCTCAAATTTTCACATCATTCCTTAAAATTGGCTCCCTTAGCAAACAAACAAGTAATCAAAAGCCCTTATTCTATGTGTCTCCAACCCTCATACTGTAATCCCTGAACCTTCTGGGACACAAATGAACTAAGTATCTCTTATGGCTAACACAGAGAATGTTGGTAAGCATTTATTTGTTCCAATAGCTGACTCTTGGAGGACTCCTGCCCTGAATATAAATCCAAGCAAAGACAGTCTGACAGGAGAATTCACATGAAACCAAACTACTGGGAAAAAGGGAGAAATTAAAAATAGCAGATTACAAAAACCGAAAACACTAAGATTCTCACTATGACACTCACTAACATACAACCTATCAATGAACCAAAGCAAAAATAACATAAAAGCAAAAAACTCACAGCAATATCAAAGTACTACATTTAAAAAGGATTAATGATCACAGAGAAAACTAAACAGAAGAAATCAATTTAGGACTAAGAAAAGAACATTATCAAAATAAACAAGACAGTCAGTTACTTGGAAGAAAAATTTAGAAACAGAAAAGAAAAACTGAGGAAGGGAACTCAGATATTGAAAAGAACTAAACTCAAACTGAGCAAATGAAGGAACAAGTACTAAACTGAAACACAGCAGACCCCCCTCAGTTAACTCGGTGTTTTTTCTAACTCCTTCATTGGGGACCCTGTTCTCAGTCCAATGTTTAGCTGTGAGCATTCACCTCTGTATTTGTAACCCCATAGGAAGAACAATATCAACCAATCAGACACCCCAGAGCTCCCAGGGACTAAACCACCAACCAAGGAGTACACATGGACAGACCCATGGCTCCAGCTGCATATGTAGCAGAGGATGGCCTTGTTGGACACCAATGGGAAAACAAGCCATTGGTCCCATGGAGGCTCGAGGCCCCAGTGTAGGGGATGCCAGGACAGGAGATGAGAGGGATTGGGTAGATAGGTGAGTAACACCCTCAAGGAGGCAGAGGGTAAGGGAATGGGATAGGAGGTTTCTGGAGGGGAAACCAAGAAAGGGGATAACATTTGAAATGTAAGTAAAGAAAGTATCCAATAAAAGAAAACAAAAACAAAAACAAAACAAAACAAAACAAAAAAACCAGCAGAAAGCATCAACACCTAAGAGCAAGTGGAAGAACACAAATTCCTGGGATGGGTGATAGCACTGAAACAATGAAAAAGATGGAGATGAAGTGTCTGGAGTAAGATACAGGATTCAATTTATATCATTATTTTGAAAAAGCTTATAGACTGCACACAGAAACTATTTAGAAGGTATAAACTAAGGGGAAATAAATCATCGAGAAGTAACTATTATAATCATCTATGAGCCAAACTTGGAGATAACAATTTGACAAACACTAGTCATCATAAAAGTCCAATGGGTCCTGATATCACATTGGCAGAATACTCAATACTAAACTCATACTTAAAAGCGGTCTTCCAAAATGAAGATTAGGAAAGAAATGTCAGAATTAAGCTCTATCATAGATCAATTATCAACATTTAACACATTTATAATATTCCAAACAGGTAGAGGGATGGGGTTCTTTCCTATGGTGCATAGAACCTTTTAGAAAATTGTAGCCAGGCAGGTGGTGCTGTCACACACCTTTAATATCAGCACTCAGGAGGCAGGCAGCTCAGTTAGAGGCCAACCTCTTCTACAGAACAGTTCCAGGACAGCAAGAGCTACAAAGAAAAGCCCTGTCTAGAAGCTTCCTCTCCCCACCAAAGAATTTTAAGCCAAAAGGAAAGGCTTAACAAATACATAAAAAGTTGAAGTAATCTATAAAATATAATTATATCATAGCAGAAAAAAAAACAGACATTCACGGGAGAACCCTCAAAAACAACACGAATATTAGACGAATGGATGACAGACATTTGAATGAACAATGGATTATTAGAAATAATGGAGGAATTAGAAAATTACTAGACTAACATAAAAACCATAGCTTGACCTTTCAGAACATTCTCTGAGACAGAGCCAAAGCAATCCTAAGAAAAAGCTTACAGCTCAAATGTTAAAAAGCAGAAATCTCCAATATATAGGCCAGCAATACAAGTCAATAGATCTTCAGGTTCCAGAAAAAGAACCAAACACAAACTAGTACACAGAAATCATTAGAGGAAAAAAAATAATGAAATAGAATTCTAAAAGGATAGGTGGAACTAAACAAATATGTCCTTTAAAATGATTAACCAGATTGATTGAACCCTAGCCAAAAGAACTAAAAGAAGACCTAATCAATAAAACTATAGATTAAGAGGAAGATGCTCAAACAGACTCCAATGTACATATTTACCAATGTACATATTTATTAATCACTTTGAATACTTAGTTCGAAAAGCTGAAAAGTAAGAAAAAGGTTGGTTAAAATTCTAAATTCATATAATAATCCAAATTAGAGATACATAGACTTATTATAAGCAGTAAGACTGAAGCAACAATAGAAAAAAAATCTCCACAAACAAAAGCTCAGGAGTGATGAATTCAGAGTTGAATTTTATGAAACTTATAAAGATCTAATGCTGATGATTCACACTATGTGGCATGAAACAGAAAAAGATATTAGCCATACTCATTCTACTAAGCTAGGATTACTGACACTAAAACTATAAAAAGATAAAAAAAACAAAAAACAAAAATATGTTTCAATCAAACTAAAAGACATATTAATACCCTATAACACAAATGGTTTCATCCAAGGGATGCAAGGCTGGTTTAATGTATGCTCTCCAATGACTATAATATACCACAGGACAGACTTAAAACATATAAAAGAAATCACAGTAACATCACCATAGAAAAAGAAAAAGCATCTGTTTTCATAACAAAAGTTATTTCAATATGTTTTCACGACAAAAGTCCTAAAGATATTAGATAGGACATATCGCAGAAGAATAAAATAAATATATAGCCAAATATTTACACTTGCTAGAGAAATAGCATTTTCTCTAAAATAATAAAAAAAGATAGGGTGTTCTTCACTCGTATCTGGAATTGAGTTTGAAGTTAAAGCATCAAGACAAATCAAATATCCCTATTTGGGGATGATCTGATGTTATACTCAACATCCTATAGATGTACCAGAAAACACTGATAAATTCAGTAAAATTTCAGGATACAAAATCAGCATAACATCCACTATCTTTTTCTTACACCAACAAGTAATTTGCTGAAGAATAATTAGGGGAAAAATAATTACATTCACAATAACCTCAAAAAGGATTAGAGGCACAGTTCAATGGTCAACAGCACTCGTTTCAGAAGCTTAGCAGCCTGAGTTTGATCATTGAGACCCATGTAAAGTTGGGAGGAAAAATACCCAAGTCTAAAGAATTGTCTTTTCACTTCTACACTTGTGTCATGGCATGTAGACCCAGCCCACAATCAAGGATAATCAATCCTAAACAATTAAGTTGAAGAATTCAAAAAGTGAAATTTCAAGGCACCATAGAAATAAACTGCAGACTTTCCTAATGCTGTGACCCTTTCTCACAGTTCCTCATGTTGTGGGGTCTCCAATCATAAAATTATTTCACTACTACTTCATCACTGTAATTTTGCTACTCTTATAAATCTTATTGCAAATATCTGTGTTTTTTGATAGTCTTTGGCAACTCATGTCAACGGATTGTTTGATCCAAAAGGAGTCCCGCGTCACAGGTTGAGAAACACCACATTCCATGGTTCTAGTTGGTAGGATTACTGTTATAGGGATCATAATTCATAGCAGGGAGAACACTATGGAGACAGCACAATACCGACCTTTGAAGTACATATAGTGATAATGGCAAAAACAGCAAGATATTGGGACAGAAAACCAGATGTGTGGATCAAAGGCCTCAGAAACAAATACATGCAAACTTTTTTAACTTTTTATGTTGTTAATAATACACACTAGAAAACAAAATAAAACAAAACTCAAAACACAGTCTATTTAACAAATGGTGTTGGCAATACAAGGTATCTGCTTGCAGAAGTATGAACCTAGATCTTCATCTCCTTTTCTACCATCAAAATTAATTCCAATGGATTAGAGGTTTTAAAGCCTTAAACATTAACATTATTGAGGGGGAACACTTCACAATATAGACATAGGCAAGAACTTTCTGAAGCAGCACAGCAAGCAGTCAAAAACATTGCTAAGTTTGACTATCTGAAATTAAAAACCTCTTTCATATTAAAGGAAAACAACATCCAAACTGGAAGAAAATCATTGACAGCTATACTTTACAAAAGGAGTTAGTATCCAGAAGATATAAAGAACTATAAAAGTTAAAACCGAAACTCCAGAACAGCCCATCAACAAATAAGCTAATGAATTAAACGAAAAACTATCAAAATAAGAAATACGAGAGAACAACAAATATTTTTAAAAGTATTAACATTCTTAGCAATCAGGAAAATTTAAAAATTACTTTGTAATCTAGCCTCATCCCAGTCAAAATAACCATCACCCAGAAAGAAAATGGTGTTGATAAGAATGTAGGGATAAAGAACCTTATCCATAATTATACAAATATATTCTGTGGTAGACATTATAGAAATCAGTATGGGGAGGGTCTCAACGTTAAAAATATAACTAACACGAAACATTAATTCCATTCTCAGCCACTTCTACAAAAGACTCTGTCTTATCACTGAAATTCTTATAATCCATAGTTTCTTGCCACTCACAGTGGCAAGAAAATACAATTAGTCTAGATGTCTATCAACTAATAGACTACGAAAGTGTGGTATATATACAAAATATAACTTTATTCAGCTAAAAAGAAAAGTGAAATAAAATTTGCAAGAAAATGGATAGACCTGGAAATTATTATGAAAGGTAACAGATTCAGAAATAAAAATGTAAGCTCATCATTTTGACACTTACCTTGAATCGATTAGTAAACAGCTCCAATTTGGGGAATAATTCTCTATTGGTATACAGGCTTTGTAGAGCTTTCAAACACTTCAGTCTGACTTCCCCTTGCTTTAAAAATACAAAGAAAAAAAGAATGAAACAATCATCTCCAGTGTTCAAGAGTTAAAAAAACAATTAAGACTATATGAAGAACAGAATTACTCAGGCTAACTTATTCAACATATTTCATACTTAAACATAAAATTAGAAAGACCAATTGCCTAGTCTGATTTAATAAAAACTGCAATAAAAGTTAAGTGACTTACGAATTAAAACTTTTATCAAATATTTAGAAATTATGTCCGACCATGAAATACTGTCCATATGCCTCAGTAGTATGTTAAATTTATAATCTATTTTAACAGGTAGAAAATAGTATGTTCACTTGTTCTGTTTATAATTATAGAATGATCCCACAAAAATAATCTTCTATTAAGGGAAAATCATTTATTTATCCAACCAATATTTCACATATGCTTTTCTATATCACCGAGAAAAGAGAGCATTTAGGAAAACGGCCAAGTAGCAAACTACTTAAAATGGAGCCAAACTCTATAGAAAGAAGAGTTTTAGAAATACTATCATCTATTCATTAGCAGAATACTGCAGTCTACTGAGCTAAATCCCTATCGCAGCAGAGAGGATCCCTAACAAAGTCATTAAATTTAGGAGGTGAGAGACTCTCAGGACTCAAAGAGGGGGGCCCTAGATGAAATGACCTACAATGGGGAGAGGGAACTTGTAGAGCTCACCTCCAGCAGAAAGACAGGGCATCAAGTGAGGGATGGGGTTGCTATACCACAGTCAGAACTCTGACCTATAATTGTTCCTGTCTGAAAGAACTGCAGGGATGGAAATGGAGAAGAGTGTGAGGAAAAGGAGGTCCAGCGACAGGTTCAACGTGGGATCTAGCTCAAGGAGAGGCCCCAAGGCCTGACACTTTATTGAGGCTCATAAAAAGGATCTATCATGACTGTCCTCAAAAAGACTCAACAAGCAGCTGAAAGAGTCAGATGCAGATATGTGCACTCAACAATGAAAAGAAGCTGCTGACCCCTGTAGTAGAATTAGGGAAAAGCTGGAGGAAGCTGAGGAAGAGGGCAACCTAGTAGGAGGACCAGCAGTCTCAATTAACCTGGACCCCTGAGATCTCTCAGACCACCAACCAGGCAGCATACACCAGCTGAGATGAAGCCCCTGACACATATACAGCAGAGGACTACCAGGTCTGGGTTCAGTCAGAAAAGATACACCTAACCCTCAAGAGACTGGAGGCCCCAGGGAGCTTAGAGGTCTGGTGGGGTGAGTGAGGTGAGGACATCCTTGTGGAGACAGGGGAAAGGGGGAAGGTATGGGATGTGGGACACCCAGAGGGTGACTGGGAGGGGAATAAAATCTGGAGTGTAAAAGTAAATAAATAAACCATTTAACTCTATCTATCTATCTATCTATCTATCTATCTATCTATCTATCTATCTATCTATCTATCTATCTACCTACCTACCTACCTACCTACCTAACGTATATGAGTGCACTGTAGCTGTCTACAGACAAAAGAGAAGAGGGCATCAGATCTCATTACAGATGGTTGTAAGCCACCATGTGGTTGCTGGAAATTGAGCTCAGGAAGAACACTAAGCCATCTTTCCAGACTCCAATACTTTCTTAATTTACAAAACTATTACAGGGTAAAAGACTTGAACTTCATAAATATAAAGACTGGATTCCCCATCAAAAAGAAAAATTGAATGGAAAACGTTGGAGATCAAAATACATTCAATATCATCTAGAAATCTATCTAAAACTAAGAAAGAATTCAAATAAGATTGAAGTTTCTATACTCTAAAAGTAATGTATTTTGGCAATATCAATCTACTCTGGAAGCAAACAAAATTAGATTTTAGTTTGTAACTCAACAGTCTGTAAGCTGCATAAGAAATGACACAAAACATCAGCTATTTTGGTGGCATTTACAAAATTTCTCTTAAAAATTACATATAGGAGTACACTGATAAAAGTTTGAAAAAATTCAGAAAATGATATTTTTTTAACATTTTAGATTTTGGTAATGTCATTATCATCCATGGTCATTCATAGGACGAATGAATAAATAAAGAGGTACATAAAACCACTTTACTGTATGTGCAGTGTCAAGTAATTTCTATATATCACTGAACAACAGAATGTTTTTCTCTAAATGCTCAACAGGAACTTAAGTACCCACAGCAGATGCTACTCCGATTCCACCCAAATCTCCCATCACTTGGCTACTTCTTTGCCTTTGTCTCTGGTTGGCTGATATTGGGTCTTATTTGAACCCTTTCAGAGAAACTGACCATAGACAATAACCAGCCAGAAAAAAGTCCCAACGGCTTGAGGATAAAACAGTCTAACCCAGGGCTGGAGAGATACCTCGGAAGTCAAAAGGACCTCCTGATCTTCCAGAAGACCTGAGTTCAGTTCCTAGAATCCAAATCAGGCTTCTTATAACAGCCTGTAACTTCACCTAGGTAGGGAATCCAGTACCATGTTTTGTCCACTGCAGGCATGCACACGCATGGCAAACACTTATACAAACAGACGTAGATATAAATAAAACGAATATTTTTATTGTTTTATTTATTTACATTCCAGTTGTTAACCCTCTTCTCAGTCTCCCTCACAATAAAATAAATCTTATCAGTAAAGTCTAATCTTATTTCCTTTATTCCTATGTTCAGCAATATCTACAAGTAATATATTTAAGGTACAATTTATTTTCTTAAGTACCCTGTGAAATCATACACTAAGAAAAGAACTTCTCTAGGAGGTGATAAGCAACAACAGAATAATAAAACAACCCTGAAATCACAGTTTCGTTTGTTTGCCTTATTTATTATACTCTCCTCACTTTCTTACTGGCTATAGCAGAACAGAAACCTCAATACAATCAAAGCTATAAAAGGTAAAGGATTATGCATTTAACATACATAAGATTATAGTAAAGCCAAAAAGTTCTTATTATCTTTCGCATTTTAGCCATTAAAATACCAGTGCAATGTGTTAGTGATATATGTTTGTGGTCATGAAGGTGTAAACAAACTATGTACCTAGAATGCAGTAAAATATAAAATATTCAATTACAGTTACTATGTTGCTTCCTTATGTATCTACCGTAGTATATTTATTATTTCAGAACATACACTTGAGAAATCTAGAGTAAAATAGTATGCTGAGTTAAGCTAACAGCAGCCTCAAACATTTTATGTTTATTGAGCTTCTAGTCTGTTTCAAGCAGCATTATCAAGGTTGTTCATAAATACTGTACATGTTCATACACTGATGAAATGGTCAAATGATACAGGTACCAGAACATAAATTCTATTAAGTGACAAATGACTCAGAATCTGGATTGGTTTATTATGAACATGACCTAACAGAAAAGATGCAAATGAAGTCTTTAAGAACACACTTTGTGGGGCTGGGGATTTAGCTCAGCGGTAGAGCGCTTGCCTAGCGAGTGCAAGGCCCTGGGTTCGGTCCCCAGCTCCGAAAAAAAAAAAAAACAAAAAAAAAAAAAAAAAAAAAAAAAAACCAACTAAAAAAGAACACACTTTGTACTAGATTATTTGAAGATCTTGGTAAGTGACAGTTACTCATACAAAATAACAGTATATTTGCTAATATCCTTATCTGTGGAAGACAATGTATGTTAACTGTACAACATTCAAATGTTTGAGGGAGTGCGGTCAGCGACAACTGTAAGAACTGAAGAATTGAGTGGTGGCTGCTAAGTGTACTGGCTTGTTTTTATGTTCATTTTACATAAGCTAGAGTCATCCTAGAAGACGAAATCTTAAATAAAAACAGGTCTCCTTAAGATTGGCATGTAATAATAACAATCGAAATGTAAATAAGAAATACTCAAGTTAATAAAGATGAAAAAAAAAAAAGATTGGTGTGCAAATGGACAAACTAGAAAATATCATCCTGAGTGAGGTAACTCAGACCCAAAAGTATATGTATGGAATGTATTCACTAATAAGTAGGTATTAGGCAAAAAGTACAGAATTCCCAGGATACAATCCACAAACTCAAGAAGGCTAACAAGCTGAAGGGCCCAAGGGAGAACGCCTCCCTCAATCCCACTTGGGAGGGATAATAGAGGAATCCTAGGAAGGGGTGGGGAGAGAGGGAAGGATATGAGTGAGAAGCACAACAGAGATAAAAAGAGGGGAACATGATCAGGTATTGAGCAGGGAGTGAACAGGACTGAAGTCCTGACGTCCAGCAGAAAGAATCGAAACAGGCAACCTCAGAAGGTAGGAGCTGGAAGGAACCCCTAGACTATACCAGAGACCTAGGAGGTGAGAGGCTCTGAGGACTCTAAGGGAAGAACCTTAGATACACTTTCCTACAGTGGGGAGGGGGAACTTGTAAAGTCCACCTCCAGCAGAGAGAAAGGGCATCATCAAGTAGAGGGATGGAATTACCATCCATCATCAATAACTATGACCCAGAATTGTTCCTGTCTGAAAGATGATGATGTTAGAGGACTTTGAGAAGAGCAAAAAGAACTCCCTTAAAGAAATACAGGAGAACACAGGTAAACAGGTAGAAGCCCTTAAAGAGAAAACATAAAATCCCTTAAGGAATTACAGGAAAAGACAACCAAACAGGTGAAAAAACTGAATAAAACGATCAAGGATCTAAATGTGGAAATAGAAACAATAAAGAAATCACAAAGGGAGACAATCATGGAGATAGAAAACCTAGGAAAGAGATCAAGAGTCACAGATGTCGGCATCACTAACAGAATACAAGAGATAGTAGAGAGAATCTCGGGGGCAGAGGATACCATAGAAACCAGCGACAAAGCAGTGCAAGAAAATGCAAAACACAAAAAGTTCCTAACCCAAAACATCCTGAAAATCTAGGACGCAATGAGAAGAACAAACATAAGGATAATGGGTATAGAAAAGTGAAGATTCCCAACTTAAAGGGCCATGAAATATCTTTAACAAAATTATAGAAGAAACCTTCCCTAACCTAAAGAAAGAGATGCCCATGAACATACAAGAAGCCTATAGAATGTCACATAAGAACCAAAACATCAAATGCACAAAACAAAGGAAGAATATTAAAAGAAATAAGAGAAAAAGGTCAAGAAACATATAAAGGCAGACTTATGAGAATTATACTGGACTTCTCACCAGAGACTATGAAAGCCAGAAGATCCTGGGAAGATGTAATAGACCCCAAAAGAACACAATGTGAGCCCAGGCTATTATACCCAGTAAAACTCTCAATTAACACAAATGGCGAAACCAAGATATTCCATGTCAAAAAAAAGAATTTACACAATTATCTTTCCACAAATCTAGCCCTACAAGGGAAAACTCCAACATAAGGAGGGAAAGTACACCTTAGAAAAAGCAAGAAAGTAATCTTCTTTCAAGTAGTCCAAAAGAAGACAGTCTCACAAACAGAATTCTACCTCTAACAACAAAACAGGAGAAAGCAACGATTACTTTTCCTTAATTTCTCTTAACATCAATGGACTCAATTCCCAAATAAAAAAAGGACTAACAGACTGCATATGTAAACAGGACCCAGCATTTTACTGCATATAGGAAATGCACCTCACTCATACAGACAGACACTACCTACAGGTAAAAAAGACTAGGAAACAAATTTCCAAGCAGATGGTCCCAAGAAACAAGCTGAAGTAGCCATTTAATATCAAATAAAGTTGACTTTCAACTAAAAGTAATCCAAAGAGATGAAGGACACTTCATACTCATCAAAGGAAAAATCAAACAAGATGAGTTCTCAATTCTGAACATCTGTATCCCAAATGCAAGGACACCCAAATTCATAAAGAAACTTTACTAAAGCTAAAAGCACACACTGCATCTCCCATAATAACAGTGAGAAACTTCAACACCCGACTCTCAGCAGTGCACACATCATGGAAACAGAAAGTGAACCGAGACACACTGAAACCAACACAAGTTATGAACCAAATGAATTTAACAGATATCTATAGAACATTTCATCCTAAAACAAAAGAATATACCTTTTTATCAGCACCTCATGTTTCCTTCACCAAAACTGAACATACTAATTGGTCACAAAACAGGCCTCAACAGATACAAGATCGAAATAATCCTACACATCCTATCAGATCACCATGGACTAAGACTGGTTTTCATGAACAACAAGAACAGCAAGCCCACGTACACATAGAAGCTGAATATTGCTTTCCTCAATAACTTGGTCAAGGAAGAAATAAAGAAAGAAATTAAAGATTTTTTTTTTAGAATTTAAGAAAATGAAGGCAAGACATACCTAAACTTACAGGACACAGTGAAAGCAGTGCTAAGAGGAAAGCTCACGGCTCTGAGTGCCTCCAAAAGAAACTGGAGGCAGCATACACCAGCCGCTTGACAGCACTCTAAACGCTCTAGAACAAAAAGAAACAAATACACCTAAGAGGAGCAGACAGCAGGAAATAATCAATCTCAGGGCTGAAATCAACGAAGTAGAAACAAAAAGAACTATAGAAAGATTCAACAAAACCAGGAGTTTTTTTTTTTTTTTTTTTTTTTTTTTTGGGGGGGATCAAGATAGATAAACCCTTAGTCACAGTAACCAGAGGGCACAGAGAGTGGATCCAAATTAACAAAATCAGAAATGAACAGGGAGACAACAACAGAAACTGGGGAAATTAAAAAAATTTATCAGATCCTACTACAAAAGCCTATTAACAAAACTGGAAAATTTGGAGTAAATGGGCAATTTTCTAGACAAGATAACAGGTACCAAAGTTAAATCAGAATAAAATAAACCATCCACACAGTTCCATAACCCCTAAAGAAATAGAAGCAGTCATTAATAGTCTCCCAACCAAAAAAAGCCCATGACCAGATAGGTTTAGTGCAGAATTCTATCAGGCCTTAAAAGAAGACTTAATACAAACACTCATCAAATTATTCAACAAAATAGAAACAGAAGTAATAATACTCAATTCATTCTTTGAAGCCACAATTATGATTATATCTAAACCACACAAAGACCCCACAAGGAAAGAGAGCTTCAGACCAACTTCCCTTATGAACATTGATGCAAAAATACTCCATAAAATTCTCAGAAAATGAATCCATGAACACAACAAATAGAGAGAAACTTGAAGCAATTCCACTGAAATTAGGGGCTACAAAGGCTGCTCACTGTCTCCCTTCTTATTCAATATAGTACTCGAAGTCCTAGCCAGAACAATCAGACAACAAAAGGTCAAAAGGATAAGTATTGGGAAGGAAGAAGTCAAAATATCACAATTTGCAGATGATATGATAGTGTACTTAAGTGACCCCAAAAGTTCTACCAGAGAACTGGAACCAGAAGTTGGAAAGAACCCAGATGCCCTTCAACAGAGGAATGGATATAGAAAATCTGGTACATCTACACAATGGAGGACTACTCAGCTATCAAAAATAGCTTTAATGCATTGTTAGGTACATGGATAGAACTAGAAAATATCATCCTCAGTGATATAATCCAATCCCAAATGAACACACATGGTGAGTAAAGTGGATATTATAAGTGATATTATAAGTGATATTAAAAGCTTGGAATACCCAAGATACAATTAACAGATCACATGAAGTTCAAGAAGGAAGACCAACATGTGGATGCTTCAGTCCTTCTTAGATGGGGGAACAAAATACTCACAGGAGGAAATATGGAGACAAAGTGTGGAGCAGTGAGTGAAAGAAAGGTCATCCAGAGCCTGCTCCACCTGGGGATCCATCCCATATACAGCCACCAAACCCAGACATTATTGTGGATGCCAACAAGTACATGATGACAGGAGCCTGATACAGCTATCTCCTGAGTGGCTATGCCAAAGTCTGTCATATACAAAGGTGGATGTTCACAGCCAACCATTTGACTGAGCCACGGGGTTCCAAATGGAGGAGTTAGAGAAAGGACTGAAGGAGCTGAAAGAGTTTGCAACCCGATAAGAACAACAACAATACCAACCAACCAGAGCCCCCCTCCCCCACCCAGAGCTTCCAGGGACTAAACCACCAACCAAAGAGTACACATGGAGCAACCTTTGGCTCCAGCTATATATGTAGCAGAGAATGGCCTAATCTGGCATCTGTGTAAAGAGAGGCCCTTGGTTGTGTGAAAGTTCGATGCCTTGGTTTATGGTAATTCAAGGGCCAGGAGGTGGGTGGGTGGGAGGGGGAGCACCCCCATAGGATCAGAGGGAGGGGGAATGGAATAGGGAGTTTTCTGAGGGGAAACTGGGAAAGAGGATAACATTTAAATTTAAATGAAGAAATATCCAATAAAAGAAAAAAAATGGGGAGAAAAAAAAAAACAAAACGAATACTTGTATCTCTTGCAGAAGTCCCCCATTCAGGTTCTAGCTCACAAATATCACTAATCCTAGTCTCTGGGGAGCTAACACGCTTTTCTGACCTCACTGGGTAACACACATGCACAAAATTCACATATACAGATTCAGGCAAAATACCCATATATATAAAATGAAATAATAATCTAAAATATTTGATTAAAAATTAATGACTTTTACAGTAACAATAGAAAATTAGTATCTTCCCAGAATTGGTGGTCCTTTGTAAAGATCAGTTAAAATTGCTCAGTGTTCACAATTATAGAAAAATACCCTTGGGGGATTGGAGGAAGAACTTAGATGGAAGTGAGAGAGAATAAAAGTATTACAGTTTAAACATATTGAAAAGACTGACAACTGACTTATTTAGAGTATATGAAACCATTCATGTGGGTATACTGTGATTCTACATTATTTGAAATTGTAAAAATAAAATTCAGAAGTCAACCTAAAGAAGGCTTAAATACAAAAGTCTAAATTCACATGAAGATTATACATGAAAATAATTGAAACAGAAATATGCAATCTGGTCTAAAATTATATATTTCCTACAGATTTGTATTCAAGGGCAAAAATTTTAACATTCTTTGAATGTGGTACTGAATTGGGAAAAACATCTTTTAGTCCCCAATTTACAATCTGTATGTTAAGCATTCAAGCTGTGGAAGTATGTCTGTATACATTCAAGAACTTTAATACAACTCTTAGAGATAATTGCAAGTGGGAATTTTCAACATTAATAATTGTCAATATTGTGAATGTGCTTTTTATTCATGTGTGTCTATATGTACGTGTGTGATAGTATGTGTGAGTACATATGTGGAGGCTGGAGTTAAACTAAATACTGGTGGCTCTCTTCCCTTTAAGTGAACTCAGGCTTCCAGAATAGAACATCAAGCAGCTTTACATGCTGAGCCATCTCGGCAGTAGTAATTACAAAGTATTATTTTAATAAACATCAAGACACAGAAAAAGTCTTCAAATATTATTACCAAATTTCTTTCTAGATCTACAGATGTAGTTATATTCTAAAAGTACTCTAATAGCTATATCTTAGTCAATTAAAATTACTACAATTTAGTTGGGGACTTAGCTCAGTGGTAGAGCGCTTGCCTAGCAAGCACAAGGCCCTGGGTTCGGTACTCAGCTAAAAAAAAGAAAAAAAGAACCCCCCCCCCCAAAAAAAAACCCACAAAAAATAACTACAATTTAAAACACACAAAATTCTTATATTTATGAATACCTGGTAGTTAATGTTACAGAAATACCATGATTTAGAAAAAATTCAATAACTTATCAGTGTTATCTTTTGTTATTTTAAGGATTTCTTGTAGGAGTCAAATCATAGAATTTCTTTTAAAATCAAGTCTTTTTCTCAAACGCTATAGATGGATCAATCTAAAATAGGCCCAGTTTAACTCAAACAAACCTGCTTCACTTCTGCCTTAAAAAGTCGTACTGTAACCCAACAGAATTCCAAATGAGAAAGCATACTTAATTTTTATATAACTAATATAATTAATAATCTTTGATCCTTGACAAGGAGACTGTTACCTTCTCGATGGCAATGCATATATTCTCTTATAAAGACAGATATACCAGGTCCTCAGTATAATTCAAGATAATCATTGTATCCAAGGAGACCTCTTAAACTACTGCCTTAAATTTCATAATGGTGATCAACAGTTATTTGTACTATCTGAAATTTTGTATCATTACATCTTGTAAAAAAAAAAAGCTACTGCAATGTTCATGGCTGTCACGTCAATATAAACACAAACACCTCTCTTAATCAAAACCAGAAGTCACCAACTTACCCTATCATGAAGAGTCCATCCTACATATTTCAGGTAACTGTCATTGAGGAAGGCATCGCTATACATTTTCATCCATACTCCAATTTCTTCAATACAGATGGCTCGAATTTCAGCAATTGCATCACTGGATAAGGCAGAGGAAGACAAACCTCTGAATTAAATAGAAACTTGGAATGTTTTCAACAAATGTAAATTATATTCTTTTCTTTCTTCAGACAGGATCTCAAGTTATGAAGTCTTCATGTGAAGACTTCAAGTCCCTGTAGCTAAGGATGACCCTGAGCCTTTAATCCTCATGCCTCCACCTCCCAAGTACAGGGATGACAAGCGGGAGCTGTGATTACAAGCAGTTTTACTCAGCGCTGGAGATTGAAACGAGGACTTCCAGAATGATAGGAAAGCTCTGTATGAACTGGAATACATTCCCAGTCAAATACAAATTTTTTCTTAAAATTTAAAAATTACATTTATTCAGTTTGCTTTTAGGGGACTGCACATACGCCATGGCATAAGTGGGAAGGAAGGCCAGAAGAAAACCCACAACATTCAGTTTTCTTCCTTTGACAAATAGGGTATAGGCATTAAACTCAGACTGACAACCTTGGCCTCAAATGATTCTAGTGAAGTATCTCACCAGCCCAATGTAAATATTCTGAATACTGTTTTATACCCGCACTGCAAATGGTCTCCAACACAAACATCTTGTTTAAACTGGTTTTTATAAAAGCTGAAACTACTGACTCCAAGTGTAACACACACTCACAGACGTTCTTCAGCAGGAATGGCTTTTTAAGAGTCTCCTCACAGACCTACTTGAGTTTTCAGTTAAATCATCTGAGCTGGGGGGGAACCCCAAAGCGACTGGTTCAAAACTATTCCCACATAGTCATTAACCGGTATAGGCTTGCGCAATATTTAATGAATTGAATAAGACTAATTTTTATGACCACCATAAACAAGTTTACGGAGTTGACAAGGGAACATTATATAGCAGCTAAGTATCTGTATGATAAGGGCTGCAGAAACGGCACCATCTGCTTTCCTAGCGCACCCAGGCTTACTTCCAAATCTATAAGCTAGTTTCCTAACCATCTTTAACTTCACAAAGTTCAGGGAGCCTAGATGCCTCCTTCAGGCCTCAGTGGGCACTGCACTTGCCTGGTGCACAAACGGGATCAGTCAAAATATACCAACACACAAAATAAAAATAAAGTAAAAATATAAAATAATTAACAAAACCTAAAAACTTGGGACATCTAATGAGTGGTAAAAAAAATTCTGTAGTTTAGCTTATGAGACATTTCATCACTTCATTCACACCACAGGTCTTTCAACATTAATTTGTGTTTTAGGCTGAACAATGAAGAATCACCCATATTAGTTGAAATAAAAAGAGGCAGAAAAACCATACATTTTAGAATTATATCCATCACCCTCAAAACATACATTAATGTAGTTATCCTGAGATGATTTTCCTACTCTAAGGTAATTTCTCAAAACAAAAATTAATTTTACTTTTTTCTTATCAGATTAATACCCTTAACTTAAAAAAAAAAAAAACAAACCATGGGTGGGGCACAGTAACACAAGTCATTGACCCGAGACTCAATAGGCACAGGCAGGCGCATCTCTGTCAGCGCAAGGCCCGATCTACATAGTGAGGTTCCACGGCAGCTAGGTCTACAGAGAAACCTTGTTTCCAAAAAGAAAAAAAAGTGAAGAAAATAATGTAAATACTAAATCTTTTGGTGTTTAATTAAATTTTGAAATTTCTCATTAAGTATGTTTAATTTTAAGTAACTTCTATTCTTTAACAAGTTATCATTAAGATTAAAATTATTAGTAAAATTAAGCTGTATCTTTTCATTAAGACACTTCTCATTTAGTTTTTGCAAATTTCCTGCCACCACCAAGTGCTAGGGATTATAGGATGTCATTATATTCAGATAAATTACCTGTCTGTCTCATTCCTTTTAGGCAAGGTCTCATTGTATTCTATGGGTCTCAACCTCAAGACAATCTTTGCACCTTAGTATCTCAGGTGTAGCAAAGCAGGTGTTTAAGTGAGATCTGGGGAATCAAACTCCTCAGGCTTGTACACCAAACACTCCTATCTGTTAAGCCATCATCCCCTAACCCTTGTGTGGTGTTTTCGAAATATGTCCACAAAAACAGGCTAATGGGTCACTCTACTGGATATTTGTTTACCTTTTCTTCAGTATGAAAAACCTAAGTTACTCATCAGTAATGAATATAACATGGTCAAAATGAAAAGTTTTGATTCCAGAAACTAAAAAACGACAGTATGAGAAATCTGTCATCTCTTAGCTGACAAACTCTCTGTGGGAAACCTACTTGCCACATGGATACCACTCAGGGACCTTTTCGGGAGTTCCACAGAATGTGCAACTGAGGCCTTCTGCTATTACTTATGCTTAGTTAAGCTATCTCAGAAGAAGACCCTCCAATTCAACCAGAGGACTGTTTGAACAATGCCTTATTTTAAGTGAATTCTGACATATCAATTAAAAATTAAATTGTAAATATTAATGAGGTAGCCTGTGGTGTTTCAGTAGATATCTATATTGGACGGCATTTAAATCAGGTCATGCACAGATCGCAAATATTTACTGTGTAAATAATGAAGATTCAGAATACTTCTATTAGTCTCCTCTTCCCTGCTCCTGCTTCTCTTATTTGTCAGGGGTGGAGGGCTTCTTTAATTTTCAAAAAGCTCTTACTAGGCATCCCAGAGTAGTTCAAACCTACAGTACTGTTGCTACACCCCAACGATTCTGCGATTAGAGGCATACTGTTGTTTTATAAAAATTAAGAGATAAGGAATATGTTGGGGGGGCAGTCAGGTGTGGGGGTATGGGGTGCCTCTGCTGGCCCCTGCTGAGGCATCCCTTCCCCCTGAGGGACCAGGAATATGACAGTAAAGTATAGAATTTATACAGGGTATGAGGAGGAGACAGTACAGAGAAAGGCAGAGAGAAAGAGACAGCAGTGGAGTAGAGGACAGAAATGAGCAAATGAGAGAGGTGGGGAGGAGAATGGGGAGAGAATAAGCTTGACAAGAGGACAGAGGGAGAGCAAGAAGGCAAGAGAGAGATGAAGGGACAAATAGTCCCTTTTAAAGTAAGTCAGGCATACATGGCTTTTGCCAGGTAACTGTGGGGCAGGGCCTAGACAAAATGCTAACATATACAGTACAGCAACCAACTTGAAATAATGCCTTCTAATTTTGTAAAATGTATAGTTATACAGACAACCTAGGAACCAGAATCATCTAGCTAGGCCACTTTTTAATTCTTTTTTTTTTTTTTTTCCGGAGCTGGGGACCAAACCCAGGGCCTTGCACTTCCTAGGCAAGCGCTCTACCACTGAGCCAAATCCCCAACCCCTCACTTTTTAATTCTTAATCTATACAAACTATGATGTAATAATAGTTGCTTTATAATGCTGAGTTTATACATAAGTTGATATTTTAATTAATATTAAGAATTTTAATCATTACTCTAATAACAACCAACAGTCATGTCGTTGGGCCCAAAAATCATTTCTCTTTCTTTGAGTGAGTTCAAATTCATCAACACCTACATCACTGTGGTGACCAACACCTGTAATATAATCAGTACTAATCTGCTTGTATAGACTGGTTATTCTTTCAAAATCAAGTGAAATGTCACTGCTTTTATGATTACTTCTGACTTAGGGTTTCTATTATTCTGATAATAGATGAATCAAAAGAAAACTGACTTATTTCATCTTACAGCTTGTAGCATATCATCTATGCCAGAGCAAGAACTGAGGTGTTGCAGAGGCCATGGAGAAAACACGTTGCTTACGTTTGCTCCCCCTGCTTTCTTATACAACTCAAGACTCCCTGGAAAGGGTTGGCAGAGCACCCATGTGGGATGGGCCTGCCCACATCAATAAAGAAAATGTCCTACAGATTTGCCTACTGGGCAATGCAACAAAGGAATTTCTCAATTAACCTAGACCCCCGAGAGCTCTCAGACACTGAGCCACCAACCAGGCAGCATACACCAGCTGATATGAAGCCCCCAACATATGTACAGCAGAGGATGGCCAGGTCTGGGTTCAGTCAGAGAAGATGCACCTAATCCTGGAGGCCCCAGGGAGTGAGAGGTTTGGTGGGATGGGGACATCCTGGTGGGGATGGAGAAGGGGGATGGGGGGAGGAGGAATGGGAAGTGGAACAGTCAGAGGGTGGACAGGAAGGGGGGATTAATTCTGGAGTGTAAAAAAAAAGATTAAATAAAATTAAAAAGAAATTAAAAAATAAAATTAATATCCATGATAAATGTTGAATACAACATTTGGATATTGCTTGATGAACAATAACAAAAGATTCCCTTTACAAGTGATTCTAAGCTTGTATCAATCTGACAAAAAACTGTATAGCATAGAAAATATAGCTAACATAAACTGTCTGTCCTCTAGGAACTAATATTATACTTTAGTACATAGGGTATAACGAGGTACAATAGTAGTTTAAAATCTTTAGGTGATTTATACCTGTTGATATAAAAATATTTTTCAGAGCCATTGTTTTTCATACTAAAATTATTTTGTATGTACAATCTCTTTCAATAGCTCCATCACATTAACACAGGCATTCTAAGGAGTCTGATAATAAAAATGTACATATTAAACTAATAGGCAAAAGAGTTAATTAAAACAAAAAATAAGAAAAAAATTTAAGGTAAGATTAATTTTCAATAGCATTTTGGCAATAGGGTCTTGAAATGAACAGCAAAATGAATTTAGGGCAACCTCTACTTGAAAACTAAAAACAAAGAAAACCACCCATAAATGTATAAATCTGGTAAAATTATATTAATCTTTAGTTTTGTTTTAATTTTATAGTATAAATTGATCATGTTGGTTTTATAAGGAAAAATAACCTGACTAATTAACTATATTAATAATATGAGTGCGGGGAAGACATAAGGCTTTAAAACTAGATTTAGATTGCTTTCTGGACAAAAAAGAATTTAATAATTTTCTGCTTACAGTGAAATAAGAACTCAAAAGGGTCAACAAGCTGGAGTCCAAGCAGTGATGCCTTAATCACACTTGGGAGGGAGAACAAAGAAATAACGGGAGGGAGGAAGGAGGAATTCAGGAAGGAATGGAGGGACCAGGGTGGGAAAAAGACAGGGAGGGGAGAGGAAAATGTGATCAGGTATTGGGTGGGGGAACAGGACTGAAGCCCTGAGGGCCAGCAGAAAGAATGGAAACAGGCAACCTTGGGAGGGAGGAGGCTCTCAGGACTCAAAAGGAGGAGTCTAAGATAAGATTCCCTAGATTGGAGAGAGGGAATTTGTAAAGCCCACCTCCAGCAGAAAAACAGAACATCAAGTGAGGGATGGGGTTGTCATCCCACTACCAAGAACTCTAACCCACAACTGTTCCTGTCTGAAAGAACTGCAGGGATGGAAATGGAGAGGAACCTGAGGAAAAAAAAAGATCCAGAAACAGGCCCAAAGTGGGATCCGGTTCAAGGGGAAGCCCAAAGGCCTGACACTATTACTGATGCTATGGTGTGCTCCCAAAAAAAAAAAAAAAAAAAAAAGCATGTCAAGACAGCCCTCTAAAATACCTCTAAAATACAACAAGCAGCTCAAAGAGTCAGAGGCAGATATTTACACCCAAACAATAGAAAAAATGGTGCTGGATTAACTGGAGGTCAGCATGTAGAAGAATGCAAATCAATCTATTCTTATCGCCACGTACAAAGCTTAAGTCCAAGTGGATTAAGAACATCTGAATAAAACCTCCACATTCAAACTAATAGAAGAAAAAGTAGGGAAGAGCCTCGGACACAAGGGCACTAGAGAAAATTTCCTGTACAGAATACCAATGACTTTTGCTCTAAGATCAAGAATCGACAAATAGGACTTAATAAAATTGCAAAGCTTCTGTAAGGCGAAGGACACTGTCATTAGGACAAAACGGAAACCAACAGATTGAGAAAAGATCTTCACTAATCCTACATCTGATAGAGGGCTAATATCCAATATATACAAAGAACTCAAGACTCCAGAGAATCAAATAATCCTACTAAAAATGGGGTACAGATCTAAACAAAGAATTTTCAATGGAGAATGATTCAATCACCTCGAAACACCTAAAGAAATGGTTAACGTCCTTAGTCATCAGGGAAATAGAAATCAAAACTACCCTGAGATTTCACCTCACACCAGTCAGAATGCCTAAGATGAAAACCTGAGGTGGCAACAGATGCTGGTGAGGATGTAGAGAAAGAGAAACACTCCTCCATTGCTGGTGAGATGGTGAACTGGTACAACCACTCAGTTTTCTTCAGAAAACTGGACATAGCACTACCTGAAGACCCAGCTATATCACTCCTGGGCATACACCCAAAAGATGCCCCGACATATAACAAGGACACATGCTCCACTATGTTCATAGCAGCCTTATTTATGATAGCCAGAAGCTGGAAAGAACCCAGATGGCCTTCAACAGAGGAATGGATACAGAAAATGTGGTACATCTACGCAATGGAGTACTACTCAGCTATCAAAAACAATGACTTCATGAAATTCATAGGCAAACGGACAGAACTAGAAAATATCCTGAGTGAGGTAACCCAATCTCTCTCTCTCTCTCTCTCTCTCTCTCTCTCTCTCTCTCTCTCTCTCTCTCTCTCTCACACACACACACACACACACACACACACAAACCCCACACATGGTATGCACTAACTGGTAAGTGGATATTAGGTCAAAATCTCAGATACAATCCACAGACCACATGAAGCTCAAGAAGAGGGATGACGAATGTGCAGATGATTCAGTCCTTTTAAAAAAAGGGGAACAAAAATATTCATAGGAGATATGGAGACAAAGTCTGGAGCAGAGACTGAGGAATGGCCATTAAGAAACTGCCCCATCTGGGAATCTAGCCCATATACAGACACTAAACACAGATAATATTGCTGATGCAAAGAAGTATAAGCTGACAGGAGCCTGATATAGCTGTCTCCTGAGAGGCTCTACCAGAGCATGACAAATACAGAAGTGAATGCTGGCAGCCAACCATTAAACTGTGAACAGGGTCTCCACTAGAGTAGTTAGAGAAAGGACTGAAGGAGCTGAAGGGGTTTGCAACCCCCTAAGAACAACAAAACCAACCAATCAAAGCTCCCAGGGAGTAAACCATCATCCAAAGAGAACACATGGACAAACCCATGGCTCCAGCTGCATATGTTAACAGAGGATGGCCTTGTTGGGCACCAATGCCAAGGATCGATGCCCCAGTATAGGGGAATGTCAGTGTGGGGAAGCGGGAAGACGTGGGTGGGTGAGGGAGCACCCTCATAGGAGCAGGGAGAGCGGGGAATAGGATAGTGGATTTATGGACGGGAAAACGGGAAAGGGGATAACATTTAAAATGTAAATAAAAAGTGTGTTTAAAAAATTAAAAACAAAAGATTTCCATGAAGAGAATAATACATGAAAGGAAATGAAAGTATATAACAATAAAGAATAAATCCACAATAGTTGGTATTAAATAAGTTACAAACAAGGCATAAAATATCAATTGATCAATAAGAGGAAAAAACCCAATCCCCCCAAAATAAACAGAAGTCATACAGAATACAAAACAAGCTAGAAGAAAACAATTTTAATAACAAAATTCATATGTTAAAGAAGGTTTTTATAAATACAATATTCTGAAGACCACTGAAGAAAAAAAAGCTATATGAAGAAAATGATACTTAATATCATAATAACAAAAACAAACCTCCTGGGACAAAGAAGAAGACAAGTATGTAAAAGACAGCCAAAATAACAAGCTAAATTGACTATAAATGCTGTAAGAAAATAACAATAGCAACCTTTTTAGGTAGTAACAAGACAAACCAAAGAAAATGAATCTATTCTTTGAAAGGACTCGAAGTTACAAAAATTTGATCTAAATTTTACATAAAAAGTCAAAATTGGTAATGACAGATCTAAGTAAAAAAATTCTACCTCCCACTCACCCATGAAAAACAATGGAGTTTTTTTTTAAAAAAGAAAGTTTCTGACATTTTGAGATAAAATAATTTCATCAGATACCTAACAACCCAGTTGCAGTCATGTGAATTCCAGGGTCGAATATCCTCACTAACACATTTGTGTGGTGTAGAAGAGGGAAATATGACTGGGAGCAACATGCTAAATACATGTTTATATGCACACGAAAGGTGTATAACTAAGAACAAAGCTTATAAAACCCAAAACAGAGAAAGACCAAAGATTTGGCTGTCCTACAAGAAAAGAGAATACTGAGTGGAAACCATCAGTACACTGACCCAAATCCCAAATTTAAGTACAAACAGTATTATATTTGTTTACTATACGAAGGGCTAGAGATCAATGTTACACACTCATATATGCAAACAGGTGCTTTATCACTGACAACATAGATTTTATTAAGTAGAGATATTTTATTGTTTCAAAGAATTAAGTGAAAATACTTATAAAGTATTAAATGAGAATTTATTACAGTATAACCTTATGTAACCAAGCGTGAATGAGAGCAAAGTGGAAAACTTATAATGAAACAAGGAAACAATCCTAATTTTGCCGATTTTATTCATTATGGTACTAAAATTACAGCCAAAGCTTCTAGACAGAACAAGAGATTAAAGAACATCCAATTTGAAAATAAGCTATCAATTCCTCATTGTTTGCAGATGAGATATTATACATAGAAATACTCAAATGTTCCATCAGAAAACTGTGAGAATAACTGAATCTGGCAACGTTCGTTACATGATATAAAATCAGCATATAAAAAAAGTAGCATTTTAATACAGCAAACAGCAAATGGTCTGAAAATAAGTTCACCATACCAACATTATTTATAACACCATAAGAAACCAACAACATACCTAAGAAGAAAACAAAAGAGATGAATATTTTCTACAGTATTAACAATGAAAAACACTGATGAAAGACATTCCAATGATATCCATGCCTATCCCAGTATCCAAGAACACTGCTCTGTATTTTCCCTTTGTATGTTATATATGTGGGCATATGAATACCAAGGTACACAAGAGATCCGACAATAACATGCGTAAATGCTTCTTCCCTTTCATATTTCTGTGGGTTCAAATGGTCTCAGGTTGTTAAGGATACACATTACTTACAAGCCATCTCTCCAGCTGTGTTTCAGTCTTGAATCTGCTTTTGATTGAACAGCTTTTTCCACAGTTGAAAGATT
Source organism: Rattus rattus (assembly GCF_011064425.1). Lineage (NCBI taxonomy): Eukaryota > Metazoa > Chordata > Mammalia > Rodentia > Muridae > Rattus > Rattus rattus. The sequence goes on along the minus strand of NC_046161.1, from coordinate 92,162,355 downwards.
AAAAGCTGCTTTTAAACATTTTCTATATGTGGTTATAATATTCCCAATAATATTTATTGAGAAGATATTCTCCCAATATTTATTCTTTGAGGAGGATCACTAAACTGTAAATTCCTAGCTTACTTCTATGCTCTCTGTTTTATTACAATATTATGTCTCCTTTTATGTCTCTACCTGAGTGAGTGTGCAAGCACCAGAGTTTTGAAACAGGTCTCATGTATCCATGATTCCAAAAAGCATAGGTAACAAAAGGAAAAAAAAAATAGACGAATTGGATTTCACTCAGGTTAAAATACTTTTGCACAGTCAAGGAACAATCAACAGTGTAATGAAACAGCCTACAGAATAGAAGACATAGTTGTAAAAAACAAAATCTGTTAATACCACAATATTTTAGATAAACTAAGTTCAACATCAAAATAAAAAAATGGTTACAAATGGAAAACTTATCTTAGTAGACATTTAAGAGAAAGCTTTCATGTAGCTAACGTGAATATGAAGAGAAAAAGCCCAATATCACTACTCATAACAAAACTCAAAACAAAACAAAACAAAACAACAAAAAAAGCCCCTAAGAGACCCATTCAAGTAAGAATAGCTATTAAAATTATTGAAGATATCAAACTGTAAGACTGGAGACCTGCTCACTGTTGCGAAATGAATCAGTGGTCATTAAAAAAGAAAGATGGAATAACATATAGGCAAAAAGGTCATTCAAATAAAGAGGCAGAAATGGGGAGAAATAATTTTTAAGGGCTGGACCTACAGTTCATAAATAAATTTAAAAATACTATAATATCATTATTTGGGAGGTGGAGGCAGAAGATGAACCCAACCTTAACAAAAGACAGTTGGATGCCATACTGGGTTTATGTGTGATCTCGCGTTTAGAAGTGTGTGGGGCGGTTTGGGGGGTTGGGGATTTAGCTCAGTGGTAGAGCGCTTGCCTGCAAGCACAAGGCCCTAGGTTCAGTCCCAGCTCTGGGAAAAAAAAAAAAAAAAAGAAGTGTGTGGGGATGTGTAAACACACACACAAACACACACACACACACACACACACACACACACACACACATATGCACTGTTTTAAAAGTATGAGTGCATACCACATCTAAATTTTGATATAAAATTATTCAGAAATTTCACGGAGCCTTAGTTGAAAGCCCATGATTTAGTTGGATAAGTCTACAGACATATAATTGGTAATGTGTTGAAGTCTGCAATAAAATCTGTGAAAGCTATTAAGTAAACTGACTCATGTACAATGGAAGTTTAAGACAAAGATACAACTTCTTTACCTTAAACAAGTTTAGTAGGTTATAATGACATTTAAGTGTTGGAATAAAAATTTGAAAATGTGCACAAAGAATTCTGTATGAAGAAAAACCATTATTTAAAGGTGAATCAGAAATATTAACTGCCGAGGGAAATGAAAGTGACAAAATTTGATGGTAACCAACTTGCTTTATAAGGAACACTACAAGGTATTCTTCAGATTGAAAATAAAAACTGATATAGAAAGTTTTCAGCATTTTACAAAAATTTGGAAAAGATCTTTACTATTCCTACATCTGATAGAGGGCTAATTCCCAAAATATACAAAGAACCCAAGACTCCAGAGAACCAAATAACCCTATTAAGAAATGGGGTACACATGGCTCCAGCTGCATATATATCAGAGGATAATCTTGTTGGGCACCAATGGGAGGAGATGCCCTTGATCCGGCTAAAGCTAGACCTCCTTCCTCCACACCACCCCCTTTCACCCAGTATAGGGGAATGTAAGGGCAGGAAGGCAGGAAAGCGGGAAGATGGGAAGGGATGTGTGGTTGGGGAGGGAACACCCTCATATAAGAAGGGCGAGGGGGGGTCAAAATTCCTACTCAATTCTTTATAGAGATAGAAAGAGCAATTTTCAAATTCATTTGGAATAACAAAAAGCCCAATATAGTGAAAATTATTCTCAACAATAAATGAACTTCTGGGGGAATCACCATCCCTGACTTCAAGCAGTATTAAAGAGCAATAGTCATAAAAACTGTATGGTATTGGTACAGAGACAGGCAGATACATCAGTGGAACAAAATTGAAGACCCAGAAATGAACCCAAACACCTATAGCCACTTGATCTTTGATAAAGGAGCTAAAACCATCCAATAACATTTTCGACAAATGGTGCTGGTTAAACTGGAGGCCAGCATGTAGAAGAATGCAAATCGATCCATTCTTCTTCTTCTTCTTCTTCTTCTTCTTCTTCTTCTTCTTCTTCTTCTTCTTCTTCTTCTTCCTCCTCCTCCTCCTCCTCCTCCTCCTCCTCCTCCTCCTCCTCCTCCTCCTCCTCCTCCTCCTCCTTTTTTTTTTTTTTTAAGTATTGAAAGAGTTGAAGGAGCTTGCAACCCCATAAAAACAACAATGCCAACCAACCAGAGCTTTCAGGGACTAAACCACTACCGAAATATTATACATGGACTGACTAGGGCTCCAACTGCATATATAGCAGAGAATAGCCTTGTTGTGGCACCAGTGGAAGGGAAAGCCCTTGGTCATGCCAAGGTTGGACCCCCAGTGCAGGGGGTTATGGGGGGCAAAAAATGGGGAAATAAAGAGGGAGGGAATGGAATTGGGGCTTATGGACAGAAAACCGGGAAGGGGAATAACATTTGAAATGTAAGTAAAGAAATATATAATAAAAAGTTAAAAAAAAAAAACCCAGCTAGAATCTAATAGAAGAGAAAGTGGACAAGACACTTGAATACATGGACACAGGAGAAAATTCCTGAACAGAACACCAATGGCTTATGCTCTAAGATCAACAATTGACAAATGGGACCTCACAAAATTGAAAAGATTCTGTTAGGTAAAAGACACTGTCACCAGGACAAAACAATAATCTACAGGTAGGGAAAATATCTTTATCAATCCTATATCCAGTAGAGGGCTAATATCCAAAATATACAAAAAAAAAAAAACCTCAAGAAATTTTATTTCAGAGAATCAAATAACTCCATTAAGAAATTAAATACAGAACTAAACAAAAAAATCTCCACCGAGAAATCTTTAATGGCCAAGAAACATCTAAAGAAATTTCCAACATCCTTAGTCATCAGGGAAATGCAAATCAAAATGACCCTGATATTACCCCCTTACATCAATCAGAATGGCTAAGATCAAAAATTCAGGTAATATGCCCAACATGTGGCCCATACATATAAAGCCACCAAACTACATAAGATGGATGAAGCAAAGAAGTGCAGGCTGACAGGAACCGGATGTAGATCTCTCCTGAGACACACAGCCAGAATATGGCAAATACATAGGCAAATGCCAGCAGCAAACCACTGAACTGAGAACAGGACCCCCATTGAAGGAAAGAGAGAAAGGACTGGAAGGGCTTGAAGGGGCTGGAGACCCCATATGAACAACAATGCCAAGCAACCAGAGCTTCCAGGGACTAAGCCACTACCCAAAGACTATACATGGGTTGACCCTGGGCTCCAACTGCATAGGTAGCAATGAATATCCTAGTAAGGGCACCAGTGGAAGGGGAAGCCCTTGGTCCTGCCAAGACTGAACCCCCAGTGAACGGGATTGTTGGGGGGAGGGTGGTAATGGGGGAATGGGAGGGGAAAGCCTATACAGAAGGGGAGGGGGAGGGGTTAGGGGGATATTTGCCTGGAAACCGGGAAAAGTAATAACAATTGAAATGTAAATAAGAAATACCCAATTTAATAAAGATGGAGGGGGAAAAAAGCATTGTCATCGTCGATGCTGTCATTGTTGAAAAAAAAATTTCAGGTAACAGTAGATGTTGGCAAGGATGCGGAGAAAGAAGAACACTCCTCCATTGTTGGTGGGATTGCTAGCTGGTAAAACCACTTTGGAAAATAATCTGGAAGTTCCTTAGAAATTTAAAAATAGGGGTTGGGGATTTAGCTCAGCGGTAGAGCACTTGCCTAGCAAGCGCAAGGACCTGGGTTTGGTCCCCAGCTCCGAAAAAAAAGAAAAAAGAAAAAAAAAAGAAATTTAAAAATATTTCTAACTGAAGAGACACCTATACCACTACTAGGCATATATCCAAAAGATGTTCCAAAATATAACAAGGAGACATGCTCCACTATGGTCATAGCAGCCTTATTTATAATAGCCAGAAGTTGGAAACAATCCAGATGTCCCTCAATGGAAGAATGGATACAGAAAAAAATGTTTGATTTTATAAGGATCTAAAGAGAATAGGTGTAGTTCAGCCTCATGAAATCAGAAACAAACATTTGGCATATGATTATGTAAATAAATTAATATAGTTATACAGATATAATTAAGAGAAATCAGGAATAAATTCAAACTGTCATTCTCTTCAGCCATTCCATTACCAAAGTCCACATGTAACTATGAATAACATAATTAGGCACACAAAATCCAGGCCAATAAGTCGTCCATCAAATAAAGTTTTAGGTGTGATTAATTTTTACGCCTCTCAGTGGGGATATTGGAGAATAGTTTACATATATATGGTTTTCTATACTTTATGAGAAAAATACTGTATTTAAGAATAAAATATATACTACAAAAAAAGAAGGGTGATGGGGGAGGGGAGAGGGGAGAGGGAGTTTATAGACAGGAAATCAGGAAAGGGGATAACGTTTGAAATGTAAATAAAAAATATCCAATAAAAATGGGGTACAGAGTTAAACAAAGAATTCTCAACTGAGGAATATCAAATGGCTGAGAATCACTTAAAGAAATATTCTACATCCTTAGTCATCAGGAAAATGCAAATCAAAACGACTATAAGATTCTATCTCATACCAAGCAGAATGACCAAGATCAAAAATTCAGGAGACAGCAGATACTGGTGAGAATGTGGAGAAAGGAATGCTCTTCTACTGCTCAAACTGCAAGCTATTAAAGCAATCTGGCAGTTCCTCAGAAAATTGGAAATAGTACTACCTGAGAACCCAGCTATACCTCTCCTGGGCATTCACCCAAAAGATGCTCCAATATATAACAAGGACACATGCTCCACTATGTTCATAGCAGCCATATTTATAATGGCCAGAAACCGGAAATAACCCAGATGCCCTTCAACAGAAGAATGGATACAGAAAATGTGGCTCATTTACACAACAGAGCTATTACACAACCCAGCTATTACAAACAATGACCTCATGAAGTTCTTAGGCAAATGGGTGGAAACAGAAAATATCATCCTGAGTGAGGTAACACAGCCACAAAGAACACAGGCAGTATATACTCAATGATAAGTAGATTAGCCCCCAAAACTCAGAATACCCTTGCTACAACCCACAAATATACAGCTCAAGAAGAAGGAAGATCAAAGTGTAGATGCTTCAGTCCTATATAGAACAGGGAATTAAATAATGAACAGGAAAGTAAGAGTATATATACTATATTTTCATAAATACATGGAATACTTTAAACAAGAGAGCAATGGCAGAAAAATCAGAATGTTCAGAAATTAAGCTGGTTTAACAGAATACAAATCAAAGACATCATGAATGAAAATTTGCCTGTTAAAGCACTCTCTGGGAGAATATTTATCAGATGAAACAGAAGGGAAATATAAAACAGAAGAAAAAACAGAAATATAAAGCAAAAACAAAAGTAAAAACAGGAAAAGAGAATATAAAATCTGCAATTAGTAAGCTTGTTTAGAAAATAATTACTGAATACGATCAACTAGAACCAAAGGAGACATGAGGAAACAATAGGCAGAAATCAATAAAATGAAAAATAAAGTTAATGAAACCCTACAGCTATTCAACAACAAGAGATGACATCTTTAATTACACTGACCGAAGCAAAGGTAAGAGGACACATATTCCCAAACTCAGCATGAGTAACCAGATGTCACTGACAAATCTTAGAGATATCAAAAGGACAAAAAAAATCAGGAGCACAATTATAACTTCTAAATTCTACAAGAACGTGCGTTATCAAGATTGAGTTGACTGATACTGCTTATAGTAAGAAAACCCTGGATCAAAGGTCTACTTAGTGTACATTCCACATACAACACAATGCCAGCTTTCATAAATTCATGCAGAAAACAATGTAGAAGCTATCATTTCACAGTGGATTCGATGGGTATAGTATTCCAAATAACTCTTAGGTACAATTTGAATTTTTATATTAACAGCTTAGGTCACTGCCATTAGCTACTGAATCATAGTAGAAAAGCGAGGCAGGGCAAAGGCAGAAATACTTAAGGAACTGAGGGTTTGCCTTGAAGAGGACTATGAACCACTGCTTCTTCCGCTTTCTAGGGAACACAGGTTTCTTCCTTTCTTTTATGTAAGAGCCACAGAATGAGCAGCATTAACATGTGGTCTTCAACATGGTAAGTACTTTCATTAGGGGTCACTACAAAAGAAAACTATTGACCGTAAATTAAAACATCTAAAATCTGAGGCAAAATAAACTGTTCTTTCCAAGTTTATTATTACTGATATTTTATGACAGTAATGAATTCACCCATTATAGCTAACAAAGTACTTGGAAAAAAGCTAACTAAACTAGAAACAAGTAGAAACAAGTTCATACCCACATAAACACAAACATCTAAAATTTTCTCATTATATAAATAGGATCAATAAGGAAAAACAAATTAGGATTAATTATGTCAAAAAACTTCATATTCTCAAAACAGAAATTAATCATGTATGCATTATTAAAACACTGAACAAATTAAGCTTTGAGAATTTCCTCTTTCTATCAAATATTACAAATATTACTTGTAGTTAGTAACATACTAGCCAGTCTTTTGTTACAGATTTTTGATTGGCAATAATATTTATCTGACATAATTCTCCATGTATATACATACTTTATTTTAGTCAAATTCAGGGTAATTGACATATGTATTATCTGAAATATGTATTTAATTGTAAGAACATTCAAGACCAGGCACAGTGGCACAAACCTGTAATTCTAGCTCATTTGGAAGGCTGGTGCAGGAAGATTACTAATTTATGACCAGCCTGAATTGTCCACCAAATACCTATTTTTTTTTAAAAAAAAAATAACAAATAAAAAACATCCAAAATATTCCTGAGGGGTATTTTCAAACATATAATTGTTAACTATACTCATTATATTATGCAATATATACTAAGACTTGGACTTTCCTTGTAATATCACAGTACACAATCTAGTTCTGCCTTTTTCCCTGCTATTTTGACTCTCAGGTACTCTGTCTACTTTTATGACAGTATCTAAATCAACTGCAAACAAGAGCATTAATGCAGTCTTCTTTCTGTGGCTTGTTAATTTGACTTTCATCGCATCTGCGATGAATTATCTTGATTAGGTTAATTAACAGAGAATGATACACTTTAAAGGAGGGCAGCACCAATCCCTGAACCTGGGTTCTGGACTGCATAAAAAGGAGAAAACCTCAAAGTGATCAGCCATACATAAATGGGCTGTTTATATTACACACTATCTTAGTTAGGGCTTTACTGCTGCGAACAGATACCATGACCAAGGCAAGTCTTATAAATGACACCGTTTAACTGGGGGGGCTGGCTTAAAGTTCAGAGGTCCAGTCCATAATCATTAAAGTAAGCAGCATGGCAGCATTTAGATAGGCTTGGTACAGGAGAAGCTGAGAGTTCTACATCTTCATCCAAAGGCTGACAGCAGAATACTGACTTCCAGGCAGCTGGGGTAAGGGTCTTATAGCCTACTCCCCACAGTGACACACCTAATTCAACCAGGTCTCACCTATTCCAACAAGGCCACCTCCAAATAGTGCCACTCCCTGGGCCTAGCATATAGAAACTATCACATACACCTACCCTAAATCTCAGGGGCTATTATGAAATAGGAGGCAGTAAGCCTGTAAGAACCCCAGATCCAGGAAAAAGTAGAGAATTGGTGTCTTCTGACCCCCAGCAACACAGCTGAGATCATTAGCTCACAGCTGCTGTGGTTGACTTCATGAGAACTGCATCAGATGGATCAACCCTGACAGAAGCTCACTCATCTAGGTGACAACTATCAATAGTTGTTAGCCGCTAGGGAAAGCAGGGGTTTTGATTAAGAATGTGGCCCTTTGTAAGAAGATAATGTGCCAGTAGGCAGCTCCGTCATCAATATACAGACAAGACAAACAGGAGCCAATGGATTACTTTTTAAAAAGAGGAATTGGGAGGTTTCGGAAACGGATCTAAGAGGAGTTGGAAGAGGTGAATTGGAGCAGAATGCATTGTATACATATACTAAATTCTAAAAGGATAAATAAAATATTTTATTTAAGATTATTTCCAATGGTTGAGGAGGCCCATGCCTGTATTCCCAGAACTCACGATGCAGAGGCAGGAGAATCTATGAGAGTTCCAGATAATTCTGGTCTACACACCTCAGAGTTAAAGGGCAGCCAGGGCTACATGAGGAGACTATGCCTCAACACACAAAGCAGAGCAGAACCAAAAACCTTATAGTTGAAAATGAGGTAAAAAGCCAGCTAAGTACACACAATCATTATGGTCATCCTTCTGAGGGCCCACACAATTTGAGCAGTTGTTTTAGACTCATGCTGCCTTGAGTTTCACACCATAATGGAATGTATACTTAACATAATGGAAGAAAGCCAAGTCTTTCTGACTTACAATTACTCTTTCAGGATACTTTATTACAACAACAGAAAAATAACTAAGATGCTTCCATTGATTCCATATCCTGTATACTAAGAACACTACTATTCTAAACAAGCTACCTTTGAACATAATGCCGTAATTTAAATATGTTTGGCCCTGGATGTGACACTATTAGGAGGTGAGGCATTGTTGCTAAGTTCCAGGACAGCCAAGCTTAGCAGTGAGGAGTTGGAAAAACAGAAAGCTGGCAATAATGTAATAGTGTAAGGGGGCCATGTTCCAGCGTCAGCAAGCAGTTCTGGTTTTAGAGTCAAATGTGGAAGGGACTGCTAGGAGGACAATTGCCTAAGAAATTAGGGGGATTAAGAAGAGACCAGCATCACTGAGGTGAAATCTTCTGGGAAGTGTTTTTTTTCTGAGAGCACACAGAATTGTGAACAGAAATAAGCTGGTACTTTGAGGTACAGTTGGACTTGGTAACGTTTGAGTCACTGAGGTAGTGCTGGTTTTGACACCATGAGGGAATCACAAAGAGCAGCTAAGGCTTGGCACTGTGAATAGCCTATAAGAGGTTATTGGTGAAGCCGAGTTACAAAAGAAGACCCCATTGCATTAGAGATGCCAGTCCCGTGGCCTAAGCACCAAGAACAGCAGCAGCAGTGGAGAGGAGTCAACCAGAGCACAGAGTGCTAACGAAGGCAGAACTGGAGAAGTGACCCAGGGCGTTTTGAGAAGCCCAGAAGATCATGTGCTCATCTCAGACATTGAAACAAGAAGCTGTAAAAGTGAAGCATCCTTGGATTCCCCATAATGTTAGAGATGTCAGAGCCATGGGATACCTGCTGAGGAAAGCTGCTAACAGTGGAATCAGCTCAAAAGAAAGAACTGTGTTGCAGACACTGATGCAGAAAGAAGCTGGATTATCGGATGAGTGCTTTGACATAGACCTATGACGGCCAGGTAGTGTAATGTGATTTGAATATGCTTGGCCTAGGGAATGCCACTATTAGGAGCTATGGTCTTGTTGGAGGAAGTGTGTCACTGTGGGGGCGGGCTTTGAGCCCCTCCTCCTAGCTAGCTGGGGACAGTCTTCTCCAGTCTTCCTTTACAACAAGATGTAGAACTCTTGGCTTCTCTAGTGCCATGCCCACTTGGATGCTGCCATGCTTCCTGCCTTGATGATAATGGACTGAACCACTGAATCTGTGAACCAGCCCCAATTAAATGTCCTTTGTAAAAGTTGCCTTTGTTATGGTGTCTGTTCCCAGCAATGGAAACCCTAACGAAGACACATCATTCTCAGTTATGTTGGATATAATCTCAGTAATGGGATTAATAAACAGTATAAAATTTATTTTGATTTGATTAAAGAATCTGTATATTGTTTTCTATAATAGTCACACTAAAAATGTTCATTCTCATCAAGAGCTGCTTTTCCTGCAAGCCCTTGCAGTACTTCTAGTTGTTTTCTACTTTGTAACAACAAATCTACCTATCTGGCTGTACATTGATAGGTACAGAAAATAATGTTCATATAGGAAACAAACAAAAGTTTCCCTAACACTTCATCGATATTGTCTTTAAGATTATAGTCAGCGCGAAAGGAAAAAGTTAGGTGTGATCAAGATGGGCATTCTTTTATTCAAGAGAAAAGAAATAACTTCACTAGAAATTTTGAGGCAGAATGCAAGAGTGCAAAAGGAACAGGGCTCAGAACTATAAATCCTGATCTATGACAACATAAAGATGGAAACTAAGCAATCAGCACCCACTGTACTATCTTCTTAAATTAGTTCTTAAATCATAATAGTGTCAACCGGCACAGAAAGATTGTGTTGTTACTCATGCTAGCATTTGCTAAGAGTTTATAGCACTCAAAGGCCATGAGCCACATTTGGGGAGCCAGTGCGTCACTATGCTAATTGCATTGCCCGGGAGATACAGTCTGGCTTACACTGTGCCTTTTGTGCTAGAACCAGTTACACAGCAGAATACTGAGATTGCCCACACAGTTTTGCAAGACAATCCTTCCCTGCCAGAGGAAAGTACCTTGGACAGTCTTCCTTGAGGACCAGGACTGTCTAGATCACTATAAAAAGCCAGGGGGTCCTACTCACCCTGCACAAACCACAAAAGAATGTCAAGTGGGCAAGTTCATAGACGCTAGGTCCAATGATGTCCAGGGAAGCATTCAGGCAGCATGATGTGATAAAAATCCAGAAAGACGCAAAAGTCATCAATTCCATCAACAGTCGGTGATATAGGCACCTTGGACACTACTGCTCCCAAAAATGGACACTAGTAAACTCGAGGTTCCTTTGTCCCTAAGAAAATGATAGGACACAGAGATCTGCTGATGGTCCAGAGATGCCTTGCCTATACAAGCAACCTTGTTCCATGTGAACTCTGATAACTGACTGGTACCCTCATAACCTCAGTGTCACTAGCAAACTCAAAGCGCTTAAAAAACCAGAACACAAGGTACCACTAAAACACCAGAATTATAGTTGCCAAGGCCACTCAGATACCAATCATGAAAACTGGAAAAGTTAGCCAACACTAAATAAAAGCCCCTATTATTCTAAAACCATAGACAATTTACTTCTTAGGTAAAGCCACACACAAAAATTAAAGACAAAACTGAAATCAGAAACTATAAAACTACTATAAGAAATGTGAGAAACACCTGAAGACATTAGTACAGGCATGTGGGGTTTTTTTTTCCTTCCCATTAATTTAGTTTTTGACTTTTTATTTCCATTACAGCCCCCCTCTCCTGCCAGTCCACCCTCAAACCCTCTGAGAAGGGGAATGTCCCCCCTGAGTGACAATGGTCTTTATATAAGACACCAGTTCGCCCCTGAACAAATCTCGGGAAATAAAAGTGAAATTGACAAGAAAAGTTATATAAAATATATCAAAAGAAACAATTCAAGTACCTGACAAATACATTAAAAATTATATATCACGGAAGATAGAAATCTACAAAATAAAAAACTGGAAAAACTGGCTATTAGAAAAATATATTAATTAAGAAATTCTTGCAATGACATAGAAACAGAAAAATCCATAAATGTGGATGTAAACTAACCCAGCCATACAGTGAGTGTAATATAGAGGTTCCCTATCCCTAAACATGGATCTACCATAAGTGAAAAAGACATATACTATGCACTGAATAAAATAACTACTGTAAATGTTTCAAATCATCGAGCCATATAGATACATACATCCAGGCAGATGAATGGTACCTGTAATAATGTAACTGACAAAAATGCTCTTGACTGAGAAATGATACTCAAATTATAAAGAGAAAAATAAAATAACTTCTAGAAGCTGGAGAGATACTACAGTTTTTCAGATCACATACTGCTCTTAAGAGGACCTAAAGTTCGATTTTTGGCAATCAAACCAGGTGGCTCACAACTACCTACAACTCTGGTCCAGAGAATGGAAAACTCTTTCCTTGACTATGTGAGCACGACACTCACACACTCAGGCACATTCATACACATAATTAGAAATGAATATTCAACAAAAAAAACCTCTAAAAGCATCAAGACAAAAATCACGAAGTGAGTGTAAGATACTAATAAACTTGAGGACCTCTCAGAAAGGTCATATATAATCAAAAAAGAAAACAATGAACTTGAAGTTCCTAACAGTCAGTAAGCAAGCCAGCAGGTACTCATCAACACCTATATGTTTAGTAAAGCTATCATTTAGAAATAAAAGATAACCAAAGCTTGCAAATATAAGCAAATATTGCAAAATAAAAAAAAAATCTCTACTAGATTGGCTATGAAACCAAATAGTGAAGTGTTCCCTGACAGGGGAAATAAGAAACATAATTACTATCATGAAAACATATGAACCTAAAAACTTAGAAAAGAGGTGATACGTGAAAAAGAAAAGTATTATAAACCTAAAAAGGTAGAATAGAGGTGATACATGAAAATGAAAAGGAAATATTATCAATATTATCAGAAGACGAGACAGGAATAAAAGAACAAAGAATTTTTTTAAAAAGGAAAAAAAAAACAAATACAATACAAAACAATCTTTCCAATAGCCACCTTAAATATAAATCGATTAAACTTCCAAGTTAAAGACAAGACTAGCTGAATGTACTATAAGCAAACTAAGACTCCTCAAGATATAATGACTATAAAAAACAAACCCTAAAAAAGTAAAATCACAAAAACTGAATGTAAAGAATAGAAAGCAATATATCATGACAATAGAAGCTATAACTAATCAATAGTAGCTGTACTGTGATCAGACTAAACAAATAATGAACTAAAAATTATAATGAAAGATGTTCACCTACCAATAATAAAGGGATCAATTCAGTAAGGGAAAAAGTGTCTGCATAACCAATACTACAATATGTAATTGCACAATCACACAAAATGAACACTGTTTAAAGTCAAAGTAGAAATTGATGTAATAATAGCTGAAGACCATGACGTATCGCGTACATCATGGAGATAATACACATCCCTAAGCAAGAGACAACAAAGGCCAAGAAGACCAAAGATTGGCAAAACATTTCTGAAGCAATCATCCAATATATATTCTTATCTCTTCAGCTATCAAATAAAACATATGGTAAGTCATAAAACAAGTCGGAGAAAAAAAGAAAACAAGAAACATCAAGTGAACTCATAGCATGTGTCACACCTTGTTAACAATGGGAAAATTAAATAACAAGACGAATTTTAAAGTATAAAACCACAAAAATATATAGTTTCAAAGAGTCAATAAGTGAATGGGGAAGTAAAAAGAAAATTAAAAAAAAATATAGAAACAGAAACAATACTTAAAAACCTAGAGTAATATAGAAAAGAGAACAGAAGAAATCTTAACAGTAATGAAAATTATGTAGGAAAATTTACAAGTATCTTACAGAATGAATAAAAAGATAAAGCTGCTTAGGTTGGTCATGGTTGTAATTTCAATACCTGACTGGCTAAGGCGGGAGGATTCTGCCAAGTCAGTGACTACCCTGGGTTGAGATTGAAACCAGGCTTCAAAAACAAAAGAACATAAGTTAAAAAGGAAGGGAGGGAGGGAGGGAGGGAGGGAGGGAGGGAGGGAGGAGGGAGGGAGAGAATATTCCCAAACCAATGTTGATACAAACAAACAAAACTCTGAGAAGATATAAACTGAGAATTTAAAAACATATCACCCCTATCCCCCAAACCAATTAAAGAAGTTGGGTTTTGGGGGCTGGAATGCTGGCTCAGAGGTTAAGAGCACCGACTTGCTCTTCCAGAGGTCCTGAGTTCAATTCCCAGCAACCACATGGTGGCTCACGACCGTCTGTAAAGAGATCCGATGCCCTTTTCTGGTGTATCTGAAGACAGCTACAGTGTACTCATATATAATAAATGAATAAATCTTAAAAAAAAAAAAGAAGTTGGGTTTTTAGCTATTGTGAATATAACAGCATTGAACAATCCCTGGGGCAAAATACCAAAGGAATGTTATGATTGAGTCATAAGTTATTTCCATTTCTATTTTATAAAATTGAATCAGCATAGATGTCCATTAATTGACAAACGGATGATATAGAATATGCACAAAATGACATTTTATCCAACTGTTAAGTAAACTGAAATTATAAAATGAATACTTGTTGAACAAATGGAATCAGAAAAAAAAATATTCTGATTGTGGTAGGTAACCCAGGCCCACATTTTTATTATTATATGTAAATCCTAGCTTCACCTTGTTTGCGTGTTGTGTTTAAATCTGTAGTACCTCTGGAAGCCAAGCAAGTAAAAGGGAACAGTAGGAGGGAGGCGGGAATTTTAAGAGAATAGGGAAAAAAGGACTCAGGAAAAGAGAAAATGGAGATGAGGCGATACAGAGAAAAGAAATGTTTAAATATGGAGGGTGGAAAATTTAAGATAGGAGAGGATTAAACCAAATGAAGGCGATTTAAACAAAAGATAGGAATATATTTTCTGATAAATCATCTAATTATAGAGTTTTGACAGGAGACACCATATATGGTTGAAGTTTCACCCTAGGAGCAAAGACAGCCACTAAATCAGGATCTCTGTGTCAATTGTGAAACATCTCTGTAGAAGTTGCTGGTCAGATAGAATACAGGAGACAAAACACAATTTTGATCAAGCTGGACATACGTAAAAGATGAGATTTGAAGGACACAGCGCACCTTAATTGTAACACATGGAGAGATCAAGCTGGACTGTGGGGGAAGTTCCCTGCTTGCTGGATAGCTCTAGCAGTCCTGGTAGGTGTTAGGAAGGACACCAGATGTGGAGTGTAAAAAAGAGGAATTACAGGCAAGATATCAAAGATGGATGGAGAAATCAATGGCCTTAAGGAGCTAGGAACCCTGCAAAGTGCAGTAAAAAACAGTCAGGCAATGTGTGTTCACCTGTACAACACTGTCATCAATGACAGCAGCAAAGCAGTCTCTACATATACGGATTACTCCATATCACAGGGTCTAGTTCTCATACTATAAACTTCATAAAAATCCATGCTTGGAGTTGTCACAGGTCATTGGGAGAAGCTTATTACCATACCTTTGCAAGATGGACAAGTATCAAGCTGCCTTCAGAGTATTTGTGCTTAGATCTGCATACAAAAAACATTTCCTCAGCCTTAAACATAAAAACCTCTTTTTGCAGTAAACAGCACAGAATATAAAGACTAAGGGCTGACAGGATGTGACGAGTAAGTGACAGTTAGGGAGTTACTCCTAAACAAGACATTTAAAACACTACCTTTAAAGATTACAGATCATCATGAGAGAGGATTAAAAACCTCATGGTACTGTCAACAGGTATACAAGATACTGGCCCTGTCAACAATCAGCCATTGATGTGGGGAGCACCTATAGGACCCATAACTTACTGTTGAACTATTGGCTACTAACAGATTCTGAGAGGTGAGGCGTCATTGTCTTTAGTAATATATCTACTTGACAGCCCAGTAGGCCTCATTTCAGTGAAAGACAACCCGGGTTAAATAGTGAATCACAAAACAAAGTAAAAAGCCATAAATATATGTGGATTGCTGTCTGTATGCAGGTGAGGTCAGATGAAATCTTAATTAGGCTAGAGCCTGTGATTCAGCAGTGGAAAAAGAAGGTAGAGCTGAAAGTTTCATAGAGGAGACAAAGAGATGGAGAAGGGACAGACAGAAGATGGGAAAAGAAGATGAACAAAATCCAAGTGGTCTAAAATAGCCACAGGTAGCTAGAGATATGATAGAAGGGCAATAGAATAATGTGGGGTACATTTGTCCAATCTAGGTGTGCAGCTTATATCAATATCAACTGAGTTTTAAATATATCTGGCTGGTAAATTACAAACCTCTGAATTTTTCAGTTTTATGGGGATAGGGGTTTAGAGCCAGCAGTAGCCAGTTGGCATGCTAGCCACAGGGGACAGATGGCTTGGGAGTATGGAGCAGTTCAGCAACAAGCTAACCACAGGAACCTGGAAGACCATTGCTTGTGGCTCCCAAAGGGGGAGTAGAGACTGTACTAGCACATAGCCAGCTTTAGAGTGGACTGTTTTTAAATAATTACACAAAACAGCATATAAAAAAGAAATTAGAATTAAACAAATGACCTAATCAAAGTGACAGAAAGATAAGAGTGGTGTGTGTAGAATAATCAGAATGGAAACAGACAAGTTTAAAATGACTAAAGAACATAATTAAAATTCATTATTTTACAAAGTTGGCCTTATGTAGATAAAAATGAAAAACGTTGCCTTGATTTAAAAAACTTTAATCACTCCAAAGAAAAATCAGGAAGAGGAACACTCCAAACTACAAATGTATTTTAAAAACAAAAAAAGTTAAACACACACAAATGTCTCTGAAGAACATAGATGTTAACATTATGTTAGGAAAACACACCCACCTACACAGCGGTCAGAGGTTTCTTCCTTTACAATAGAGTGGGATTTACATATAACCTGTTCTCTGCTTCCAAGTTCCCAGGCGCCCATTTTCTCCTCCTTAAATCTTTTCCTTCCTAGTTTCACGAACTATGCCCACAGATTCTTCTCTCCCATTTAGGTTATCTATGTATGTATGCATGTGTATGTGTATATATTATACAAAACGATTTACATATGAGAAACAGGCAACTTTTGAGAGTCTAGGTTTGGACTGCTTTGCTAAATGTTTTTCAGCTATGTCCATTTTTCTGCAAATCTCATGACTACTTTTTTGATAGTTTATAAAGGTCCATTGGCTGGTTACACAGATATGACAACTGCATTATTCATTCTTCTAGACCTACACATCAAGGTTCCTTCCATGTCCTTGATATTGTGTATAATGCGCCAAAGAACATGGACATGACTGTGATAGCATACAGATTCGAAAAGCTAAATGAAATATTTGGTGCATTTTATTTATCATTCATTAATAACTTTAGGCTCTTGGCCAAAGTAGACAGACTCCAAAAGTTAGAGGACTGGAATTTACAGCTTTGCTCTGCCAATTTTTCATTCACATCATTGGACCGCAAAAAAAAAAAAAAAAAAAGTGGTAAACACAGAGCATTCTCAAAACTTTGACCCTGTATAAATCAGAAGCATGATGGTGTATCAGTTCACTTATTGCAGTGTTTGAGGTCCTTGCTTATGTCTAATCAGAAGTATATTTGGGTCAATTTATCATCTAAGAGATACAAGATGAAACCTGCAGAAATCACTCATGGCCTCCACTTTCTAACTATGAGAGGGTAGAAGGTTTATCTTCTGGGATTACCTTTAAGGAAAATGATTAAGTTGAAACACAATGCATGGATTCTGTGGTGCAGATGAAAGCTAAAGAAGATGTGGTCAAAAAACAAAAACAAAAAACCAGCACCACAAAAGAGGGTGTTGACCACCATTTATAGTATGTAGCTCTCCTTGCAAGAGACACAAATTTCCAATAAGATACAAGAAAATAAGGATTTCAAAAGGCCAGACTCATTGTCTATACCATGTTTCCTAAAAAATAAGCATAGCATTATATAAGAAAGGTAGTATATATCTTATTATCCATTAAATTTTAATATCAAGGCTACACATTTTTGTCATTATTATGGGACGCATGAGAACAACATGGTTATACAACATTGCAGGCCCAGCCTCTGCCTCTGGAAGTTCATAGTCACAGATAGATGTAAACAGGATTATGGCCAGCTCAAAAGAGATAGCACTTTTATGAATAGGTAAAAACTGCCTACCCGCCAAGTTCAACAAAGGAATAAAAGTATTCTTATTAGAGAATATATAGGAGTGCTAGAAGGTTATTAAAGGGAAATAAAAATTCTCCAAATATTAAAATGGAGTACGTTTGATTAAACAACTTAAAATTTATCTTAATGTCTGTTTGGTGGGGTTGGGGGGTGGTAGGGGGGATCTAGTTCCTAATACTATGTTTAACACTGTGGTGGTTTTAATATGCTTGGCCCAGCGAGTGGCAATATTAAGAGTTATGGCCTTGTTGGAGTTGGTATGGCCTTGTTGGAGGAAGTGTGTCCCTGTGGGGTTGGGCTTTGAGACCTTCCTCCAAGATTCCTGGAAGTAAGAACTCAATTGTTTGCCTTCAGAACAAGATGTAGAACTCTCAACTCCTCCAGCACCATGACTGGATTCTGCAATGCTTCTTGTCAGAATAATAATGGACTAAACCTCTGAACCTGTAAGTTAGCCCCAATTAAATGTTGTCTTTATAATAATAATAATAAAAAAAGCTATATGAAGAGGAATGATAAAAGTGGGTCATATAGCAGATCTATTTTAAACTTTTTTCTTTTTGCCTTTTCCTCTTTTCTTTCTGTCCATCCATCCATCAGTCCATCCATCTTTCCTCTTTTTATTTTTTGAGAGACACCTCTATGGTGGTTTCTATAATGACTGTACTAGTTTACCCTCTCATCAGCAGTGAATAAAATTTCTCATTTACAACATCCTTGCAAGCATTTGTTATTCTCTTCTCTTCATCATTAACTCATTTTGACTTGAGGATGAAGTGAAATCCCAAACTAGCTGCAATTTGTGGTTCCTTAATTGATAAGAATTCTGAAAACTTTAAAAATCATTTTAGGTTACTAGTTTTAAGAACTGTTTGCTCATTATATTAGTGTATTTATTGGATAGCATCTTTTTCATTTATGTCTAAAGTTTTTAAATATAGTTTATACCCTGCTGGGATTTCTCTGCTGTAATGTCATGTACAGAAAAATTCTTGCTTATACCTGTATCTTTAATAGTTTCTTCTGAGAAGTTTTAAATGGGTTTTGGGGGAGAATTTAGCTGTGACTCACAGCACTGGGGATATAGAACTTGAAGAGGCCACCTCCTGTAGCCAGGCAGGAACCCCAGTGGAGTGAAAGGGACACCAACCCATCCACAAAACCTTCGACCCAAACTTATTTATCCTGTCTATAAGAAATGCAGACATGGGGGATGGAGCAGAGAGTGAGAACTGTCAACCAATAACCAGCCCAACTTAAGACCCATCCCATGGGCAAGCACCAATCCCTGGACTACTCTGTAATGCTTGTAGACAGGGTTCTAGCAAGGCTGTCCTCTGAGAGGCTCCACCCAGTGGCTGACTCAAACAGATGCAGACACCCACAGACAAACAGTGGATGCAGCCTGTGGACTACTGAAGAATAGGGGAAAGAATTGCAGAAGAATAAGGGAATAGGAACTCCACAGGAAGACCAACAGAGTCAACTAACCTGAACCCTTGGGGCTCTTAAGAGTCTGAATGAAAAACCAAAGAACATACATGGGCTAGATCTAGGCCTCCCCATACCTATGTATCAGAAGTGCAGCTTGGTCTCCATGTGGGTCCTGAACAACTGGGTGAGGGCTATCCTAAAACTGTTGCCTGTATGTGGAATAGGTTCTTTTGGCTGGGCTGACTTGTCTGACCTCAAGGGGATGAGGATAGCCTTTCAGAGACTAGATGTGCCGAGATGGGGGGATGCCCAGGGAGGTCCCCCACCCATTCAAGAGGAAAAGGGTAGGGGGGACTGGTGACGAATCGTGGGAGGGGGTGAGTGGGAAGAGGGCACTGAGTGGGATGTGAAGTGAATAAAAATTTTTTTCTATGTTTTATACCATTTTGGGGAGGGGTTGTTATCCCTAGGAAGACAGAGATTAACTTGTGGATGCTGGTTGTCCTTTACCATGTGGGTCTTGGATAAAAGTCAGATATTCAGGCTTAAGTTCAGGTTTTAAATTAAGATTTCTAAAATAAATGTCAATGTTGGATTTTAATACTGTAGCTTAAGAAAGTCATGGTATATAGAAGTCCATACTACCTCCTCTATTTCCATGGGTCTTTTCTAGTGAGTTAATATTCTATGAAATTTTCACGCAGCACTATACACATATTAAGCATTTCATTGTTCAATCATGAGTCAAGTTTTTGGAAGTGATACTTTTATCTTCTGAGTTTGTTTCATATATTGTATATAACTAAGAGAACTACATATATATGCTATATCAATTTATTGTAATGTATTTCTTTAGTTTTGTCTTCCTTGCTTAAAGGATCATCTCAACCAACACACTTTCTACTATATGGGTAACTCTTTGGTCCTTTATTCCTCCCATCTTTGCTCTGGTATTTTAACAAAGACAAGTTGATACTCTGACCATGCAAGATACTATCATAGAAGAAAAGGTAGGACACTAAAATGTATCAAATGTCATGACACTCAATAGTTTATTACTAGGCTATATTAATAATTTTATGATCACATAAATTCATTTTATATCAATGAGAACATAAGTACATAGAGTATCTCCAATAGTAATAAATGTTGAGTTAAAAAAGGTGCTTCAGTAACACCGATGGCAAAATTTCCTCCAAATATTAATTAGTATTTATAGACAAAGCTACCCCCTCCCCCAAAAGGTAAAAGTAAATAGAGTTTGACAGCTATATAAACTATGCTATAAACAAGTAAATAGAGTTTACAGCTATATAAACTATGCTATACATAAGCAACAGCTCTTTAGGTTTAAAAATTCTAAATGATTAAAATACCTTACCGGTATCTATGAACAAATATACCCTTAAAAATAGAGTTCATCATATTTTCAATTTCATCTTGATTTTCTTGTAGCTGAAATGAAAAAAGAAAAAAGAGAAAATTGAAATACTGGTCATTTATTTGGAATAATGCCAACTATTTTAAATTACTTGTTATCCTCATTCCTAGTAGTAATCAACCTCTTGCTGACTATAGAACTTAAGTCCCAGATTACTGGTAGAGCTTGTGTAGTTTTGTCACATTGCCTTTGGACACTCTCCTTTCTCTCAATACATACAAGATAAAAAAACGACAAGGAGGAGAGAGGAAAAACATTGGTCAACTTTGTATTTCCTTGGAATAATCTATTTTTGAAATCACTACACATTTCGATACTTCTCTCCAAATAAGTCTTCTGGCTTAGTTCTGCCTTTATTACTTCAGGGGTCACCCTGATTTACACTGCATTTCCTCCTTCACAAAGCATCAATTACTACTCCTGTCCGAGTAGTTCATAACTCAATTACGCACAGATCCCAAAATATGAGGGATAATACCATACAGAACTCCTAGATGACACTGCTGTAATCCAGCAACAATACACGAGTATATCACAGAGGTACACATACTGGGCAGCATTACTGATAAGGGTTAAACTTTAAATTTATTTACTAAGCAAAAGCAACATATCTGCTACTGTAGAACATCTGTGTGATTTTTTAATGACCCATTTTTCATGGAATTTCACACACACACACACACACACACACACACACACACACACACACTCTTTGTTTCATACAACAGTAGTAAAATAATCAGACCAACTCTTGTTTTATGTTGTTACAAGATATATAGAAAAAAAATAGGCAGCACAAATGCTTCTCTACATATGAGGTAAATATACCCTGATAAAGCAGTTATAAACTAAACTATTACAAGTGTTAAAACTTTAGCCGGATCAACTTTAAAATGCTTGGTAATACTAGCTTTGGCCTATTGTAACAATAATCTAAAGGAAAGCCTATTTTATAACATAACATTGAACATTCCATATCAATAAAAGGATATTTTACAGATATGATTGAATGTAAGAATAGGAAACATAGAATCTAAAAAGGAGAAAAGAAGTGCTGAGAACATACAATATTGTGCATGCTATGAAGACTGTGGCTAACTACTAGCTGCTTCTTCCCCACAATACAATTGGTATACTATACTACTATATACTGCAATTCTGGGAAAGGATCAAAATTTAAAATACAATGTTTATCGTAAAATGTTCACTGCTTGCAAACTTTCAGACAACCACCAGATGATGTAAATAAATATAACAAATATTCAAATGATTGAACTTACTGTAAGTGTGAGAATATACTTATGATGAATTTATAATACAAAAACTAATTCATTGGGGCTATACATTCCAGCCAGCATGACTTAATGAAGCCATTTCTAATATACTTCCAAAATATTTAAAATATGGTTTATATTAAGAAAAATATGTAAAAATCTACATAAGTGGAAACCTTAATCTCGGTATTTTAGAGTGTGATCTAATCTGGAAACAGGATCATAGCAATTGAAATTCCTCTCAAAATGTATTTATATGTATGTATGCCTATGTGTATGCATGTGCACAAACACACATTATGAAGCACATATGTGCAGGGTCCCTCAGAGGTCAGAAGACATGTCTGATTCCCCTTAAGCTGGAGATATGGGTTAATGCAAGTCAACAAGCACGTGCTGGAAACTGAACCCCATTCTTGAAAGTACCTGTAAACTGTTAAGCCATTTCTCCAGCCACAACACAAAAATTTTGAAGACAGGAAAATAATATAATAGAGTGGTTACTGAACTACATATGATGTATCTCTTCAGGAAAACAACAAATTTGGAGACAGATGAATACACAGGAAGACCATCATGTATAGAATGCAGTAATGTCGTAAACCCAAATGTCAGAAGCTACAAGAAGCCTAGAGTCAATCCTTCCCTCAGTATGTTCAGAAAGCATGATAGCAATTGCAGCCAGATACAGGACTGAGAGCAACCAATGATATTTAACCTAGATTGTTAAACACTGAGGTGAGGGCCACTTTGGATTTTAGTAAATAAGATGTAAAGATGTGACAGTTAATGCACATCCAGAGAGAGTTAGACTGAAGGTTCTGACTTAATGGTTTAGTCTATCAACAAATTAAAACTTTCAAAAGAATTAGAGGAAAAGAATAGAACTGTAGAAAGTGGAACATATCATGTAAAGTGAGTCATCTTAGCCAAAGACTTTGAAAATATTGTGACTTTTGTGCCCTTATGTAATTTCTGTCTGCTCCCATGGCAGAACCACAGACAAACCAAGATTCTGCCAAGCTTGGACAAAAACCTGCAAAATCCAGAGGCAAAACCACTCGTCTTTCTTCCTTAAAGGTATTTCTCTGAAGTATGTAAAGGTAATTAAAAGGTCTATCTGAAAACTGGAACCAGAAGAGAGAGGTTATTTTTATTACTTCTTGATCATGAATTTGGAAAACTTTGGAGATGTGACTTAGTAAAGCTCGAGTATGCGGTGAAGAGAGAATGATGCAAAATTCCATTGAGATATTTGAAGATGAAAATGCCAAAATGTAATTAAATGGGGGGGGGGCTCTGTTCATGAGTTTCACATTAAAATAAGGAGTACATAGAAACTGAACCAATGGATCACAGTATATTTCGGCAAAGAATCTATCACCACTTTATACTGAGACGTTGTTAAAGGAGATGTATAAAGATGGCAGACTAATCTGAAGAAGAAAATGAGGATGGCATAGTGGTGTGTAGTTTTTACTGAATTCTTTTAGCTAAGGTTACAACGGGAAACTAGAGCAAAATCCAGACCAGAATTTAAAAATCTTGGCTGCCTGCTCCTGCTTTCATAATGCTAGCCACAAACCCAATACAGTAGACCTGGTTTTCCTTAGAGTAAAAATCCAAAATGAAGAGTCTAAATAAATCTATTTTTTTCTGTAGTGCTGATAAAAAAATCTGAAAATCACACAGCTCAATCATTTCCTTTAGGCAACTGAGTTTGTTATAATAGTTCTGAAAAGCAATTATGGTTCAGTACAGTACAGATCAACAGAACTAGATTCTTCAGTTGCTGGTCACAACCCCATGGAGGTCTGCATAACTAAATTTGGGGTAAGGAAAAAGCTAGCAACAGTAAAATGCTTTTAAAACTTCAAAGATCAAAAATAAAAATAAAAAATGTACTGAATCCAAGGTGTTTCTGGCAGTTCTTGTCCATGCTTTACCATAAGATTTTATGGCACTTGCTCTTCTAAATATAAAATATTTCCATTTTTCAAAGCATTGTGTGTGGCGTCTGAAAGAAAATGGCACCCATATGCCCATAGGGAATGGCATTATTAGGAGATTTGGCCTTGATGGAATAGGTGCTGCCTTGTTGGAGTAAAGATGTCACTGAGGCTTTGCGGTTTCAATAGCTCAAGCCAGGCAGAGGGTCACTCTCTTCCTGTTGCCTGCCAATGTAGATGTACAACTCTTAGCACCCTCTCTAGCACCATGGCTGCCCCCCCCACATGCTGCCATGTTCCTGCTATGATGATAATGGACTAAACTTCTGAATCTGTAAGCCATCTCCAATTAAATGTATTCTTTTGTGAGATTAGCCATGGTATTTCTTTACAGCAATAGATACCCTAAGACAACATGCTACATAATACCAAGGAATCCTACCTCAAACGTCCTGGCAGTGTTTTACTGTACATATAATGACTGGTGTTTCTTACAGACAATAATAGCATAATTATGAAAACCAAACACTTTTAATAGTTTCCTAGTACCAGTCTTTAATATCCATCAAATTATTGTATCTTTAAACTATACATTAAGATATTTAATTTTAAAAATTGATTTGACCTTCAGAATTGGGTCTCTTAAAAATTATTTCATAAAAATAGGCACAGTGGCACACACCTTTGATCCCAGCACTTGGGAGGCAGAAGAAGGGAGATCTTGAGTTCCAGGTCAGCCTGGACTACATATTCAGTTCAAGGACAACCAGGGCTACATAGCGAAACCCTGTCTTGAAAAAACTATCCAAACAAAAAACCAAATACCTGTTCCATGAATTTTGGCACTAAACAAAGAAAGAACTTCCTGTAGATTTTGAAGTGGTTCTAACATACGCCTGTTTTGTAGTAGGTACTCATATATAGGTGCATTCCAGTATTAACAACGACAAGATCTAAACAGTGATAACTCTAAAAGATACTTTTATGCTCTGTATATCAAATACTTTAGCTTAAATTTAATTCTTTTTGTGTTTGTGCATGTTTATGTATGGGTGAAATATGTGGGCAATATATTTATTTGTGTACATATAGGTAGAGACCAGGTCTCCTTATTCTGCTGTATCCCTCAATCGTGTCTCTACTCTTTTTCTTCAGACAGGGTCTCTTACTGAACCTGGAGTTACAGACTTAGCCAACCTGAAAAGCAACAATTCCCAGGGACTGTCCTGTCTCCAGCTCCTTGGTGCTAGGATTGCAGTAGAGTGCTAAGTCCAGCATTTTTATGGGGAAATGTGAATCTAAACTCAGGTCCTCGTGGTTGTACAATAAGCACCAATCATCCAACTAGTCATTCCCATAGAAGCTAGATTAAGTTTGTTAGGTAAAATTAAATAAGTATACAGGTTTCCTTAGTTCACAACACTGAATTCATCATTAATATATAATAAATTTAAATGCAGATAAAACATTTCAAGTTTTTGCTTTCTGTTGCTTGTTTAACCTCATATGTATACACATATACTTATTCTATGAAAGTGTAACATTTTTAAATTAAAAGATTTGGTAATATAAACCAAAACTTTTAATTCCAGTAAGTTTGAAAAAAAGTATTCTGCAAAAGAAAACAAGCATTTGAGAATTCAACTCCTTCCAGTTTCTATGAGCACTGCACATGTATGCTGTATAAATATTCTGTTCAGGCAACACCTTTACCCATAAAATGAAAAGAAATGAATGTAAAAAAATAAAATAAAACAGCCATGTAAAAACGTTTTTATCACATCTACACAAATCAGCTGTCGAGCCTAAAGTAAGAGCTAGAAGCTCTCTGAGCGTTTGATTACTTATTGCATGTAAACTCCTGGACTGGATTCCTGCGCGCTGAGAAGGGGGGGGGGGTGTATAGTGACACCAATCTTAGAGTGTTGCTTTATACACCAAATAAACACAGACACTTTCTTCTATAAATCTATTTTTGCTGTCTCCCAGATGAGATTTTATTATTTTATGCACTTTTGAGCCAGTAACGTCAAATGACTGACTTGCCTAACCCTGTGACAACCTTTTACTAAAATAAGTTTGCATATGGTTCTGTACTCACTGGTGATTGTTTCAATTTTATTTAAAACTTGAAGACAAAGTAATTTGAAGCTAAATCTTATGAATGTAAGACTTATTTTCTATTGTCCCATCTACACACCTCAGGTTTCATGTACCCCAGGCTAACCTCAAACTTTGTATGCAGCCAAGGCTGGTCTTGAACTGATTCTTCTACCTGCCTTCCCAAGTATGAAGATTATGGAATCAAGCTACCATAGCCAACTTTAAAAATGTCCTTTTTACAAAAAACAGTAGAAACCATTATATTTACCAAACATTTCCAAACTATAAAAATTACCACAAAACTTACCTCTTTACGTTTCTGAAGTAGTAACTCCAGCCTTTCATTGGCTCTCTTCCCAATCATTTTATTTCTCTCGGCTTCATATTGCCTCTGTGTATTATCCTGATGAATACTGAGGTTTAAGGCAACATTCACCAGAGCAGTCATCAGCTTCATTGCTATAAAATAAAGAACAATTACAATATTCACTAATGAAACAAGTTTTTTAGATAAAAGATGGAATGTTAAAGCAAGAGAAGAGGGGTTGGGGATTTAGCTCAGTGGTAGAGCGCTTGCCTAGAAAGCGCAAGGCCCTGGGTTCGGTCCCCAGCTCCGGGAAAAAAAAAAAAAGAGAAAGAAAAAAGAAAGAAAAAAGAAAGAAAAAAGAAAAAAGAAAAGCAAGAGAGGAAGAAAAAACCTGCTCAATAACCCAACCATAATCTCAGTTGCAAAATAATTTTTGCCACTTAAATGTCTTATCCAAGGAGCATAAACATATATGCCAAGGAATATTGCAAAATTCTTACAGTCATTGTTTTTAGTTTAAGAACACTGCCCGAATGTCTGGAGGACCCAGGTTTGATTGCTGGTATTTATATGGTAGTTCCCAGGTATCTATAACTCCAGTCTTCTTCTGACCTCTGTGAACATCAGGCACACAGACAGATACACTAACAAACATTTACACATAAGATAATTTAAAGAAGTAAGAGGTCAGATCTAATCTGCCAGCACAAAAGACAGAAGTAATACACCAATGCCTTGCCTACATTCACAAATTAATTAGGTCTAATCTCTGTGTCTACCACGATCTAGGCTACAAACGCATCCTTTATATCTTTGCTGAGTTGAATTAAAGTTCCTGAAATATTTACCATCACCACATGAACTTAACACACAAAAGAGGCTCCTGCCTGCACTCTTACCTAAGAGTCGTACAACGTCAACATTAGGAAAGTACTTCCAAGCTTGCCATAAAACTAAAAACAAGAATGACTTTAAAGAATTTTGCAATCTCCCTTGAAATATGTGTACGCATATACACAACGGTGTGTTTCCCTACACACCCTTGCTTTGAAAAACCTGAAAAAAGCCTTTCTACATTTAAGCCAGCTAGTTACAGGTTACCAGTGACTGATACAGCCGTTAAACAAAAACGCAAAACAAAAATACTGAAACAAACTTAAGTTAATGACCATTTATTTATAAAGTCATTTAATAAAAGCTTAGATACAATATTTTGACTATTCCTGTATTTCAAACTACAAGCTGGTGATCTTACAGCTGCATGCAAATCAGTACACATTTGACTGTATGGTGGTGACCGGAAGTAAAGTACTGTGAAAAAAATCTGTATGAGAAAGAGTATCTCAGGTTAGGTTATTCAAGCTCACCAAATGTAGGATGGCACCAGTTTATCAACTTGGCTGAGTATACAAACCTTTATACTTCTAAAGCAAAATCACGAACTTAGACCCAAGTCTGTCGTTACATAATGACTTCTTCTTAGCCCAGATAAACAATAAAATATTCAAAATATTAAAACAAACAAAAATCACAAAATGACCGATAGATACAGTCTCTCCAGGCATTATCAGATATTGGATAGAGGTGTGTGATCCTTATGGTAAAGTATGTCTCCACCCATACAATTAATTACTATTCAATCTAACCAGGACTTTCCACTCATTTCCAATTTTACATGACAACCACAATATGGGTCTCACTCTGTTTAATAAGCACACAGAAATTATTGATATTAAGCACAATTATTTTAGTCTTGCTGTTACTAGAAGAATTCAGCCTTAAAAATATGACATGTGCTTTCAAATACCCTCTTATGTCAAAAAGATTCAGTCACCTTCAAAATTTAAGTGTTGCAACAGAATAATTACCGTTCCTCACAGTACTATTCAGAAACAAAAGATGTATTGTTAAGCTTATTTTAAGAAAAAAGTTGATCACTGCTTGTCCTTTTCACTAAGAATAAGCATATTATTAAAAAGTAAAAAGTACTTTGAAATTAATACGAATCTCATAGTCTTATCATTTCATGTCTGTTGAATGTCATAATAAAAACGGCACATCTTATTTTCTTGAAATTCATTTTATAGCACTATAAAACTTACTATAAAATGACAGACTGATAACTGTTTTTAATAGATAGTGTCACATGTTTCTCTCATAATGTGCTACCAGTGGTGCAACCCTACAGAACTACTTTATCATGAAGTAGAGGCTATAAAATGGCAATTCCAAATAAGCATTAACCTTTACAATCTGATTATCTGGAGTATTCTGCTATAGTACTGGAAAGGTGAGCAACACATAAAATTAATGTCAAGACTCTGAGAACTCTGCTGATAATGTATTCCCAATTACATGTGAATGCTTAGAAAATAGTTTGTAAAAGTATCATGAGCAAGATAGAGACAGCTTAAGAATATCATTAATAGCAATTTTGGCACAGACTCAGAGCAGACAGAAAGCTGATAGATATGACGTGGAAGTGAGCAGGTGGGAGTGGGTGGGAGAGAATGAGAGCATCTTCACAAAAGCAGGGGAAGGGGGAGGGGGGTGGTGAGACAGGGGTGAATGGGGATAACATGAAATGTAAATACATAAAATATACAATAAAAATTAATTAATTAAAAAAAAGGAATGTGAACATGAAACACTGTTGTTGATAAGGTTTCTGATAAAGATGCAGAATCTATTGGGGACTGACTTATAGGCCATTATGGTTTGACCATGCAAGAACTTTGCTGCACTTTGCCTATGTCCTGAGACTGTTGACAGGTGAAACTTAAAATATAACAGAGTAGAGTAGTGTTTGAGAAAATTCAAGCAGAAAAGCACAGTCTGGCTGGACAATTTAGGAAAGTATATAGTAAAAATAAGATTCCAAAAATACGTAGAAAAGAAAATATTGGGAAAACCTGCGATGTGGCCAGAAAAGGATAGAAAAAAAAAAAAGGTGTTGCCAAAGATGATGAAGTTACCAGTGGCAACAAGAAGCCCAGTGCCAACACCAGAATAGTAAGTGTGCTTCAGAGGGTCTCAGTAATCAGCAATGGGCTTAGAGAAAAGAAATAAAAGCGTTTCAAAAACACTTCAGGGAGAATCCTTAGGAAAAGAAATTGCTGAAGTTTCCAGTCTCTAGGACAGGTCTAAAGGACTATTTTCCCGGAAGACAATTTACTTTGTTCAGTTCACAAGGAACCTCGTAACTAATACCTAAGGTTCAGGTAGGCTCAGGAAATGGCAACAGTATTCATGTAAAGTGGGATCTGTAGGCATGTGAAACACCACAATTATGGGATCATAAAGATTTCATGTAAATTTCAAAGAAAGCCTGGTAAGTTAAGCAACAATGCTGCAAGAGCCAAGCCTTTGCAGGAGACTTGACAGAGAGGAGCATGAAGATGATTGTAAACTACAAAGAGAAGCTTCACTGATGGGAAACCTGCCAAGGGAAGCTACAGCACAGCTTTAGAATGCAATGGATGCCTTACTGAGTTTCAGTTTTTCTTTGTTTTCCTTATTGCATTCATTGTAAATGGGAATGCTTACTCTAAGCATTATATACTGGGAGCATGCAACCTTTTCTTTTCACTTTGTTATTCAAAGTATTGCCTCCAACTCTGACCTGACTGTTGGACATCACAGGGCAAAGAACGTGGTGGTGACTTAAAGAACACTAAGTCTGAACAAGCATTAACAACAACATGACTAAGTGGCTAAGGCCTACAGCTACACAACTGAGGTCAAGAGCCATCTAGAAAGGCTAAAAGCATACAAGTGATGGTCTGAAGATGACACATCAGACTGCATGGTCTGCAATCGATAATTCTTAATTGCAAGGCTTTCAGAAATCTCACTTCACAATAGATTTTTGCAGCTAATATGTGTTTCTTGTCATTATTAAATTAATATAATATTCCCTGGTCATTAACCCACCTTATTGGGCAGATTTTCTGCAGATTAACAAAAATCAACTCTTCTATAGTCATTGCTATGTAGACAAATAGATGGTTCTTAGTTCCTAATGGTGATTCTATATAATTCCTAATTTCTATTAGTAATTATTGAGCAATTTATAGAGAGGGCTGCAATTAAGGCCCTGCAAGTCTTCGTGTGTGACATCTATTTGCACTAGGATAGAAAGCAGTCATGAAACAGATTTATGATTAAGGAAAACATTCCTTTTAGGCTAGTTGTAAAACCATTATTTAATAGCTAAAGACCATCAACTGGAAATGAACAGTTTGTTGTAGGTGTAAGAATGGAAGATAAAGTATTAACTGGGATTACCTAGAGAAAACTTCAATACTAATGAGAAACTAGAGAGATGATTTGCCTCTTGGCATACTGTGTTAACTTAGACATAAGAATTATAGTTTATAACTTTTAATGAACAATTGAGCGATAATGGTAGATAATATACCTAGATTAATGGTAGGTTAATCTACCTAGTGGTAGATAATGTTTATTTAGATAACTACTGTTGGTATCAGGAATTGCCATTAGCAGCTACACTGGTTGGCCACTATTGCCATGGCAACGGCCATACATTCCTAGAAGACCTTTTGGCTCAATTCACACCTCCACCTGGGAACCTTTGCACCACATTCTAAATCCAAGGTAGACACACCTTCTGCCCTCTGCTCTCCCCTCTCTGCTCTTTTCTCTTCTTTCTCTTGCCCCTTCCCCTGTCTCGTTCCCCCATTAAAATCTCACCATGTGGAAGTGTGTTGGTGTGGGTTTGGTATGCTCTTTCCCCACGGGTGTGGCCAATATCTGATATTATTAACAACTGATATCTGATATTAATAACAACAACTAGTCTTAATGGGAACGCATGTAAACATCTCTATTATAATTCCTTATTTAATTATTTGAATTTATGTTTGAACTTGTTTTGAAGTTTCAAAACTTATTGTGAAGTTTTGAAAAAAGATGCATGTTAGTCAACCCTGTCCATGTCAGTACCCCCACCCCCCATAGAAATAAAGATTAGAGTAGCTTTTCAAAGTGTTTGTTTCTTTCTCGGACCTTCTCTAGATTGCAAGGAGTCAAAAACTCTCAGTTTTGGGGCTCAGGGATGGGAAGGACCTGTGAGAAAAGATCAAAGAACCTCTTTACTTAAGCCCCCTCCTCCAATTTAACAATTGAGTGTTAATTGCCAGAAGCTTTAGGCATGTTCTGGCCTCAAAATAACTTAGATTCAAACCAGTAAACATTATCATATTAAGCAACTTTTACTCTCACAAAACCAGGTCACTCCCCCAATCCCTGAGGGTGCTTCAACCCCTCAGTTACCTTCCAGAGAGAATCCATGCTCAGGGTAGGTTCCCTAAAAGCTGATGTCCGATAAATAAAAATTATTTGAAAATGGAAAAACTTGGATTTTTATGATAAAGACATTGATAATACTTTAAATATATGAAGATTACATAAAAATAAAATCTTATGGTAAGTTTGAGAATTACAAATGGGACTTAAGTAATCCCTGCTATGTTATAAAATTCCAATTAAAACACCAGGGAGGAAAATGATTTTCATCTTCCATGAATCCACAAACTAAATGCAACCCTAAATTGCAAACATATTACTACAAAACATAACATAGCAGGATGCTGAACAGAGACCATTCACAACAACTCAATGATTAGAAAAAGCATGGCAATTAAACCTAGAATAAGAAAAGGTATTTTGCTCTGTGTAATCCAGAAATATTCAACAAGATTTTAGTTCAGTAAGAGGTAGAGAGAGCCAAACTATGTTACAAAAATGTTCAATTGAGATATCTACTTAAAATACAAATCAGCATACTTAAGGTTAAAAACAAATAAAAACTATTCTGAAATGGAATCTTCTTAATTAAAATAAGTATAAAGGGGCGGTATCCTTAAAGATAATTAAGAGTACATAGTGTATAACTGCTAAAAATCAGTTCTAACTTAATAAAAAAGCTTTCCAAAAGTATTTATCTCCAACAAAGAAAAATTTACATAACTATGGAACTTCTAGACCTGAACAGTGAAGTATTGAAAACTTTTATATAAGTGTAGTATAGTGTATGTGAAATGTAAGACAAAAGACATAGACTGTCAATAGAGACATGGTTTTAGAAATTTGGAAAACCGACTAAAATTTCTACTGATCAGACCATGCAAGGAACTTATGATGCTACTGAAGTAATTATATCTAAGCCCTAAGAATTACTAATTTGATTGTGTCTCTTCTCAGCAAGATATAAGCAAGGTCAGGGATCATTTTATTTCAAAGCTGATAATTCTATCTAGCCATAACTATCTAAAAGCATATATAGTGAAAACCCAGTTATGTGAATGTTTTTGTTTTAATCTCAGGTGTGGGATATGGGGCGGCTGAGTTTGTCACAGGTGCTAACTATGATTGTCTTATGCTCTAGAAGGGGCATGATCTTTGCCAGCCGCAGACAGTTTGATTCTTGGGATTCTGGAGAGGGCATGGATGCCAGAACCCAGAGATGGGTCAGAGGCACTTGGAAGAAGGCAGGTGTTGCTGCCTCCACTACTCTTGGTTTGTTCTGTCTGCTATTGCTGGATTTCTATTTCACTGGACTGCTGGATATTCTGACAATGAAAACTGGATATGCCCCTGGAAACATGAAGACCCTAATCAGCAGTAAGTAGCCTACAGAGGTTTATGTGCCCTTCCATTCTTCTTTCTCTCCTACCTAGTGTTGGGGGATTGGAAGGGATCAGGATGGATAAAGAGTTGGAAGTAATAAAGAGGTATAAGAACCAATAAAATAATAAAACAAATAAGCCAACACGCATAGTCTTTGAACTTGAGGATTAAATGGTTCCTGTCCATCCTATCTAGTCTCCAAGATTTGTCTTCAAAGTAAATAAAAATTATCAACTTTTACTCCATGTCATTCATTCATATATATATGTATATATGTGTATATATATACACATACACACATACATATATAATTCAAATGAATAATTACTGTCCACCCAGAATTATCAGAAAATCTTCTGTTCAAAGGAGGTGACCATAAATCTAGGATTTTATACAATCAATCTATGAAAGAATTGAGTAACTAATATAAAAATAATGGGATGTATTACTAAGGAATTGCTGAATAAAGAATTTATTCTTTAGAACTTGGAATAAAAAAAAAAGGTTCAGTACATTCTATTTTCAGTACCTAATACCTGTCCATTATTCAAATGTAACTAATAAATGACAATTATGGCCAGAGAAGCAAATAGCTAAGTGCAGATCTTCACTTGGTTCCTCTCATTCAAATTCAATCTCACAGTCTCAGTCCCAGCTTTGTAGCACAGCAACTGATGCAGCTTCTTTTATCCACCCCTGCCTAGTCTCCAATGGATCACACAGATTCACCCTCCAGACTTCCATGTCCCCACTCATTGCTTTATTCCAGCACTCAGACCTCCAGAAGGCATTTCCTGGTAACCTGCAAGCCACTCCAGGCAGAGAAGCAAGTAGGTTAACTATGACTCTTCACTTCCCCATACCCTCCTCCAAATCCAAAGCAGTCTTATCCTTCCCTTTATAACAGACTACCCATTGAGATGACTTCTCACTGTCCCCATTCTCAGGAGACAAAAGAGAACCTGGTGGAAAATCCTGCTTGCCTCCCTCATCTGGATCCCCAAGGTCTTATCCCAACCCAGCCCATTTCCATTCTTGTCAGCTCCTAATACCCAGTAAGTCATTTTACCTGTAAGTATAAGTGGTTACAACTATCAGAATCCCAGAAATTTCCTAAGAGGCAGCACACAGCCATCACACTCTCATTGGAACCAGAGAGAAAAACAGGAACCAAGAAAACAGAAAACCCGTCTAATAAAAACAAGATTAGATATCAGTAGTTAGAATTAAAACCTTCCCAAACCCAAATGCTTAGATGCCGGAGAAAAACACTCCGTAGGTTTTGAGTACTGCAACATAACTGAAGCAGGAGACGAAGACCTTAACATACCCTTTATGAATATGACGGAGGTCCTCAACAGGGAAATTAATAAATCCCTTAAAAAAACTCTATGAAAAAATTAACAGTGGAAGGAAATGAATAAAACAGTTCAATAACTGAAAGTGGAAATAGAATCAGAATGAATAAAAAATGAAAACTTTAGGAACTTGAACACGAACCTCAAAGACAAGCCTCGCCAACAGAATACAAGAGATAGAAAACAGAATCTCAAGACACTGAAAATGTGATACAAAAAATGAATACTTTGGTCAAATAAATTATTAAATCTAAAAAATCCTGGGACAAAAATCTAGAAAATTTATTTTACATTATGGCAAGACCAAATCTAAGAATCCCAAGAATAGAGGGAGAAGAAACTGAGGTCAAAGGGCACAACATTTTTGTCAACAAAATTATGAAGAAAAATTCTCCAACATAAAAGGATAATTAAAGTACAAGAAACATAGAAGACCAAAAAGACTGGACCAGAAGAGAAAGTCCCCTTGACACAGAATGATTAAAACACTAAACATACAGAAAAAAGAAAGGAAACAAAGGAAAAAGACAAACATATAAAGGCAGACCTAGTAGAAAAACTTTTGAGTTTTCAATGGAGACTCTAAAAACAGGAGTTCTGGCAGACATTCTACAGAATCTATGAGACCACGGATGTCAGAACTGAATACTATACCCAGCAAATCGTTCAATCACATCAAACAAAGAAAGTAAGACATCTGTCACAAAAAACATCCAACATAAGGCACTAGAACAAAAATTCCAACCTACAAAGGGTAACCACACATCAAAACCCAGTAAGAGGAATCAAGAAACACTGCCCATTGATAAGGCTGAACACAAACAGTCTCAATTCCTCAATAGAAAGACAAGACGAACAGATATGAAGCAGGTTCCATTCTTCTTCTGAATCTATGAATCAAACCTCAACATCATGGATAGTTACCATCTCAGAGAAAAAGGATGGGAGGAAAAAAGATGCTATGGATATGGACCCAAAAACCAAGCTCATGAAGCCATTTTAGTATCCAACAAAATAGACCAAACCAAAACTAATCAGAAGAGATAAGAAAGGACACTCATACTCGTTAAAAGAAAAATTCACCAAATATAAAATGGAATTATTAATATCAATACACTAAACACAAGGGCACCCATGCTCAAAAAGGAAATACGACAGCTTAAATCACATACTAGTACTCAAGCACTGACAGTGGGAGACTTCAATAACCAACTCTCCAATAGACAGGTCATCCAGAAGAACATTAGATAGAGAAACGGTGGGGCTAACTGACATTACAAACTAAACGGACCTAACAGGTATGCACAAAACGATTCACCAAACACAAGAGAACCTACTCCTTCACAGCAGCTCACAGAGCTATCTCCAAAGCTGACCGCCTCCAAGGACATAACGTAAGTCTCAGCACAGACAAGAAGACCAAAGCAACACCTTACATCCTGTCTGTCCACCCTACTCTAAAATTAGGTACTAACAATAGAAATGAGCTTACAAAATTATGAAAATTAAACAACTCACAATGGAATGAAAAAGGGTAAGAAAATAAACTCAGTACAATTGAATAAAAATGAATGTATATCACAGCAAAAATAATAGAACACAATGAAGACGGACCTAACAGGCAAATTCATAGCACTAAGTGCAAACAAAAAGAAACTGGAGAACTAGTGATTTAACAGCACACCTGAAAGCTCTAGAGCCAAAGTGGGGCGGGGGGTGGGGTGGGGGACTGGACAAAAATAGATATGATAGAGAATGAACAAACAACACAATGAATCAGTGAAACAGAGTTGTTGGTTCCTTGAGAAAATCACCATGACTGATAAACCTTCATCCAAATGAACTAAAAGGCGGAGAATATTCAAATTACAAAATTAGAGATGAAAAGGGGACATACCAATTGAGACTGAGGAAATCCAGAGAACCATAAGGATGTACTTTAAAAACCTGTATTCCACCAAACTGGGAAATCTAAAATAAATGGATAATTTTCTCAATAGACACCACTTACAAAAGTTAAATCAAGATCAAACAAACAATTTAAACAGACCATTAACACCCAGTGATATATAAGCAGTCATTAAAAGTCTCCCAGCAAAAACGGCCAGGGCTTGGTGGTTTTAGCACAGAATTCTACCAGATATTCAAAGAAGAGATTATTGCTAATCTCTTCAAATTACTCTATTAAATAGAAATAGAAGCAACAGTGTTTAATTTGTTTTATAAGGCTATAAGTGTCTCAATATCAAAACCACATAAGAACCCAACAAAGAAAGAAAACTTTAGACCAGTTTCTCTTCTAAATATAGATGAAAATTTTTCAATAAAATATTTGGAAACTGAATTCAAGAATGCATCAAAAAAGGTGATCCACCATAATTAAGAAGGCTTATCCCAGAGATGCAGGTATGCTTCTTATATGATAATAAATGTATTCAGTCATATAAATAAACTGAAAAGAAACAGCCACATGATCATCTCATTAGATGCAGAAGATCTTTGACAAAATCCAGCACCCTTTTATGATACAAGTCCTGGAAAGATTAGGGATATAAGAGACATAAGTCAACATAGTAAAGGCAGTGTGCAGCAAGCCCATGGGAAACATCAATTTAAGTGGAGAGAAACTCAAAAGCAATGCCACTAAAATCAAGTACAAGACAAGGCTATCCACTCTCTCCACAGTTATTCAATATAGTACCTGAAGTCTTAGCTAGAGCAATAAAACAACCAAAGGATTTTAAAGGGAAACAAATGAGAAAGGAAGAAATCAAACTATCTTTATCTGCAGGTGGTATGATAGTATCCAAAAGTGATGCTAAAAATCCCATTAAGGAATTCCTACAGCTGACACTTGCAGCAAGCAAAATAGCTGGATACAATATTAACTCACAAAACCCAGGATCCTCCTATATATAAATGACAAATGGACTGAGAAAGAAATCAGGGAAACAAGAGCGTTTATAAAAGCCTCAAAGTACCCAAAATATCCTGGGGTGACCCTAACCAAGCAAGTGAAAGACTTGTATGATCAAAGCTTTAAGATACTCAAGAAAAAAAATTGAAGAGGGTATCAGAAGATGAAAAGATCTCCCATAGTCATGAATTGTTAGGATCAATACAGTAAAACAGAGCCATCCTACCAAACGTAATCTACAACCAATCAATGCAGTGTCCATCACAATTATAAGGCTATTCTTCACACAACTTGAAATGACAAAAGTTTTCTATGAAAAACACAACTTGTGAAAAAAAATTCTGAATAATAAAAGAACTCCTTAAAGGTAATCAAATATGAAGTTCAGAGCTAAACAGAATTCTCAACAGAGGAAAGGCAAGTGGCTGAGAAATGTTCAACATCCCGAGTCATAAGAGAAATGCAAATCAAAACTGTTTTGAGATTTCATTTTAAACCCGTGAGAATGACTAAGATTGATAAACAGGGACAGCACACATCGGCAAAGATGGAAGGAAGTGACACTCATTCACTGCTGCGGGAACCGCAAACTTGTGTAGCCACAATAGAAATAAGTGTGGCACAATCCACCTCAAGAACCAGCTACAGCACTATTGCACACACCCAAAGGATGCTTCAGCCTACAATAAGGACACTTGCTCCACAATGTTCACTCATCCTCTATTCTCAATAGCCACAAGTTGAAAACAACCTACATGTTTATCGACAGATGAATGGATGAAGAAGATGTGGAGTACTCAATGAAGAACTAGTCACTAAACAACAACAACAACAATAAAAACAACAACAACAGCAACAACAAAATATCCATATCAGGTAAATGGATGGAATTAGAAAAAGACCATCCTAAATGAAGTAACAGAGATTCAAGACAACAAATATGATGTGCATTTGCTTATATGTGAATATTAGATGTTAAGTCAATGATAACCAAGCTAGAACCACTAGAACCACAGAGATGAGGTAAAAAGAATGGGGCTAGCGGGACAGGGCAGATAGGTCCCCCTAGGAAAGGGGAACAGAATGGACAGTTATGCATGGGTTGGAGGCATCAAGTGGAGACAGGGAGGGAAGAGGGACACAAGGGAGGGAATACAAGGAGAGACAGTTAACATTAAATGACATTTGCGGGGTAATATAAAAACCTTATGGAGTAAACATTTTCTATACTATAGACACATAAAGGAGAAGTAAATGAAATCATCAAATAACAAGGAAGACAGAGATCCAATCAGTCATCTCTTGTCCAAACAAAACTTCCACTATCAGGACTAGGTTACATCTAATTGAGCTATGGCTGACAATACCTATACAGCTCAATGAATGAGAGCATCAGCTACAAGCCAGTGTCTTGATACAGGGAAGTATGATAAATGCTACCAAATAAGAAATATAAACACCGGGGTTGGGAATTTAGCTCAGTGGTAGACCGCTTGCCTAGGAAGCGCAAGGCCCTGGGTTCCGTCCCCAGCTCCGAAAAAAAAAACCAAAAAAAAAAAAAAAAAAAAGAAATATAAACACCAACCTAGTCACAAACACTTTGATCTAAAATGGCCTCTTGCCTAAAAGATAAGCTAGTACAAATTGGTGGCACAAAGCTTGCTGGAGTAACTAACATTTGATTTCATCTATGGCCCACTCCACAAGATGGAACCCATACTTAACACTGGTTGGGTGAATAAGAACCTCAGAATTGATAGCTCAGGGACATAGAGCAAACCAAATAATACTGTTCTAAAAATATACCTAACAATAAAAATACTAATGACATTCTGCTATATGATAGTTCAGTGCCTTGCTCAGCCATCATCAGAGAAGCTAACTTTTGCAACAAATGGGAGTATATACAGAGACACAGCCAGACACTATGCAGAGTGTGAGAGATTGTGCAAGGTAGTTTTATATCAAGTTGACACAAGCCAAAGTTATATGAAAGAAGAGAAATCTCAATTAACATCAGGCTGTAGGCAAACCCATAGGGTATTTTCTTTATTCGAGATTGATAGGGGAAGGCCCCCATTCCTTTATCCTGGAAACAGCTATTTCCAGTTTTATTCTTAAGGCTGAAAAATAGCAAGTAGGAAAACTATTGCATATGAAAACAGCCATGCAAATAAATTCCAAGAAATTTTTATTTCTATTAAAGCACTAACTAAATTAACATTATAG
Organism: Rattus rattus; assembly: GCF_011064425.1. NCBI lineage: Eukaryota > Metazoa > Chordata > Mammalia > Rodentia > Muridae > Rattus > Rattus rattus. The sequence goes on along the minus strand of NC_046161.1, from coordinate 92,122,827 downwards.
AAAAAAGTTTCATTCCAAAAATCAAAATTTAGCAAACTCAACGAAAACAAAGAAGACTTGGTTACTTACCAGCAAGGGTACTTGTATGCCTAAAAGCTCTGACCTGGGAGTCTGACAAACCAGTCAAAAGGGAAATTACGGTGTCCATCATATATTCATCATAAATTATGCTATATTGACACTGTCGAATCAGGACTCCAATAAATTCACAAAAATTGGAACGAAATTTTTTCCACTGAGGACCAGGCATGGTAAGGGGGTAGTCACCACTGTCCTAGAATGTGTAAAAAGAACTTATTAAGTATCACAAGGTAATAGATCAGAATTTTATTCCTATATACAAAGAAATATTTTATTTCTAAATACACAATGAATTCTATTTGTACATTAATAGTGCTAATGTTTTTCCTTGAAACATCCACAAATAATTCATACAGTACTGAAAACTATCAGATTAAAATCAGTGTTTACTGATCATTCTTCTTAAGATTCTTTTTTTTTTTTTTTCGGAGCTGGGGACCGAACCCAGGGCCTTGCGCTTCCTAGGCAAGCGCTCTAACCACTGAGCAAAATCCCCAACCCCTCTTCTTAAGATTCTTAATAAGAAATAACAGTACTAATTTATGTTTATATGTTTATGATGATTTGAAGTAGATACTGAAAAACAATAGTTTAAAGGAGTATTTACTATATTACCAAATATAACTATATTAATTGAGAGATGATGTAATCATATCGCTTTTAAACTTCTATTTTTTTATTCTCTTATACAGAATGGCAAACAGACAGAAACATCCAAAACAAGCATGCCATAGTGTACACATGAAAGGCAAAAGCAACTGTAAGTAATGCCTGTTTCATTTTATCAGGTAATCACTACATCTGAACACATGTCAGCAGACTTGGTAGCAAGCTCAAATCATCTTATCAAATCAGTTTACCATTTCTCAGTATTTCTAAATATAAAATTTTAAGAATTAAAGATTTCAAAAGGATAAACACTTCAAAAAAAAAAGCCTAAAATTGACCTTTCACATGGCAACTTCATTTCCTCAAATTTTACAATAAACTCGACAATAATTCTACTTACTAGCTTCTTTAAAAGAAGGCATAAAATGGAATCCTTAAATTGTTTGACTTTACTTAATTCACAAAATTGATAGCTGAACCTAATAAAAAGGGTCTTTTTTTTCTCCTGCTCGTAACATTTAAGAAAATACACACAAGGACAATTGGATATGGGTGGTATAAGCCATTTGATAACCAGTCTTGATACTGGAGGTAGAACCAGGAGAATTCAGAGTTTTGGGACAGTATGAAATTTAAAAACAAAACAAAACAAAGTCCCTATCTCAAAAACTGAGAGGCGAAATGGTAGGGGAGAAAGGAACTGAAATTAAACTGAAAAAGCAGTGATGCAAAAGCAACTAGCTAAGGAAGACAAGAAGAAATCAATGTCAATTTGGTAACTGTCACTGTGGGAAATTAAGGGGAGTTTGGGTTCACTAAAACCTGTGTCCACAAAAGAAGCCTAGGGACAGGGCAGGGAAACAAGAGAACTATTACTTTTGGCAAAACATGCCAGCAAGTGTATGATCTTCAACTAGAACGAAAAAAGCAAGGAATACAGCTTGCTTGTTCTCTCTATTGCATAAATCAAAAGCCTCGATCTGATGAGCACCAGAGTAGGGAGGAGTAAATGGCTCAAAACCAGAGTTGAAATAAAGATCCATTACAACTGAGACAAGAGAAAAAGAGCTTGTATAGCGGGTTAGGAGTAGAAGAAGAAAAATACTGCCTTGGACTTTGTACCTTATATTGGTATCAACCAATGTACTGTTGGCTTGAAGATAAACATGAAGCACAGACAAAAGCAAAGGACTGCTATTGAAAGGAGGAAGAGAAACTGAAAGGGTCCTTAAAGGATGCTAGTCATACATGGACATCACTGAGACACAGGCAAGACCATGAATATGTTCTCATCATTAATAGCAGGAAGCAACATCATATTGCCAAATTGTAGGAAACAAGGTGAGAAAGTGATTTCTCCTCTGGCCCTGGGAAACAGAGATAGCAGAAGTCTCTTGAGGTATGTCATAAGTAATTGTAGTACGTCACAGATAAATGCAGCTATTATAAATCATCAAAGAAGCCTTTCTCTATACCGAAAGAAAACCATTACAGGGAAGCAAAATCGGACACCAACAGATCATGGGAGTGCCAATACCAATGGATATATCTGCAACACAGCTTCAATATCAATAACTCAGAGAGCATCACAGAAGATGGGCCAGAAAGAGGGCTGTGATGACTTCTTGGTTGGCAACTTGACTACAACTGGAATTAATGAAAGCTTAAATAGAAGGTATACTTATGAGAAATATTGTTTCTTAATTAAATAATTTGAAGTGGGAATACCCACTTTTAATCTGGACCTTTGAAGTGAAGATCTACCTTATATCTGGGCCAAATCTGCTGTCAGCCTATATCAAGGACAGGAAACGAGAATGTTTGCTCTCTTTGCCTGCTTGTTCCTGCTCTCAGTGGCCAGGGCATTTCTTCAAAGGCATTAGAGCCTACTCCATCAGGATTCTGCTACCTACTGAAGACCAACTGAGACACAGACTGAACAACTACTGGACTCTTGAACTGTCCACTGGAAGACAACCATTTTTGGACTACCTGGATCACATCCTATAAGCCTAATGAATACCTGCTGTATATTTATTCATTCTGCCAATTCTGTTTGTCTACAGATCTCTAATACAATCAGAAAATCAGAAAACCAAGAATTTTGATCTGAAACTGTCATTTTAGAAATGGCTACATAAACAAGACCTGAACAGTAAGAATAGACATTCTAACATAACACAGAGGCACAAAAATCTAGGGTTCCATCCTGAGACAAAGAATTACATGGAAGTAACAACTGCTGAGTGAGAAAGAATCGCCTCAGCACCCCAGAGGTCAATGCCCTAATTGGCCGATACACAGGACTTAGCCCTGAAGTCATGCTACACAAGTAACAAAAATGGACTCAATAAGGAATAGTTCTATATTTGTGTATAACCCCACACACACACATACACGTATGAAACAAAGGGGGAAATCATGTAATTATATTTTAAATAAAAACATAAAAATAAAATGAATGAATAAAAAAGGAAACCACCACCCATAATATCCCAATCACAAAAAACAGAAAAGTCTGGCATTAGGGAAATTTTAACCCATGGTACACTAAAAGCAATTAGAATAACAGAAGAATGACTCACTCATTTTCTGAATAGACTGAAAACCTACATCTTTAAAACCTTTTAGTTTTTATATCGCATGCAAATATTACCATCCAAAATTGTTTTAACAAAAGAAATCTTTTCAATGATTTTTTTTTTTTTTTTTTTTTTTTTTTTTTTTTTTTTTTTTTTTCCCGGAGCTGGGGACCGAACCCAGGGCCTTGTGCTTCCTAGGCAAGCGCTCTACCACTGAGCTAAATCCCCAACCCCCTTCAATGATTTCTTAACACTTGAGTTTGGAATACTCAGTTTGAATGGAATGGTTTCATCAAACCCCTCCACTCACTTTCCAGGAACTATGGAATTTAAGAGTCAGAAGGGACAGATAACATCGAAAGAACTGTCTTTCAGTTTCACAGGATGGAAGCACATAAAACTCACAGGGCTGACAGAATACACAGGGTCTGCATACGTTCAACAGAGTGGGGTCCCGATGCTGAGACGAGATGGAGATATGGGCTCCCACCCATTACTAAGAAACTATGTTCAAATGACATATTCTTGTATAGGAAAAAAACTCATTTTCTCCACTAAAATCTTACTTTGTACATTAATCACATTTAAGGGTAGGCCCCATGCCAAACAGTAAATAGCAACCAAAAATTAACTCAATGGTATTCTCTTGTAGACAAGTTACTTTTAGTTTTATTTATTTCGCTCTTTTAGTCTTAGTGGTTTTCTGCTTCTGTTTATACATCATGCTTTCCAATTTTATAATTTTATAAGCTTAATGTGTGTATCTCCATCTATGTCTCTTTCTTGTATTTTTTTGAATAATGGTTTAATAATAGTTTATAGTCCACCTGTTTTTTTTTCCTTAAAAGAGAGAAAGAAAGGGTGTGAGGAAGGGTGGATGAGAAGGTAGTGAGAAATTGAGGGAAGATACCACAATCACAATATATTATATGAAAAATTACTTTCGATAAAATATACATTAAAAATAATTACTAAAATGTTCAATAAGAAAAACTTCTTAGCACACAAATGAATTAAAGAGATTCTTGAACATACATCACTTGTGCATATAATGATTTTAGAAAGTGTAGTGTTATTGATGGGCAAGGAAGTACTAAAAACTTATTTGAGAACGCATCTTAACAAAGGAAAACAACCAAAACGCAGAATGCTAACTAACAAAAGATAACAAAATGGAGAACATAAAAATTGGCACAAAGGATCCGCCCTTACCTATATTGAGGAAAATCTTATAATGTCTTGAAAAAGAAATATGTTTGATAAACACAAGAAAATCATTAGATAAAAGATGAAGTATATATTTTGTAAACTATCTGATACATATATATAGACAAAGTAATTTATAACTAATCAAATGATAAAATGTAAAAGAACAAATCATTCTTAAGCCAGTTCAAAATACAGGAAAAAAATTGGTGTGCAGCAAAATATAGTAATACAATGTATAAGATATGTAATTTGTACATATGTTTCACTATCCATCATATACTAGTGCCTGTTGGCAGAATTTAGAGGGAAAGTCAAGATCTTAAAAAGCAAAGAGCTTGTTTTTTATTCCCCTCCTGGTCTACTCTCTAACTGTTCCACATTGCATAACTCCACCACCACCACCACCACACCTAACCACTTCTGGGGGCCTCCAGTCTCCTGAGGGTCAGGTACATCTTCTCTGACTGAACCCAGGACCTGGCAGTGCTCTGTTGTATATGAGTTGGGGGCCTCATTTCAGCTGGTGTATGCTTTCTGATTGGTGGTCCAGTATCAGAGAAATCTCGGGGGTCTAGGTTAGTTGAGACTGCTGATCTTCCTACAGGGTTGCCCCCCTTCCCCTCTCCTTCCCCCTCTCCTCCTCAGCTTCTTCCAGCTTTTCCCTAACTCAACCACGAGCAGCAGTTACTGTCCACTGGTTAGGTGTAAACATCTGCTTCTGCCTCTCTCAGCTGCTTGTTGGGCATTTCCGAGGGCAATCAGGATAGGGCCCTTTCTGTGAGCACTCCTTAGCCAAAGTAATAGTGTCAGGCCCTGGGGCCTCCCCTGGAGCTCGATCCCACTTTGGGCTTGTGACTGGATCTCCTTTTCCTCAGGTTCTTCTCCATTTTTGTGCCTGCAGTTCTTTCAGACAGGAACAATTATGGGTCAGAATATTGACTATGGGATGGCATCCCTTATCCCTCATTGATGCCCTATTTTTCTGCTGGAGTTGGGCTCTACAAATTCCCTCTCCATAATGCATAGTCCCTACATCTAAGATCCTGCGAGTCCCTTTGACCTCCCAGGTCTCTAGTACATTCTGGAAGCCTCCCACTCCCACCCCCAATGTCCTACCTCTAGAGATTGCCTGTTACCATTCTGCTGGCCCTCAGGGCTTCAGTCCTTTTCCCCTACCCAATACCTGATCATGTTCCCCTCTTCCACTCCCTGTCCCCTCTCCCATCCATGTTCCTCCTTCCCTCCCCCATCCTATGATTGTTTTCTTCTCCCTCCCAAGAGGGTTGAGGCATCCTCTCTTGGGCCCTTCAGCTTGTTAACCTTTTTAAGTTCTGAGGACTGTATTCTGGGTATTCTGTACTTATTTTTTGGCTAGTATCCACTTATTAGTGAGTACATCCCATGCATGTCCTTTTGGATCTGAGTTACCTCACTCAGGAAAATATTTTCTAGTTCTATACATTTGCCTGCAAAACACAGGAGGTCCTCATTCTTAACAGCTGAGTGGTGCTCCATCGTGTAAATGAATCACATTTTCTGTACCGATTCTTCTCTTGTGGGACATCTAGGTTATTTCAAGTTTCTGGCTATCACAAACAAGGCTGCTATGACCATAGTGGAGTACATGCCTAGTGGCATGGTAGGGCATCTTTGGGGTATATTTCCAAGAGTGGTATAGTTGAGTAGATCTATGTCCAATTTTCTGAGGAACTGCCAGATTGATTTCCAGAGTGGCTGTACCAGTTTGCTACCCCACCAACAAGGGAGGACTGTTCTTCTTTCTCCACATTCTCAACAGCATCTGCCGTCACCTGAGTTTTTTTTATCTTAGCCATTCTGATTGGTGTAAGGTGGAATCTCAGGGTTGTTTTTGATTTGCATTTCCCTGACTTTGAACATTTCTTTAGGTGCTTCTCAGTCACTGAGATTCCTCTGTTGTGAATTCTATGTTTAGTTCTATACTCCATTTTTTGATTGGGTTGTTTGGTTTTTGGTGGTTAGCTTCTTGAGTTCATTATATATTTTGTATATTAACCCTCTATCAGATGTGAGGTTAGTAGTCATAGCCTCTGAGATTGTGAAGTTCAATCATCAGCTTCAATAAATTTTTTTTCCTGCAATCATGGGACAATACTGTTGCCTACTAAGTATCCTTCCAACAAAGTTGTTATCAAGCAACAGATGTCAATGGATAAAATTAATAGACAAGCTAATTTTCTACATTTTGGAAATGAATCTTCATGATGAAGGAAGGAAGGAAGGAAGGAAGGAAGCGAAGGAGGGAGGGAGGCAGGGAGGGAGGGAGGCAGGGAGGGAGGGAGGGAAAGGAAAGGAAGACTGGCTGCCACATTTCAAGAGTCACTAACAAAACTTTGGGGATTTAAAGTCCTAGAAAGGTGTAATAGGTAAGCACCCTCATTGCAAGCCTGATGGCCTATAAAAGGAGAGAACTGGACCCAAAGATGGTTCTGAATTCCACAAGTGTGATAGTTCCACAAGTGCAGTTCCATTCAATTCCCCACCTCTACACAGAAAGGCACTGCAAAGTAGATGATCTCCTAAAGCCTGATGGCTTGGGTTTTAAATGTTGCTACTTTTATAGACAGCAAAATATACTTTGATCATTTCATGATATTGTTCAGTAGAAGCAAACTACAACTCTAGGAAAGCCATTTAATCAAAAATGTAAATACCTGAGGGCCAGGTGTCATAATTCATACCTATAACCCCAGAACCAAGGTATCTGAGACAGATTTGCAATATTGAGGTCAGCAATCTAAGTTCTAAATTAGTCTGTGATACAAAATGAGAAAATCTGGATGAGTGATAGAAAAGTAAATATATAAACAAGCAAGCAACCAGATAAATGAATTTATTTCTTTGTTTAAACAAATAAATAAGTAAATAAGCAGATAAATAGATAAATGGAACAAAGAAAGAAGAAAGCCAAAACAAACTGGCCACCCCTCTAAGGAAACCCTACAGTGTACAGATACTTAGGTGTATTAGGTAAATTTTTACCATTATGATGGTGTCAACTGTGAGTATAAACATAACAACTCACAACAAAGGTTGAGGGACACCTGAAGAAGGTTCAGGTATTCTCTGGGGGTTTTGGAATATGCCCCTGCCATCAAACTATGAAAAAAAAAAGGACAGTACAATTATTACTCTAAAAAGTGATCTACAAATACTTTTTTGAAGGTTATAAATTATCCACATAATAATGTTTCTGCACTATGCCTCATAATGACAGACAAGCAAACATGTTCTTAGCACTGTACTGATTCTTAGCAGAGAAAAATGAGCAAAACACCTTTTCAAATAATTTCTAATTTAATTAGAGATGAAGACAGATATAAATGAGTAAACAACAGGAGCATTACAAAAGAATGTAGCAATTAAAAGAGATTACTAGGTTTCTAAAGACAGAAGTCAGAAGAAAAAAATAAGAAAAATATTCCAGATAACAACAAAATTAGGACAAGCCTATAAACAAAGGCATAAACATAGGATGGGGACACTATTTTAGGTTGCATGAGCTGAAACAGAATGTACTGAAAATAACCGAAAGAAAGAAGGGGGAAAAAAACCAGTTAATCACAAAAAAGTCAAACTTCAGAGTTCGAGGAAATAGTTTAAACAGAAGTGAGATTTGGGAGTTTTGTTTGTTTTTTGGTCAGACCTACAGACTAAAAGATAGGACTCAGGTATACTATAATATAATACTTATATACCATAAGTTATATTCTCAACACAAAAAAAGACAAACGTGTAAGACTGCATACAAAGAAAGTAGACAAGTTAAAAGTAAAAGGATCAAGGCATGAGACTGCTAGCACTGCTAAACCCAAAGCAAAATGAGAAAGAAAACAGAGTGACTTTAAGTTACAATGGGGATGAAAAGAATAACATGAAAAGCATCCAATGTTGAAATAACAAAATTACTAATATAAGCTACAACCAAACAACTAAAGAACCAATCTGATGTCAATATGATTCACTGGACAGGTTTATCTCTGATAGAAGGCAAAAAGTAATTTTTCCCCTAAAAGGAAAAATTTGTAAGTTTTGTTTTGTTTTTTAAGACATGGTCTTATTATATATATATATCCATGGGTGGCCTAGAACTCTCTGTGTAGACTAGAAAGGTCATGAATTCATTGCCTCCAAACAGCAGATTTTATGTTTAGGAATGTCTCATTAGTCTACAACATATAAAGAGATGCTCTCATTTTAACTCAAAACAATTAATATAGAAAATCCAATTTTTGGACCTGTGGCCACTTTGGTAACTATAATCCAGAGTATACTGATTTATGTGCAAATAAACCCAGTAATTGAGAGTATACCTCAGTTGATAAAACGCATGCCTATCAAGCACGCAGACCTGACTTTATCCCTGAGACACAAACAAAAACAGCTGGTGATGGTAATACACTCCTGTAATCACAGATCTTGAGAAATAAGAAAGGCAAATCACTGAGACTACACCCTGAACTACATGAAATGGTATATCTAAAATCAAACACAAGACAAAAGCCAACATAATTTAAAGACATTAAAAGCTTATAATGAACATTGGACAAAGAATCATTTTTAAGCTAACCTCTAGTTTTCTAATGATACCTTTTTAATAAATATTTCAATTATCTGTATATTCCCTTCATTATATACATGTATCTGTGTAGTATTAACAACATAGTTTCCTACTTTATTGTTCTGCTCTAAAACCAGCAGCTGTCAAATTTCATTATATATTAAAGTCATCAAGAGTATTACCAGAATATTTATAATATAAATCATAAACTTTCCAAGTCAATCAAAATGTCTAGAGCAGTGGTTCTCAACCTGCCTAATGTTGTGTAACCCTTTAAAACAGTTTCTGATAATGTGATGACCCCCAACCATAAAACTATTTATTTGGGTTGGGGATTTAGCTCAGAGGTAGAGCGCTTGCCTAGCAAGCGCAAGGCCCTGGGTTCGGTCCCCAGTTCCGAGAAAAAACAAAACAAAACAAAAAAACAAAACAAACAAACAAAAAAAACTATTTCTTTGCTATTTTAAAACTGTAATTTTGCTAATGTTATAAATCATAATGTAAATACTTGATATGCAAATCCCAAAGGGGTCACAGCCTACAGGATGAAAACTACTGGTCTAGAATATGTGGTGATAGCTAAGCACTTATACTTTTTAATGATTAGGAGATATTAATGGCTGCAAAGCATGGCACCTCTGTTCATAAATTCATAGTATGACATAAAATAAGTGTTACTATACTAAAGATTGAAACAAATTTGTGATTTCAATCAACTGTGTTGTAAGCATGGCATTGTCAAGGCAGTCTAGAAGCTGAGGAGTAAATCTATCAGCTAGCACATTAATATAGTTTCATCTTCTTTAGCCATATTTAAATTATTGAATACACTAGATATAAATTGTCAATGTAACAAAATTTAATCTAGTGAAAAGTATTTCTATAGAATTGTTTCAAAATTCTGAAGATTTTTAGCTTTAAGTTAAATCAGTACAAAGTCCTTATATTGCATCACAAACCCGGAAGAATGGAAGAAGGTCCTGTAACCCAAGTCGTTTATATCTGCTACAGATGGTTTGCCTCTAACCTAGCCAGGTTATAAAGTTGAAGTTTCATGGAGTGTGTTGTCTTGTTGGTTTTGTTTGTTTGTTTTTGTGATATAGGAATCACTGAATAATCCTGGCTGGTTTGGAACTCCCTATACAGACCTAGCTGTTCTCAAACTCAGAGACTTGCTTGCTTCCTTTGATTCTCAAGTGCTGGGATTAAAGGCGTGCGTCACTACCCCAATCCTTCATGGAGTTCTTGGGTCATCACTGTGATTACACTCAAAGGGAATGCAGCAGTGCCCTCTTGCTCCCTGGAACCAGTTGTTTAGCAGAGTTGTTGTCTTGATAAACTGAACTGACACAAAACTAAAGTGATCAAGTCATTAGATAATGGTATGGTACCTACAAAACTGTCATATAAATATAATTTCCCCATTTCACATTAAAAAGAGATGTTTACACAAAATGGTAAAAAATATAAACTATAAACAATGTCATCTAAGTCAAAACCAGTTTTTAGGAAATTGAAGATATAAAAATGCATGAATAACAATGCAACTAATTCCTACGGAATAAGTCAATCTAAAAGATGGTACCACAACATTTCTGTAACTAAGAACACAGAAAATACTTTCGGTGTGAAGTGCAAGAGAAAATCTGATACCTGATAGGAAGGATGACAACTAAGTTCTAAGTATTTTACATATTTGTATTACTTTATCCAAATGAAAAATGATAAAAAGATTCAACTAATCACAAAAAATTAACCTAGAAAAGGCAATACTGTTAATGCTTAAAAAAATTCTTCCAAAACCAAAATTCTTCTGTAAACAAAATGATATATTACAAGAAGTAGTGATGGAATAAGAAAAGAGTTATCACAGAGAAAGGAGCCTCCCTTGAGAAAATGTCTCCATGAGACCCAGCTGAAGGCATTTTCTCAATTAGTGATCAAGGGTATGAGGGCCCAGCCCATTGTGGGTGGTGCCGTCCCTGGGCTGGTGGTCCTGGGTTCTATAAGAAAGCAAGCTGAGCAAGCCAGGGGAAGCAAGCCAGTAAGTAACATTCCTCCATGGTCTCTGCATCAGCTTCTGCTTCCTGACCTGCTTGAGTTCCTGTCCTGATTTCCTTTGGTGATGAAACAGCAATGTGGAAGTGTAAGCTGAATAAACTCTTTCCTCCCCAACTTGCTTCTTGGTCATGATGTTTGTGCAGGAATAGGAACACTGACTAAGACAAGAGCCATACACAAGTGTGTGGGAGGTCTGGAAAGTGCATAGATGATGCCCCACATAGTTTTGGGAAATTCTTGATTAAATACAGTTAAGCAAAATTTTCATCATTAGATTTACTAACAACCTTAGAACACATGTTTTAATAATCTCTAAGATAGGTTTATAAACAACACTGCTCAAATTTATCCAACCTCCAAACCATTTTACCTCTAAACATTTAATGAAGTTAGTATTTCAAGTTGGAAATGAAATCAAGAATTGAAGAGGAAACGAAATCAAGAATTGGAGATTGCTAGAATTAATGCAAAATGTCAATTTTAACTCATGCCATTGTAAAGTATATTGTTATCTTTTAAAACTAGGCAAAAATATTTGAAACAATCAACATATTTAATAATGATCTAAAAGATAGGGACTCAATTTGTACAGGTATTGGAATGTTATATATACCTCATCAAATTCTTCAGTCATTTTTCTGATTATTTCTGCGTTCTGCATATTTCGAAACATCTCTATTCTGACAGTACCTGTGGAAAAATAGATTTTACAGTTAGTCTTTACCTTATACTAAACATTAACCCTAATCTTATCACTGTTTAAAAGTTATGGAAAACTAGTTAGGTTTCCTGTTCATCACAAATTGCTCCATTAATTTTCTTAAGAAAATTGTTTTTTATATATGGGTATTTTATGTATATGTATGTGTCTGTAAATCACATGTGTGTGTGTTGCCTGCAGATGCCAAAATAGTATATTGGATACCTTAGGACAAGAATTATAGATTATTATACACTACTGTGTAGATACTGGAAGTCAAACCCAGGTCTTCTGGAAGAGCAGTCAATGCTATTAACCACCAAGCCATTTTCTACCGCCTCAAATTTTTTTTATACCCATCTACTTTAAAGGAATGTTTTATTTAGAAACAGTGCTTTTCAATGAAATGCTTTTCTAACAGCCAAGTTATTAAGTTCTATATAATGATTATTGATAAAAGAAAAAGTTAACTTTTTACTTTGCTAGTTCTTTTGTAATTTTTGATGGTTTAATTTTATTCCAAACATGGTTCTATAGTTTATTAATATGCTGAATGTAATTTTTTGTTAAATGTTTTGAAAAATGTGTACTTTCAAAAAAATCAATTTAGGCTAGGTTACAGTGATCAGTGATAGAACATTTACTTAGCACAGCATACAGATGGCCATGGCACAATCCCCAGTATGGCATCAAACTCCCTTCCTCTCAAAAAATAGAAAAAGTAATTTAGACATGGGGAATAGTGATTAAAATTCTTCGCTAATATGCATGAAGAACCCTGGGTTTGAGCTCTAGCACTGAATAAATAAACTAGGCGTAGTGGCACATGCCTATAATCCTAGCACATAGGAAGCAAGCCAAAGGATAAAAAGTTCAACTTCATTCTTGGCTACAGAGCATGTTCTAGGCCAACCTGGACTACATATGATGCCATCTCTAAAATCACACACAAGACAAAATCAACATAATTTAAAAATGTTAAAAGCTTAAGATGAACATTAGGACAGAGAATCTTTATATAAAGATTCACTTTCATTTGTAAAAATGCAACATATTAACAATTGTTGTTGTTGTTTGTGGGCTCACAATTGTTGTTGTTGTTTGTGGGCTCAGGAGATGCTCAGTGGAGAGGGAACTTGCCAAGCTTCACCAAGTTTCAGACACTGGACCCACACAGTGAAAAAAGAGAATTAATTCCTGCAAGTTGTCCACTGGCCTCTTATGTGCCATGGGGCGTGCTCACACACACTTAAGGAAGCAAATAAATAAGTAAATATACTAATTTTTTTTTCCTTTTTCTTTTTTTCGGAGCTGGGGACCGAACCCAGGGCCTTGCGCTTCCTAGGCAAGCGCTCTACCACTGAGCTAAATCTCCAACCCCACTAATTTTTAGTTATGAGAATTAGGTTTATTGTAACTTTAAGAACCAAACTTCAAGTTGAACTCCACCTCCCCTCAATAATTCCTAATGATTTAAGCTCTTAAGAAATCATCCAATAACAATGGAAGTAGTGGTCCTTATAACACAAACTAGGGAGAAAAGTTACACTAAATTTACATAGGGCCTGAAAATTAGCAAACAAGCAGTATGGCATCACTTTTATTATGAGCTGAAGAAATATCAGATACTGAGACTGCAGAGACTCTCTTAAAATGAAGAAGGACTTTAGTCAAATGACAAAGGAATAAGTCTTGGAAAAAATAAACTCTTCTGCACATAAGCACTTATACTGACTGCAACCCTGAGCAATGAACTGGAGGTAACACTATCAGACTTGGATTATCAGAACTACTCAATGTGAGCTGCTAATAAACTCATGAGCTACAGAAAGAGTGATAATGTTTTTAATCACTGAACTACAGAATAACATCAAAAACAATAAACATGTAGTGTTAATTCCTAGGAATTTAATGTACAATCATCAGAAAAATCCATATTTAAAAGAATTTAAAGTGCTGTTTTGTGTGTGGGGATGTGTGTGAATGTGTATGTCAGTGCACATGTGTGGGTATCAGCATTAGATGTCTTCTTCAATCACTCTCCACCTCTGTTGAGGCAAGCCCTCACTGAAGCCAGAATCAGTGATGTTAAGCAGTCTGGGTAGTGAGCTTGCTGAAGGGATTCCTGGTCTTTACTTCTTGCTGCTGGGATAACAGGCAGGACTTTCTGTATGCCCAGCATTTTATACAGATCTAAAATCCGGTCCTTGTGTTTGTGCAGCAAGCATTTCCTCCATTGAGCCATCTCCTCCACTTCCATGTTCTTTAAATAAAAGGATGACAGCAACACCTTAATATCAGGTGATTTTTATAAATGATTCACGAATTTTACTCCTACCAGTTTTGACTCATAAATTCAAAACCGGTCTCACCTATCTAAAAAATTAGAAGCACAAAGATCCAAAACAAATACAAATTATATATTAATAAAAGCAACCGATAATACATAACATGGATAGTTTATCAAGATAATAATAAGTTGAAAACACTGCATCAAAAAAGAAAAGGATGGACCAGCAAGAAGTCCAATGTCTTAGAAGGTAAAGGTGCTTGTGCCAGGACTGATGAAATATGGCTTTGGTAGGTGTGGTAAAAACAACTGAGTCCCGCAAGTTGTCCACTGACTTCCACACAAGTTTTGGAAAGTACATGTGTGCGTATGTATGTACGTACGTACGTATGTATGTATGTATGCATACATGCATGTTTATATGTGTGTATATGCATGCTGTGTGTATGTACATAAACAAACACATGTATACGTGTGCATTATATATACATACATATAAGCACACACATACATACACTCACACTCTCATAAAGATGTAATCAAATACTTGAAAGTAAAATTATTATCAATCTATTTATACAAATATCCAAAACTAGGCCTGGTGGAAGACAACTTTCATGCTAACACTCGGGAGTTAAGATCTCTGTAAATCTGGGGCCAAAATGGTCTGCTTCAGGATTTCTAGGTAAGTCAAGGCTAACAGCCAAACAACAACAAAACATGGTGGTGGATTAGAAGGAGATTCCCAGAGCTGAGAGTAACCTGAATGACACTGTCTCTGAGTATCAGCAGGACTGGGATGACACTGCAGAAGAGGAGGATTTCTGTGAGGGGGTAGAAGAGAGCCTAAGGCAGAGATCCCAGTACTGCCTCAGCTTGATTAGTTTCCTCAGTTTTTTTTAACTGCCCATTTTCTGCCTTCAGTTTCTTTCTGCTGCCTCTACTGTTTGGTTTTTTCGGTTTTTTGTTTGTTTGTTTGTTTGGTTGGTTGGTTGGTTGGTTGGTTGGTTGGTTGGTTGGTTTTTGTTGTGTTGTTGTTCTTTTGGGTTTGGTTTCCTTTCTTTTCATTCAGGAATAAACAGTGCCTCAAACATAGTAAGAGTTCAAGAAAGATTTGTGGAATGACTCCTTTCTCTTTTCACTCTGACAAACCTAGACTTCTGCAATTCTGTGTGTTACCATTTTTCTTTCTGGTAGTCATTTTCTTAAAGTCCAGTTAATACTCTTCTAACATATTCTCCAGAAACTGATTTCTGCTCCAGATACTGTGTAGAACCAACTCAGTCCTAAAATCCCAGATAGTGGCCACCATCCTAAAGCTAAGTAGTAGATTAAAAAAAGAAGGGTACCAGGTAGAGCTCACTCGGAAGAAGTGGGGTTTTCTAATTAAGGCCTTTTAGAGGGGAGTCTACTGAGGCTTTTTCAATTAACAGTGGTTTTTCCTACTTCATTTCTCAGCCTCTGGAATGGCTAACAGTATTATCTTCATTTATAACCCCCACCTGTCCTTAGCCAAATCAGCCATTGACGATGGTGTCTTCGAGATACTGTTCCTCCTTTACCCAAGAGATATTGGGGGATTAGAGCCTTGGTGTCTAAATGTTCAGAAACTGCAATCCACTTAACCTACAAGTGTGCCTGCCACCTGGATGTTTGGAACACTTCCAGAGGGGAAGTAACATCTTTGTTTTTGCTATTTTCCTCCTGCCCTTGGTTTGGTCCTACCCTACACTTCTGAATTTCTATTTTGTGCTACACTTGTGGCTTTTTTTTTTTTCATATTGAAGAAATGACATTACCCCAGGAGCCAAAAATAAATCTAAATTGGAAAAACAAACAAACAAGCAAAGAACAAGCTCTAAAATGAAAAAAATTACATTGATTAGCTTGAAAGTTGTCATGCATGAACAAGTATACATGAACAGTAGGAGAGTGAAGAAATTTGCTATAAAATTAAAACATCTAAGAGACAGAATATATATTGTGAGGTATTAAGCAAATGTACGCATTTATACAAAGTCATTCAGCTGGACACTGAACTGTCAATATTAACATAAATTGTATCTTTGATCCATTGATTTTGCTAATCTTAAGAATATGTTCCAATCACTAATGTTGGATTCAAAAACTGGAAGACCAAAAACAAAAACAAACAAACAAACAAACAAAAAAAAAAAACAGGTAGCCCTAGAATAGCAACCCCTGTGATTCTTCCCTTAATTCTGCAACCCAGAACTAAAAAAAAAAAAAAAAAAAAAATGAACTACCTTAAACCTTATAAACCAATATATGTATCTGCAAAGGGAAAAGAAGGAACGAAGAGAGAAAAAAGGGGTAAACAATGCTGACAGCTGCACTGCAACACTGACTCGCATATCTCCAACACTGTAGTGACGCTCTATTCTACTTCCACAACTGACAGGCCAAGCTCAAGCATGGTATTTTTACCTGCGTTTTCACTAAGAAAAGCTCGGAAAGAAAGTATTTTGAGTGTTAACATTGTGAGAAACGAGAAAATGGTAGCCAGCAATGAAACCAATAGGAGAAACTCAGGTTTCCCATCTTTGCGGGGACTATCAAATGTAATGACTCAAATGTCAAAGGCAATAATTAAAATAATAAATGATGCTGAGGTATTATTTTAACAAGGAAAACTCTTGTCACACTCCCACAGGCTAATAATACAAAAACTTATCCTTATGTTTTAACTGGTCATTCATCTCCATAAGTGACTAAATAAATACCTTCGAGAAAAGCTATTTCTAGATTTCCGCCACAGTCTTTCCTTTACTAATGTATTTTTTTCCAATAAACTGTTTTTTATTGCAGCAATATATTGCATTTAAGGAAAATTTTCTGATGTTTCACTTTCTGTAATTTGCCTGGGTAGATTTATGTACTTTTCAAAGTTCTCTTCAATAGAGTACAGAATTTTACACTACATAACATGAAAAAATATATACTCTATGCCCCTAGAAACTGCAGGCACCATGACCTCTTTGAATTTTCATTCCAGGGGTTGGGGATTTAGCTCAGCGGTAGAGCGCTTGCCTAGCGAGCGCAAGGCCCTGGGTTCGGTCCCCAGCTCCGGGGGAAAAAAAAAAAAAAGACTTTTCATTCCATTACTTGTTTCAAAAACCCCTGACAACCTGAGATTTTTTTCTTATTGAAAGTTTCTTTAAAAAGAAAAAAAAGTATTGCTGAAACTGAATACTGGAAACAAAGTTAAAGAGGCAATCTTAAGATGTTTAATTTGGAGCTTTTTAATTTTTCATATTAATTTCTTTCTTTGTATATTTGTTTGAATGTAAATGTGTATATGTTTGAGTGTGTGTGTATGTGTGTGTGTGATAAAGGACAAGTTGTAAAAGTCAGTTCTCTCTTTTCACTATATATGTCCCAAGGAGCAAACACAGATTACTAGGTTTGAAAGGAAGCACTTTGAACTGCTGAGCTCTATCTTGGCCTTGTATTATGGTTTGTAAGGACATGGAGGTCTGCTTTGGCATGGTCAAACATTCCCATAATCTCAGGTCAACCTGTCTACATGATAAGACCATGCCAGGGAGAGAGGACAAAGCTAAAAACACGTTTGTGAATGTACTTATAATATTCTATACTCATAAAACATAAATACCAAATGAGAAAAATTGATATTAAATAGTATTCTTTAAAACATTAAAAACTTCTGAGACAATCGACTAATCTTATCTAACCACCAACCTACACAATTAACTTCATTTTTTAAAATTTACTTATGAATAGGAGTTCACTGTAGCTGTCTTCTGACACACCAGAATAGGGCATCGGATCCCATTACAGATGGTTGTAAGCCACCATGTGGGTTGCTGGGAATTGAACTCAGGAAAAGTAGTCAGTGCTCTTAACCCATGAGCCACCTATCTCTCCAGCACAGACAATTGATATTCTCTCTCTCTCTCTCTCCCTCTCTCTCCCTCTCTCTCTCTCTCCCTCTCTCTCTCTCTCTCTCTCACGCACACACACAATACTTTTTAAAAGAAAACCATAAAAGATTATTTGAGATTGTATTTACAGTAAAAAATATTTCAAATAACAGAAAAAATTCAAAACTTGTTTTTAACAATGAATATTTCTCAATTAGAAATAACAGCAGCCAACTACAAGTTGTTACTAACTTAGGACAAGCTTGGTGGTGCATACCTGTAATGCTAACACTCACTCGGCTAATACAGAAGGTTTTGAATTTGATGTCAACACCAAGCAACAGAAAAAAACCTTATCTCCAAATAAAATGAATTACAGATGATCATGGGAACCAGGCTTTGTGCAACCTCTGTAATATGAAAAATTTTTAATTATCTATCAAAATTACAAATTCCTTGATATGATTACTTATACCAAAGCATTCATAAAATTTTTGAATATGTAAAATTATTTACAAATATTCTGTGAATCAATGTCATAGAAAAAATTAAGGAGAACTCATACCATTTCTAAAGATCAGATGCACATGAGTACATTTGATTTGCCCAACAACCTTGACAATGTTCTATTTGCTTTCTCACTGTATAAATGAGAAAACTAAGACCTCTAAATGGAAACTTGCAAACAGATTTTGCTAGTAATTGACCTTTTTTGGCAGATTAGAAATGGCTAACTACTACTTGTTCTTAATTATTAAGGGTCCATTGAACTATCAAAATAAAAAAAATGCCATCCAGGATTGATAAAGAATAATGTGTAGGGGGCTAGAGAGATGGCTCAGTGGTTAAGAGCACTGACTGCTCTTCCAGAGGTCCTGAGTTCAATTCCCAGCAACGACATAGTGGTTCACAGTCATCTGTAATGGAATCTGATGCCCTCTTCTGGTGTGTCTGAAGACAGTGACAATGTACCCACATACATGAAATAAATAAATCAAAAAAAATAAAAAAGAATAATGTGTAGAATATATGGACATACTCACAAAGAGATACTGAAACATATACTATATATTAAAATATTACTAAAAAGGGATGTGGCAATCTGAAAAGTCTTGTTATCTTCAGGAATAAGGAAATATGTGCTTGACATTAAAGGAGATAAATATAAATGTGAGTGGCTACACATATACTAGGGACATGTCTGGAACCAGCAAAGGCCAAAAAAAAAAAAAAAAAAAAAAAAAAAAAAAAAAAAAGATTCCCTGGAAGTGGAATTACAGCTGATTGTGAGCTATGAAGTGGATGTAAGAGATTAAACCTGGATATTTATATTATTTGCAACTGTTTTGAAGGGTATTGATTTTCAGTGTGATTCTAACCAAGCAAGTGAAAATCTGTATGACAAGAAGTTCAGGTCTCTGAAGAAATCAAGGAAGATATTAGATGATAAAAAGATCGCCCATGCTCATGGGTCAGCAGGATTAATAGTAAAAATGGCCATCTTACTGAAAGCAATCTACAGATTCAATACAATTTCCATCAAAATGCCAACTCAATTCTTCACAGATATAGAAAGAGCAAATCTCAAATTTATCTGGAATAACAAAAATCCCAGGATAGTGAAAAACGTTCTCAACAATAAAAACATCTAAGGGAATCACCATCATTGACTTTAAGCTATACTACAGAAAAATAGTGATAAAAACTACATGGTATTGGTACAAACAGGTAGATCAATGGAATAGAATTGAAGACCCAGAAATAAAACCACACATTTAATCATTGACAAGCCAAACCATCCAGTGGGAAAAAGACAGCATTTTGAACAAATGGAACTGGTTCAACTGGTAGTTGGCATGTAGAAGAATGCAAGTTGATCCATTCTTATCACCTTGTACAAAGCTCAAGTCCAAGTGGATCGAGGACTTCCACATAAAAACAGATAAACTGAAACTAATAGAAGTGGGAAAGAATCATAAGCATTTTGGCACAGGGAAAGGAACACTCCTTCATTGTTGGTGAGATTGAAAGCTGGTAAAACCACTTTGGAAAGCAATCTGGTGGTTCTTTAGAAAATTGGACATAGTTCTACCTGAAGACCCACCTATATGGCTCCTGGGCATAAACCCAAAAGATGCTCCAACATACACATGCTCCACTAAGTTCATAACAGCCATATTATAATAGTCAGAAGATGGAAACAATCCAGATGCCCCTCAAAGAAGAATGGATACAGAAAATGTGGTATATTTACACAATGTAGTATTACTCAGTTATTAAAAACAAGAACTTCATGGAATTTGCAGGAAAATTGATGGAACTAGAAAATATCATCCTCAGTGAGGGAACACAGACACAAAAGAACACAGATGGTATGTACTCACTGATCAGTGGATTTTAGCCCAAAAGCTCAGAATACCCACAATATAACCCACAAGCCATATGCAGTTTAAGAAGAAGGAAGAGCAATGTGTAGATGCTTCGATCCTATACAGAACGGGGAACTTAATAATCACAGGAGCTAGATGGAGGGAGGGACCTGGGACAGAGAGAGGAGGGGGAGGAAAAAAAAGGGGGGGTGAATAGATATTGGAAGGGACAGGAGGGAAGTACAGAGGGTCAGGAAATTAAATAAACATGTAGCAGTAGGGGATGGGAAACAAGGAGTAGCCACTAGAAAGTTCCAGACTCCAGGCAAGCTAGAGGCTCCCAGGAGCCAATGGTGATGACTTTAGCCAAAATACTCAACAAAGGAGAGATACAACATGTAGAGACCATCCCTGGTAGATAGGTACGGCACCCAGTTGAGGACTGGAGCCACGCACGCATCTCAAAATTTTAAATCCAGAAATGTTTCTGTCTAGGGATCCATCCCATCTGCAGATAACAACCCCGGCACGCCAACAGGAGCCTGGATATAGCTGTTCCCTGAGAGGTTCTACCAGCCAATACAGATGTCGATACTTGCATCCAACCATTGCACTGAGCCCTAGGACTCCAATGGAAAAGATAAGGGAAGGACTGATGGAGCTGAAGAAGATTGCAAACCCATAGGAAGAACAACTAAGTGGACAATCCAGAGCTCCCAGGGACTAAACTGCCAAACAAAGAGTATACATGGAAGGAGCCAGGATTCCAGATACATATGTAACAGAGAATGGCCTTATTTGACATTAATGAGAGAGGGAAGGGAGGCTTGATGCCCCAGTGTAGGGGGACTCTAGAAGGGTGAGATGGCTGTGTGTGAGGCAAATAGGGAGGGGGAAACAGGCTGGAAAGGGGAGTTGGTGGAGGAGTAACTGGGAAGGGGGATATCATTTGAAATGTAAATGAATAATTTAATAAAAATAACTTAAAAAGAAAGACTGAATCTGGATCCTCTGCAAGATCATCACCTACTATTAACCACTGAGCTCTCTTCAGTGCTGCTCCTGTCTCCACTTCTATTGTTTTTAATGATTAAGCAAATTCTTTTTCTTTTCTTTAATTGGATATTTTATTTATTTACATTTCAAAAGTTATCCCTTTTCAAGTTTCCCCTCCGGAAACACCCTATCACATCCCCTCTCCCCCTGCCTCTATGAGGGTGCTCCCTCACCCCATGGGTCCTTCCATGTGAACTCTTTTGTCAGTGGTTTAGTCCCTGGGAACTCTGGGGTGTCTGGTTGGTTGATATTGTTGTTCTTCCTATGAGGTCACAAACTTCTTCACCTCCTTCAATCCTTTCTCTAACTCCTCCATTGGGGACCCTGTGTTCAGTCCAATGGTTGGCTGTGAGCATCTGCCTCTATTTGTCAGGCTCTGGCACAGCCTCTGCGGAGACAGCTATATAAGGTTCCTGTCAACACGCACTTCTTGGAATCCACTATAGTGTCTGGGTTTGGTGACTGAATGTGGAATGCATTCCTAGGTGGAGCAGGCTCTGTATGGCCTTTCCTTCAGTCTCTGCTCCACACTTTGTCTCCATACTTCCTCCTGTGAGAAAATTGTTCCCCCTTCTAAGAAGGACTGAAGCATCCACACTTTGGACTTCCTTCTTTTTAAGCTCCATGTGGTCTGTGAATTTTATCTTGGGTATTCCGAGCTTTGGGGCTAATATCCACTTATCAATGAGTGCATAGCATAAACAATTCTTATGAATTCTAAATATAGAATGTTTGTCACAGGCTCATGTGTTGAAACCTTGGTCGACTGTTATTTGTGCTGTTTTGGCATGTGCAAGAAATTTTAAAAGGTGGAATCGAAGATAAGGATCAGGTCACTGTCGTTTATCTCACAGAAATTATGGACATATTCTTCTGGCCTATTTTCTTTTTCTGCTTTTACTCTCTGTCATGAAAATAACAAACTATATCACACATTTCTATAGTCATTCTACAATTCAGTGTTTTCCTTAACAGCAACAGAGACAAATGACCATCAATGGAAATTCTGAAGTTGTAAACCAATGTAAATCTTTCCTGCCTGCAATGAAAACTGACTAATCTAGAAAATTGAATGAAGGGTTACCACTGTAGCAAAACTTCATCACTGAGTTCAGAACCTTCTGGAACATGTTTGTGGGGTCTCAGGCTAGGGGCCTAAAATGTAAGAAATACAAAGTGAAAGTTTTTAGCAGAAACTGAGAAGACCAACACACAGAGAGTGAAATGTGGAGAAAAACGTGCTCATGGGTAAAACAGGACTCTATTTGGGAATTAGACCAGATATCATTCAATGCCATGAAATTTTATGGAAGGATAAATTTAAAAATGTCAAAAATAATTGATTCGATGTAAAAAGGTTCAAGTCCTGAATTCAGGTGTTGAATTCTAGTAGATAAAATGGGGGGTGGGGGGGAGAGGACTTAGATATCTTGCAAAATTTGATCAGGGGAAAAAGAAACCAGTAAATTTGGTTTACTGATGCCAATTCAGGAAAGTTTAGACAAATGCTCAGCACCTGAATATTAGGAAACCTTGAAGGCATTTCAACAACAAGTCAGTTCTCACATGGAGTAAACTTAAGTAAACTTAAAGTAAATGATGCCAGGGATCACTGCTCACAAAGAATTACCTAGGAGGCTGTTTCCTCAAGATAATTTTACTAAACTCCGCTGCTCAGGGACTTCGGAGGCTGTTGCAGCTATAGTCTACTCCAGGCTCTGACTCAAGCTGGAGGATGACAACGATCCACAGAGCATAGTGCTGGCTTTTAAAGGACATGGAAAGAAAAACTGCAGTATCACTGACACAATCGTGTGTATTTCAAAGAAAAGCTATGAAGGTTGGGAAATTTATGACAAGTCTAAAATTTCTGCATGCAGTACCTAAGGAGGGATTCATGAAGATAGGAGACAGAAGTTGAAGATGCGATCAAGATCCCAGAAACTTAAAAACAAATAAGATATGGAATTCTGGTCTAGAATACCTTCAGTTAAAGTTCAGTCAGAAAGAGAGGTGGAGAGGGGCAGGAGAATGGAGTAGAGATAGAGAAGAAGAGAGGAAAGACATGAGGTTGGGAAGGGGAAAGGAAAGAGGAAGGAAGAAGAGGGGAGGAGAGAAGAGAAAGGATTGAAGGAAACTACAAACTCCCAAAATGCCAGGCTGAAGGAGGGTAGCTTCCCAAACAACATGGACCTCACACTATGCCACTATGCCTGGATGTCAGATACCAATCTACAAGATTTAATATTTGCCCAGTTGGGTTTCAGTCTTGCTTCAATCCCTCCTCCCTCCTACGCTCCTATCCCTGTCTTTTAGAATGGAACTATTTCTTCTATGCCACTATATGTTGTAAGAACACAGATTTCTTTTTAATATTAAGGGCACTACGTACACAGACTCTGTTTTGGGTATGTGAATAAACATAGAACTGGTAACACCATAGTGACTCTTTAGAAATTATCTAACTACTTTTGCATTATGAAATCAACATATATGGAGAAGGGCAGAAGGTTATAATTTGAATATGCAATGTCCCTCACAGGTTCCTGATGAAACCTTCACCCACAATTGAGGAGCTACCTTCTTAGACGATTCTAACAAGTGGTGGCTACCTGGAGGTAGATCCCTTAGGAGGTGAACTCTGAAACTTTATCTTGCTCTGGACTCTTTCTGTTAACACTCCTACCTAATTTATGGCTATTGCAAACTAAGCAGCCTTTGCTACAATTTCAGTTGATATTATATTCTGCCTTTTCTTGGGATCAAAGAAGTAGCAGCCAACCATGATCTACAGCAATGATCATGAACAAAATAAAACTATCTTGACTTCCATTTCTGATAGGTATTAGTTACAACAAGGAAGGTAACACTAACGAAAGGTCTTAAAAATACCTGTGGAGCCTTTATTAATTTGCGTTCTTCGAAAGACAGCAGGATGAAAACCTAATATGAATTTGCGAGAATGAAAGTTTAAGGGTTCTTTTTCTATGATATGAAAAAATATGAATTAATAAAAAAAACTTCTAACCTAAAAAGTAGGGCAGTGAAACATATCCTTTGGTAATTATCACTATGTACAATAACAAAGGCTAGTGGTGGTAATAATAATCACAACAGAGTAAAAATCCTCTAACAGTATATTTCATTGGAATACATTTTGATAGCGAAATCTTTAAAGTAGTGTTTTTCAGCTTCACTAGTTATTAGTATGGGGCACAACAAAATGTACATAGTCTCTATGAAAGGCAAGTAACTTCTTTCTAGTTAACAGCCTTTTTATTATCAATTTTCCTGCAAATGAAATGACTTCATTATTTTTTATGACTAAAAAACAAAGTCCTGCTATATACATGAACACCTTATCTAGCATGGTAGCGTGGGACAGTGGACAGTGCTGCAGTAAGCACTAGTGCTGGCACCCGCATGGTCTGCGTATCTTGGGCAGTGTCTAGCAGGGGTGTTCATACATTAGACCATCTTCCTTTATGTGTTGCTTTGAGAACCTTGATTTCCATAGGGTCTAGATTAGACTGCATTCTCAAGAGGGTTTGTAATTCAAGAATTCCCTTTCGCCCATTTCCTTGTCAGTGTTTACTTTGTACTTTCTCCATTACTGACATTCTGGAAGAAGACAGAATCTCGGTGTACGCATCATCTGCACTTCCCTGATGGACAGCCAGACTGAAATTTGTTTTTATGCTTATGTACGCCATTTGTACTTTATCTTGAGAGTTGTTTCATTTTATTACTCTACTAAATGACTAGATTGTGATATCTAACTTCGAAGGCCACTGTAGAGAAGATCCACTGCTCTATTCAATGCTTTAAACTCTAGAGTCTTAAGAATGTATAGCACACTGAAGTTTAAAAATACATTCATATAAGAAACAAGATGGAGATAAGAAAAACATTCAAGAAAATAGCAAACTAAATCTTTTACACTATGTCTATAGTTCATAAAAAGCAGAGTTAATACTGAGCTTCCAACTTTAGTATTTTTAGCACTGCTCTTAACTTGAAGTCCATGAAGTGACAGAATGTTTTCTTGGGTTGTTCGTTTTGGTAGAACTCTAGAACAGCCCTGGAACTCTAATGAACCTGGATTTCTACTTACCTCTGTTTCCAGATTAAAATGGTGTTTGAAAAATAGAACCTGATGTTTTTTTCTAAGGACCAGAAAAATCATTCTAGCAGTGACCTAACCATTCATACCTAGTCCTCAATCCAAAGTAGAGGTGAGTAGACTCAACGGCACTAAACATTCTTATCCAAAATACCTTGTATTTACCAGAAAGAGAATGGAATGAAGTAATCAGAAAAAACACAGAAATCAGAAGTAAACTGTTGCATACCTCTGTATGTAAACCATATTATAGCCTAGAGAACTGCAACTGTATCACCTCTCTATGTACAATCGGACTATAGTCAAGGGAAGTGGTGTTGTATTCTTTGATGCTTCTTGTCCACTTTACACTTTACTTCCCTTAAGTTCTACTCTAGCTACATAGTAGGAACCTGACCCTTTTTATCTTTTCAACTAAAACTAAAAGTGAGTAAATGGAACAGTTATATGAAAAAAATTAAAGATAGGAGATTACACATAGGCAAATTGTTGCTACTTGATACTGTAACAATACTGCAAATAACATTTTTTAAGTTTCTAGCTTTTAATGATATAACATTACATACTTAGCACTACTGAAACCTGTGTGTGATGAAATATACTACCACTGCCTAATACACTAGCAAAAAGTATTCCAAACAGTAAAGGCCTTTCCAGTGTTCTATGTATGAATCAGCCTCTTATTTTGACGATTATCGTCTCGGATTCTTAATAAATATCTGTCACGATGGTGTTGAAGAGATACTGGAATCATACACTAGGACAGACTTTTGGTAGTATCTCTTTCATGTTTGCTTTATCTAGGTTCACATGGGCTATAAATCAAAATAAAACAGGGAAAGACTGACAAAGAGTATCAGTAAATTGGTAGAGGAAACCTTTGGAAAAAAGAAGTAGTACTAAGAACACTAAAACTGACAGGAATTCACTAAAGAAATATCCACATACAGTAAATGCAGGGCTGATGAGTAATGCAATGACTTTGAGCATCTTTCTAATGAACTAAGCAAAGAACCTGGGGAAAATGCAGAGAGAAAGACATATATTCTGTTTGCTTTCCAACAGATATTTCTGACAAAATTTGTTAAGTATATTGGCGTCCATGTGAATTAACTGGATTATGTGTATAATAACAGGGTTAAAATAAAAATTATTATGGAGATGTTTTATAAAATATATAATTTTTACAAAGGCTTTAAAGTTGTGATTTTACCTTAACTGATGTGTCTGTCTCTAGATGGCAGTCTATACTTTGTAACATTCCTAGTTAAAATATGAATGTATTACTTCTTTGGTAAGCATGAAGATGGTTGTACATTATATCAGTAAACTGTCATCTATGATTTAGGTTCACTAAGAAATAAGTCTCTGTAAGTGAGTTCTCCCACCCAGTCCCATCATTTCAGACCCAAACATGTTTATCTCAAAAAGTGTCCTCTGAAGTCCCTTCTCTGGGAATGAGTTGGGACTCCGAGTTGAAAGGAAGGAAAAAACAGCAAAAAAAAAAAAAAAAAAAAAAAGCACAGAGTAAAAATATTACCATTATTTATCTCATGATATAAGGAGGACTTGAAGTGAGTAGAAAAAGCTAAAGTTCAGTCAGCTGGTCACACCATACACCAAGACCTTCAGCATAGAGGCACCCTTCAAGCATCTCACCCACCTTCACCTGAGAATGGCATGACATTCTGCTTCCTTTATCCTTTATGAAACACTGTCAACTAAACTATGATCCTTGCTGTCTCCCAAGGACTACCTGTACAACCTAGACAGCCCTGCAAGGAATTTTGAACATTAGCAGAAAGGTTTGTTCCTGGGCTGAGAAATCAAATCTTGCTAGTAGAGCTGGGAACACTTCAGAAACTATCAAGAGTTACCCCCAAATTGGTTCCACAGCATCAAGTACCTAACCCACAAATTGACCAAATAAGGGAATAAAAAAAGATCCAAAGGTGAGATCAAATAGACAAATCTAGAAATGTTGTGGTTTGCCCTGGAGTTATCTGTATTTTGATGCTAATTCCACTGCCCCAAGGAAGACTGCCTAGTCACTTACTCAGGACTCAGATGACTTCACCAGAACCTTCTCCCCATTTAATTTGTAAAATACAGGTGAGGGCAGGTACAGGATAGAAGGAGGCCTGTCACTGGATGAGAAGGAAGGATGGGCAGGAGAGAAGTTTGAAGGAAGAGGAGGAGATGGAAACAGAGAGAAGGAGAGAGAGAGAGAAAGTATCTGGGAGAGACAACATGGAAGCTGACGTCCACACTGTACCTTTACAGGTTGTTATAAATGTTCTTAAGGGGTGAATGACCGGACTTTGTATGTTTAGTTGGGCAATTATATCTTATCAATTGGATCAGAGGTTGTTGTGTTGTGTGTTCTTTCTTTTGCTGATTTAAGTGTAAGGGAATGTGGGGCTGCTGGTCTGGACCACCACAGAGTTGGGATGTGTGTTTCTGGCAAGATATCGAGAAGATATCTTGGGGCACTGAGGTGCCAGACCTAGTGGGGGAGAAAAAGACTGCTTTTATTTATTATAATTTTACAACAAGAAAGAAACACCACAGATAACCTAGGTCCTATGACAAGACCATGAAACACAAATAACCAAGACAATTTGTCTACTTCAAGAAATTTACACTCCCACTGTGTAAAAACACTCCTGACAAAAGCATCTGTGCTGACACATGAGACAATGATTTCATAACACACAGTACTATCAACCATGTTACTTTTTTGTTTTGTCCTACCCTGATTTGTTTTTATTTTACATTATAATTATTATTATGTCCGCTTGTATTCTAATAAGAAAGACAAAGAAAGCATAGACTACAGTGGCTGGAAAACTGTGATCAGAGTATATTGCATAAAAAAAATCTATTTTCTGGTTGGAGAGATGACTCATCAGTTAAGAGCACTAAGTGCTCTTCCAGAGGTCCTGAGTTCAATTTCCAGCAACCACATGGTGGCTCAAAACTGTCTGTAACAGGATCCAATAAATTTCTTCTCATGTGTAAGAAGACAGCAACAGTACACTCATATACATTAAATAAATACACTCATATACATTGAATAAATAAATCTGTTTATAAATATACTTTCAATGTTTAAAAAATGACAATGACTTCAAGACAACAATAAACGATTCAAAGAGAATATGAATAAAAGTCAAAATGAAGAAATCAAAGGAACAACTGAATAAATTAAAAAATAATCAAGATATAAAAATAGATTTTGAAAAGAGAATCTCTAAAGAAAAGACAAGCTTAAGTAAAACACAAAACCACAAACTCAGAGAATGAAACAAAAAGTTCAAAAGAAAGTTTCACCAACAGACTGGATCAAGTGAAAGATATTATCAGGTCTTAAAAGACAATTAGAGAGGATTCCACAATCAAACAAAATATTAAATCTAAGAAAACCCATGAAAAGAACATGAGGAACTCTGGAACACTATAAAAGACAACCCTATAAATTATAGGTATCTAAGAAAAGAAAACCAGTCAAAGGCATAAGAATATTTTCAATGGAATCACCAAAGAGAACTTACTTCTCAAGTCTAGGAAGGAAAGACCTCTCAGGGGAAAAAGGACATACAGAACACCAAATGGACAGATCCAGAAGACAAGCTTTCCAACCTCAATGAATATGTATTAGTATGTTTTGAAATGCCTGTAATAGAGAAAGGACTGGAAGAGCTTGAAGGGGCTTGAGACCCCTTATGAACAACAATGCCAACCAACCAGAGCTTCCAGGGACTAAGCCACTACCCAAAGACTATACATGGACTGACCCTGGACTCTGACCTCATAGGTAGCAATGAATATCCTAGTAAGAGCACCAGTGGAAGGGGAAGCCCTGGGTCCTGCCAAGACTGAACCCCCAGTGAACGTGATTGTTGGGGGGGAGGGTGGTAATGGGGGAGGATGGGGAGGGGAACACCGATAGAAAAGGGGAGGGGGGCAGGTTAGGGGGATGTTGGCCCGGAAACCGGAAAGGGAATAACATTCGAAATGTAAATAAGAAATACTCAAGTTAATAAAGAAAGAACGGAAAAAAATGCCTGTAATAATTTTCATTTCAGTAAGTTAAAGCTACAGTGAGGAAACAGATGACTGCATCGTCATCAGTCTGTGCACCTCTTTTCCTGACTATGGTGTCCCAGTATGATGATGCCATCCACACTCACAGGGGAACTACTCTCTTCAGCTACATCTTTGTAGCAATGTCTTACAGAAATACACAGAGGTATATTTCCAACGTGGTTCTAAAGTCAAAATGAAGTTGTTGAAAATAACCCTTAGGGAGCAGAAAATTTCTGATTTAAAAATGAGCAATTCGGGAACAGTGCAAATTTTAGTTTTTCTTGACAGTTTTAAGAGAAATCGAAGAAACATATTGCTATTTGAACAGATCAAAAGAACAAGAGTAAGTTTCCTTAACACACGAACCATTTGCTATGCCAAAAATGATGAAAACACAATTCTAGGATGAACTCTATGACTGGTGGCACATGATGTTCCACTGCTGAGCTAACAGGTTCAATAAACAGCATTTATTTCACAACTGTGTACCTCGACATCCTGAACACTGGATAAAAAAGTTGATTAAATCCAGAAGTGCGATGTCCCGGTCTTGTTTATATGATTCAATCCAGTCATCCACCACAGACTAAAGGAAAAAAGAAACACAAAAATGGTTTTAGAAAATTTAACATTACACTAAACAGATTTTTAAAAATGTTTGCGTGTATATGAAATTAATTAAAAGAGACAATCACTTACCTGAAACTATTGTTCTGTTGGCAAATAAAAGCAGACTTCTCTATTTATAAGGCTAATAAAAGTTTCGTTACTACATCTCAAAGTTTCATTTACAATAGAGCAAAAGACAAAGCTGACCTTAAAAATCCCACAAAGATTACTATTAAACAAATACAACTGTTAAGCATATATGGTAGAATCAAAACTCACTTATATATAGATAAGAGATTTCTAATTTCAGCAAACTTAATTCACTAGTAGTGTACACAAAGAATATATGCCAAGTATAACAGATATTTTTTGAGTAATACAACAATGGTTCAGTATTTGTAAGTCAAATAATTGAATCAAAACTTTAAGAAAATTGCTATACTACTAGATTTCAAAAGGTATCTAGCTAATAAACATAACACCAACACCCAGAACAAATTTCTATACAACTGAGCTTATATAAGTTCTTCTTTAATAAAGACAAAACAAGTGTATTATCGTTCTGTTAAAATACTTCAAATAACCAGAACAAAGCACCCATTCAATCCAGCCATTTTAGGTGTATTATATGCAAACATTAGAGACACACTGGTAAAGAGCTTGGCAAGTAAGAACACCAAATTTAACGTTCTTCAGTGGTGCAGCTTCTTATAGTTTGCTCATATTTAATTCTGTTGAGTAATACTAATTAAGTAAACTCTGAATCACGAAGAAGGGAGGGGACTAGAGGGGACGAGATGGTGTTTGCAGGGAAGATGATGGGATGATCAGACATAGTGAGGGAAACAAAGGATGACGACACATAAAAAGTGTAAAGATGATACCTATCTTCATGTGTAATACATGTGAGAAACAAACTTCATTACAAAAAGAGAACCAAACTTTACTAAAGTGATTCAAAAAATACAATAACAAGATAGCTGAAAATCCATGTACAAAGTAAATTCATATAATTAGCAAGGTAGGAAACTAATGGGTAACTAAAAAAGCGCTAAATTGCTTTTAAATGTTTAGTATTAGATCAATAAAGTCTGTTTTCCTAATATTTGAAAAAAATTAACATCCTAATGGTCATGCTAATTAAAACTCCTTGGAATTTTATTGAGTGGAAGTGGTTATATTGGTTCAATAGAAATGATTAAAATCAATTTTTTAAATCTCTACACCAAAATATATTCATATGCAGTGAAATATATAAAATTTAATTATATTTTGATAAAATATTACGAATTCACAGATGTATTATCATAATCACATAATGGACATAAAACATTTCCAGAACTGAAATAACTTCTCAATCTCCCTTTCCATATGTAATCCTGTCCAGCCCCAAAGTAAACTATTATGGTGATGTTTATAACCAAAAATTAATGAGATAAGTAAATTTTAAAATTCATATATGTATCATCCTATAAGAAAAAAGTATAGCATGCATACATTTCCTTATCTATCTATCCATCCATCCACATCCAACCTCCCTTCCCACCTCGCTCCCTCCTGTCCTTCCTTTTAAAGACATTCTGGAATCACTATGCAGCCCTGACCAGTAACAAGTAATCTGGCTTGAAGACCTTTGCCTCCTTTGTGTGAACATTTAAGTCATGTGTTTCCAATTTCTGTTTGCACTGTTTATTTTTTTAATGTCAGTGATTTCTTTCATTACAAAAATA
Source organism: Rattus rattus (assembly GCF_011064425.1). Taxonomy (NCBI): domain Eukaryota; kingdom Metazoa; phylum Chordata; class Mammalia; order Rodentia; family Muridae; genus Rattus; species Rattus rattus. The sequence goes on along the minus strand of NC_046161.1, from coordinate 92,090,814 downwards.
AATCAATTTGCTCTCTAAACTTGATAGGTTAATGTATCTATATGTTTCTATAAGGAGTATTACAAACAAAAGTGAACATAGCTGTATATACCTTTTCATGTTCATATATTTTGTTCTATTTTCACCATAACGAGTAGATTGTTAATATACAGAATAAACATGTCAAAATCATCTAGTTTCTTTTCTATTGATATAAGAACTAAGAGCAAAGGCTATTATTGGCTCACAATACTGTCTCAGTACATCATCACAGGGAAGACAAGCAGTAGGAACTTGACTCATCTGCTCACATAACATCCACTATCAAAAACAGAAAGCAATAAATTAACACACGTTTGCGCTACTCAACTTGTCTTCTCAAGACTCTTGAGTCAGTCTAGGGCCTAGTCCATAAAATGGTGCAGCTAGCATTTAGGATAGGTCTTTAGGACTCAGTATAATTTATGAAAATCTCTCACACACATGCCCAAAGGCCAAGCTGATGCAAACAATTCCACATTTAGATTCCTTTCCAAGACAATCCTAGAATATGTCAAGTGAACGATTAAAACCAACCATCACACAAGTATGACCAGCTTACTCAAAACAAACAAACCAAAAAACCCACAAAACAAACATAGTACATTTTATTCTACCAAAATTAAGTGAGATTCAGGAATGTCTCCTTTCTCCAGACCTAATGTCAATACAAAAACTAAGTATGTTCAATTCTTGTGACTTAAAACCACCTGGTTATACATGGTTTTCCTTTCATGACTCTAGTGAGAACTGTCTTCTTTAAAATGAAGAGAAGATATTTAGTACTTAAAATTATCCAAGAGCACTGTGCTTACACCACAGAAGTTTTGCTTTGAGAGTCAAAAAAATTAGATTATAAAAGAGGCTGATACACAATCGAGAGGACATGGTGACTATGCAACTCTGACTGTGTGGCAGGCACTGTGTGATAAAGATGACAAGAACTACGTGTGGAAGAAAGGATTGTCCAAGTGCTGCTTTGAAGACATAGGGTCCAAGTCAAGAGGCTTTATGGTGTAGGGAAGAAATATAATGAAGCAGAGAGCATCACATCTTCCATGGTCTACAACTGTGAAGGACACTGCACATGACATTACTTCTTAGTCCTGAAAGTCACAGCATCAATTTATGCTATTGCAAGTTAAGCATATGGAAGAGTGGAGTACTGAACCTTATAACACAAATATAAACACTTACTAGCAAACTACTGAATAAAAAATGTATCAGAATAGATGAGTAACCAAAAGGTACGAGACAGAGAAAACTTAAGCTTCACAAAGAAGATAATTCAATCTTAGGGGAGAAAATGGCTTTAAAAATAAAACATGCTTAAATAAAATAAAATTATCCAGAAATAAATAAATTGTGCTACTGTAAAGCTCAGAGAAGCCAGATGTTTAAATCCCAGCACTTGGGAGGCAGAAAGAGGATCTCTGTGAGTTTGAGGTCAGCCTGGTCTACAGAGCAAGTCCCAGGACAGCCAGAGCTACATAGTGACACCCTTCCCCCAAAAAAAAATAAACAAATGAAATAAAGTCCAAAGAAGTTTAGAATGATAAGAGTTCTAAATAATTAAACCCCAGAGAGGAATAATCCTTTCTAGATTTTGAAGCATTCTAAATATCAGTATAACTGGATAAGTAACAGATATAAGAAGAAACTCAATGGTGGAGAAGAAAACAGAGGACTGAAGGGGAAGAACAGATATGCACGTAAGATATCTCACAACCAAACTGCTGAGAAGGTACAGGAAAGACAAAACGACGTACACAGACAGACGATACATATGAAGGAGCAAATAAAAGAACTTATGACACACTTCGCATTAAAAAGAATCTATATTTGTGAATAATAAAATAATTTTGAAAAGGAAAATCTATCTATATATCTTTTAAATTAAAAAAAAGATGAGGGGTTGGGGATTTAGCTCAGTGGTAGAGTGCTTGCCTAGCAAGCGCAAGGCCCTGGGTTCGGTCCCCAGCTCCGAAAAAAAAAAAAATGAAATTTTTCTGTTTCCAGCCAGTCTCATTCTCAAATGAAACATCTTGTCAGAAGGATCACACCAGACTAAAATTCTAAATGAAAAAATAAAGGAGGGCAGGCAGGGGGAAAAAACACTGGACCAAAGATGTCATGAAAGAATCTGTCTGGATGGTTTTAAAAACTCCATTCACTATGAACTATGTCGTTTGACATATCTAATACTGATTCATTACAAATACTCTTGCTTTTAAAGTACATGCGATAAATAATATACTTAAGCATATCTCTGTAAATTTAGTTGGAAAGACTAAATGAGGTTAAGAACCATATTATGTATGTTAAGTAATCTCATAAAATGTTATCTTCTAGAAATGACAAAGAAGTTATATCCATGAAGTCATGTCAACATGGTTTCTGAAACAAGACTGAACAAATACAACAGCCAATGTCTATATTAATAGGAAAGAGAAATCTCATGGTCCTTCAAGCATACACAAGAATACTAGAGTCAACTAAACAATACTGAGCATACAAAAAAAAAAAAAAAAAAATTCCCTCAGGGAAAACCCGAAATTGGTTGTCTAAAACCAAGTGGTCAGTCACAAAAATCATATACACAGTCACGGCATACAAGACTTGAAAAGGAGATTACATTTACATATTTATGAATATGTATACATATTTACATATGCAAAAAATAAAAACAGGGCATTAATTTGGTGGGAGAGGGTACACATGGGAAATTTCAGTTAGAGGGATAAAAGGAAAGGTAAAAGCAACATAATTACAATTCTATTAAAATCTATCTCTGAAACTGAAAATCTTCCTGTAAGATTTGACAAAAGGAGAAAAGTGATTCCTCTTTGAATTGCCTTTATTCATCTTATGCACAGGTTATAAATTAAACATATGTTCTTCCATTTAAACGTTTCTTTTATTTCATGTTTCAAAAATTATAAAATTTAAAAAAATGTCCAATGGTAGCAGCATGACCCCACATTAATCAAATGGAATAAATTATTTTAAAACAAAGAGACATGTTGCAGATTCAACGGAATACCATTCAAATAAACAACAAAAGTTACATATGGCTTAGATGTATTTCTGAGAAGTGTGAAGTTGCCACGTGAGAGATGCCTTTTAAAGGTTATTCTAGGACTGGATGAATATATGTTTAAGACAAATAGTATCAAAACTATAGTTTTAAAAGTATAAGATAATTCATTGGAGAAACTTACTTTACATAGTTCTATTCTCTAAAATGCTGCATATTTTTGAGAACAGCAAAATAATTCATTAAATAGTAATAAAGTTCAGTTGGTGAGATGAATTTATAAAAGAATGGACCTTTACACCACTTAATTCAACACTTCTAATTGAATTGACCTTGATACATACTACAGTAAACAGCTGGGATCCTGTCTATGGGGTGAAACAAAACATGGCATTCTAAAACTAAGCACTGTCAAAATAGCCAAGCTACAGTCTTTTCTCCAAATAATTCAACAAAATACACTTCCATACAGTCAGCATTCAGCCTAGCACCATATTCAGTCTTGTGCTACTTTTCACATAAACTTATGAGACATGAAATATATCGTCAACATTAGGAACTCTGTATACACAAGAAACAACTATTTTTAGGCTCATGAATGAGACACTTATTCTCCGGAAAACAACAAGCTTAAGAAAACTTCTCTCCAACTTTCTGCCCCCTTATATTTCTGCACCAATACTCGAAAACAAAAACAAAACAACCACGACTATGGACAGCCAGCAGAGGTGAGCTGTGCATAGTTCCCTGACCTCATTTTCTAGCAGTGAGCTTACTATTACTTCTGTAGGAGCCTTGCAGGACACCAAGACCAACCAGCCCTGAACCCTGCCCCACCAATCACTTCTAAGTCAGGGCCACCCAGTGCACAACCCCAACTGAGATGAGTTGGGTGATCCCCTGATCCCATATTTATCACCCTGAATAAAACTCAAGTCCAAGCAGATTAACAAAACAAAAACAAAAACAAGGCACACTAAACCTAATAGAAGAGAAAGTGGGAAATGGCCTTAAACTCAGCAGTACAGGGGACTACTTCCTGAACAGAACACTAACTGTTCAGGCACAAACATCGGCAATTTATGAATAGGACCTCATGAAACTGAAAAGCTTTTGTAAGCCAAAGGACACTGTAATTAGGACAAAATGACAAACTACAGATTAGAAAAAGAACTCTACCAATGCTACATCTGACAGAAGGCTAATATCCAAATTTATAAAGAGAACTCAAGAAATTAGACAACAACAAATCAAATGACCCAATCAAAATAGGGGTTGAGATCTAAACAGAATTTTCAACAGAAGAATCACAAGTGGCAGAGAAGAAGCACTTAAAGAAATGTTCTTCGATAGAGTTCTACCCAAAGACCAAGCTATACACAAAAGCTCAGATGACCCAAGATACAATCCACAGAGCACATAAAACTCAAGAAAGAAAACAAAAACAAAAACCCAAAGTGTGGATGCTTCAGTCCTCATTAAAAGGGGAAACAAAAGTATTCATAGGCGGGGATATGCAGACAAAGTTTGGAGCAGAGACTGAAGGAATAACCATTGAGAGTCTGCCAGACTTGAGAATCCAACCCATATACATACAGCCACTAAACCCAGACAATATTGCTGATGCCAAGAAGTGCATGCTGACAGGAGCCTGATATAGCTGTCTCCTGAGAGGCTCTGCCAGAGCATGACAAATAGAGTTGAAAACTAGCGGCAAACCATTGAACTGAGCATAAGGTCCCCATTGGAGGAGTTAGAGAAAGGATTGAAGGAGCTGAAGGGAATTGCAACCCCATAAGAACAACAATACCAACCAACTGGAGCTCCCAGGGACTAAACACTACCCAAAGACTACACATGGACAGACCCATGGCTCCAGCTGCATATGTAACAGAGGATGGCCCTGTTGAGCACCAAGGGGAGGAGAAGCCCTTGGTCCTGCTAAGGCTGGACCCCACTACCCCCCCCCCGCCGCACCCCTCCCCCGCCCCAGTGTAGGGGAATGTCAGGGCAGGAAGGCAGGAAGAGGTGGGTGGTTGGGGAGGGAACACCCTCATAGAAGGGGGAGGGGGAATGAGATAGGAGGTTAATGGAGTGAAACCAGGAAAGGGGATAACATTTGAAATGTAAATAAAAAAAATATCCAATAAAAAAATGTTCTTGGGTATTTGGAACTTTTGAACCAATATCCACTTATCGTGAGTGCATATCATGTGTGTTCTTTTGTGATTGGGTTACCTTACTCAGGATATTTTCTAGTTCCATCCATTTGCCTAGGAATTTCATGAAGTCATTGTTTTTAATAGCTGGATAGTACTGCATTGTGTAAATGTACCACATTTTCTGTAGTTTAAGGACATCTGGGTTCTTTACAGCTTCTGGATATTATAAATAAGGCTGCTCTCTAAACACAGAGGAACATGCATCCTTGTTATACGGTGGAACAACTTTTTGGGTATATGCCCAGGAGTGATATATATGGGTCCTCAAGTACTACTAATGTCCAACTTTCTGAGGATCCTCCAGACCTAGAATGGTTGTACCAGCTTGTAATCCCCCCAACAATGGAGGATTTCTCTTTCTCCACATTGTCGCCAGCATCTGCTGTCACCTGAGGTTTTGATCTTAGACCTTGTGATTGATGGGAAATGGAATTTCAGTGTTGTGTTGATTTGCATTTCCCTGATGACTAAGGATGTTGAATATTTCTTTAGGTGCTTAGCAGCCATTCAATATTTCTCAGTTGAAAATTCTTTGTTTAGATCTGTCCTTCACTTTTCAATAGGGTTATTTGATTCTCTGGAGTCTAACTTCTTGAGTTCTTTGTACATATTGGATATTAGCCCTCTATTGGATGTAGGATTTATAAAGATCTTTTCCCAATCTGTTGGTTACCGTTTTGTCATACTGACAGTGTCCTTAGCCTTACTGAAGCTTTGCAATTTTATGAGGTCCCATTTATCTATTGCTGATCTTAGAGCATAAGCCATTGGGGCTCTGTTCAGGAAATTTTCCCCTGTGCCCATGTGTTCAAGGTTCCTCCTCACTTTCTCTTCTATTAGTTTCAGTGTATCTGGTTTTATGTAGAGGTCTTTGATCTACTTAGACTTGAGCTTTCCACAAGGCCTTAAAAGCGAATCAATTTGCATTCTTCTACATGCTGACTGCCAGTTGAACTAGCATCAGTTGTTGAAAATGCTGTCTTTTTTCCACTGAATGGTGTTAGTTCCTTGTTCAAAGATCAAGTGACTATAGGTGTGTGGGTTTGTTTCTGGGTCTTCAATTCTACTTCACTGATCTACCTGCCTGTCTCTGTACCAATACCATGTAGTTTTTTTATCATGATTGCTTTGTGATAGTTTGAGGTCAGGGATAGTGATTCCCCCAGAAGTTCTGTTATTGTTGAGAATAGTTTCCCTATCCTGGGTTTTTTGTTTTTTAGTTTTGTTATTCAAAATGAATTTGCAAATTGCTCTTTCTAACTCTATGAAGAATTGAGTTGAATATTGATGAAAATTGCATTAAATCTGTAGATTGCTTTTGGCAAGATAGACATTTTTTATTCTACTAATACTGCCAATCTATGAGTATGGGCGACCTTTCCATCTTCTAAAATTTTCTTCAATTTTTTTCTTCAGAGACTTGAAGTTCTTGTCATACGTATCTTTCACTTGCTTGGTTAGACTCACATCAAGGTATTTTATATTATTTGTGACTATTATGAAGGGTATCATTTCCCTAATTTCTTTCTCAGCCTGTTTATGCCCAAGATACATTTTACAGATCACATGAAGCTCAAGAAGAAGGAAGTCCAAAGTGTGGGTGCTTCAGTTTTTCTTAGAAGGGGGAACAAATTACTCACAGGAGGAAGTATGGAGACAAAGAGTGACACAGAGACTAAAGGAAAGGCCATCCAGAGACTGCCCAACCTGGGGATCCATCCCATATACAGTCAGCAACCCCAGACACTATAGCAGATGCCAAGAAAGAGCATGCTGAGAGGAGCCAATATAGCTGTCTCCTGAGAGGCTCTGGCAGAGTCTGACAAATACAGAGGTGAATGCTCACCATTGGACTGAGCACAGGGTCCCCAATGGAGGAGTTAGAGAAAGGACTGAAGGGGTTTGCAACCCCATGGGAAGAAAAACAGTATCAATCAACCAGATACCCCAGAGCAAAGAATATATATGGCGTGACCTATAGCTCCAACCACATATATAACAGAGGATGGCCTTATAGGGCATCAATGGATGGAGAAGCTCTTGGTTCTGTGAAGGCTCAATGTCCTAGTGTAGGGGAATGCCAGGGCAGGGAGGCAGGAGGGAGTGAGTGGGGGTTGGGGAGAAAGTGCCCTCATACAAGCAGGGGGAGAGGGTAAGTTTTCAGAGGGGAAACCAGGAAAGGGAGTATTTGAAATGTAAATAAAGAAAATATCCAATTAAAAAAAAGGAAATGTTCAACATCCTTAGTCATCAGAAAAATGCAAATAAAAACAACTATTCAATTACACTTTACACCCATCAGAATGTCCTAGAACAAAAACTCAACTGACAGAAAATGCTGGGGAGGATCTGAAACCAGGGGAACACTCTTCCATTGCTGGTGGGAGTGCAACTTGAACACCAATCTGGATATTTTGTGGTTTCTTAGAAAATTGGTAACAGTTCTCTAACTATTCCATTCCTGGGCATATACCCAAAAGATACTTCAATATCCCGCAAGGACACTTGCTCAACCATGTTCATATCAGCTTTATTCCTAATAGCCAGACACTGGAAAAAACCTAGTTATACCTCAACTGAAGAATGGATAAAGAAAGTGTGTTTCATTTACACAAGCAAATACTACTCAGATATTTTAAAAAAAAAAAAAAAAAAAAGGATATCATGAATATCCCAGGCAAATGGATGAAACTTGAGAAGAGAATATCATCCTGAGTGAGGCCATGCATGGTACATACTCACTTATAAGTGGGTATTAGCTGTGAATTACAGGATAACCATGCTATAATCAACAGACCCAAAGAAGCCACATAACAAGGCCCAAAGGAGGTTGGCTATACCTCTCTCAGAAGGGAAATTAATTAGATACTGGAGGTGAATGGAGGGACAGAACTGAGAGGTGGCCCCAAATTGTAACAGAGACTCCTAGCAGTTGGAGATACAAATTCTAAAGAGGCCGTGTCCTGAAGTCAGGCAGGACTCCCAGGGGAGGGATAAGGAAAGCAACCCACCCACAAAACTTTTCACCCAAAATGTGTCCTGCCTATAAGATGTGCAGGGACAAAGACAGAGCAGAGAAGGAAGAAATGGCCAACCAATGACTGGTCCAAATTGAGACCCATCCCTTGGGCAATAGCTAATCCCAGATACCATTAATAATACTAAGGCCTAGTATAACTATACTCTGAGAGACTCTACCCAGCAGCCAATGAAAAAAGATGCAGAGACCCACAGCCAAAATTTAAATGGAGCTCAGGGATTCTTATGAAAAAGTTGGGGGAAGAATTGTGTGAACCAAAGAGGACAGTGACTCCACAGGAAGATAAACAGAGTCAACTAAACTGGACCCTCAGAGGTTACTAGAGACTGAAATACCACCCAAGGAGCAAACATGAGCTGGACCTAGGCGCCCTGCACATATGTAGCAGATGAGCATTTTGGTCTTTATGCGGGCCACCCAAAGCAAGGACTGTCCCTGAATCTGTTGCCTGCCTATCTGTGGATTCCAATCCCCTAAATGGACTGCACTGTCTGGACTCAATGGGAGAGGATGCACCTAGTCCTGCAAAGACATAATGTGCCAGAGGTTGGGGGGCTAAGGTGATACCTAGAAGGGGGTTCCCTTCTCTTCAAAGGAGAAGGGGACAGTGGAATGGGAAGAGGATCGGTGTGAGGGCATACTAGGACAGTGGAACCTGATAATAGCTATGTTAAGTGAAGGAATAAATTTAATAATAAAAGAAAACATGGCTGTCTTTTGTGACAATCAAGATGGTGTCTATCTGTAATTCAACCTCTGGTGAGGCTGAGGCAAGAGAATCAAAATTTCATGGACAATCTAAGCTATAAAAGAAGTTCAAGGTCAGCTTGACTCCTGTTTGAAAATTTTTCATCTTCTATAAGAGTCTGCAAATTTCAGCTCAATCTATTACTTTGAACCCAATAGCTGATATGATTATTGATATTTTGTGATTAACAAGAACACTGAAAAGAACTTGCAAAATGAACCAACTACAAAGTATACACAAGAAAGGCATTTGAGTTAGTAGAAATAGGCTGTAATACAAGCATAAAAACAAAAGATATGCTGTGAAAAATTGACCAGAAGAAACTTGATGTGACTATATTAATATCTGACAGGACAGAAATGAAGACAACATTATCAAAGATTTCAAAAGTAAAAGTACATTCATTTAGGAAACTGTAACAATTCTAAATGTGTATATACCAAATAAAAAGATTCTCAAACTAGATTAAAACAAATGGAAAGAAGGAAAATCTCAATGGTGGCTGAGAATTTTTAAATACATATCTTTTTCCAACTGATAAAAGCAAAAAACTAGAAAGTATTATGTAAAAAGACACAAATAACATTAGCAATAAATATGACCTTGTTGATATACATGTTATCATAAAACTGAGTGTTACAGAATATAAACAGAATACACAAAAGAACACCATAACCCTTATATCTTTATTTCTAAGATAGAAAAAACAATCAAGTACAATTCTGATTATGCCTTTCTAAATTTATATACATAAAATTATAGACACACAATTATTCTGGAGCCTAAACTTAAGGTCCACTTATTAAAAAGAGAATCATTTATAAATTTTCATAGGAAAGTTTTCTAAGTCACATTTAAAATGGTACATACTATTTTAGCTAAGACTTAGGGAGCATGTGTTGAGTTATATCTGGATTTAACAAGAAGGCAAGAACTATCTTTCTGCCAAGAGCATCCCGGAATTTTCTTATATGAAGTAAAATAAAAAATTAAATTTTAGTATGTAGATATTTGTTTCTGCCAAAATCAGCCCTTCTGCCTACAGATATTACATATGCTTTTTCTATCAATGGAAACAGTTAAGTAATGTGGGTATCAGAGTTTACCCCATTTAAAATGTAACTATAAAAAGGTATTTTACTAAATTATAATTTATTAGTTCATATAATAAAATAGTTAGGACACTAGCACTAATAATAAAAAATGTTAGTTTTTTCCCCTCAGTAAGTACTATTATGTAATTCGATTCTTAAAGCAACTTTATATGCAGAGACATACACAGGAAGACATAAAACTTTCAAAGAATAACACTCAGGATTTTATGCTACTAATCATTCCAAGTATTTCTACTCTTAAGACTTTAAGACAAAAAAAACGGTCATAAAAGGAACCTGAAACACTTATTATAGTTGACAAAATAACATTTTTCTATAATCAACTTACTAGAGGACAGAATAAAAATCATTATTATGAGTTTTTCCTAAGGAATCTAATGTAAAAAAGTGTAAAATGTGAGAGAAAAGACAAAGACAAAGCTATAGGGAGAATATATTTGAAGAACAATCTGTCTGATTAGCAGTCAAGTATTCAATCTTCCCTTTAAAATCCCTATTAGCATAAAGATCAACCCAATCCATCCATCTATGTATGCAGTATACACTGAGATCTTACTTTTGAAACTCTTATCAATATACATTTTTCTGTAAACTATTTTATAGGGTTAAGACAAAGGCAGACAAAGTTATATTCTGTAGTGATGCTAACAGGTAGATTCATCTGGTTTGAAATAAGACAAGCATATGACCAAAACACTATTATCTATAGCTTGCAAACTCAAAATGCTAATCTAAGCCAGTGTGGCGTCTCGTTCTACTAATCCTAGTATCTGAGAAACTAAGGCAGTAGAAATGCTGTGGGTTTTATGAAATCCTGGAATACACAGTGAGCTCCCAAAAGAAAAGGGTGGAAGAACAGACAATGGACCCTAATCTGGAATGGGGGGGGGGGAGATTTGCATCTTATGTAGCCAGTAAATACTATGTAACACTTTTTGCCATAGTTTTTAGTAGCATTACTCTTCTTTTGTAAATTCTTATACTGCAATACAGTAATATTATCTGTATACTATGTAATAATTATAGACAACTTTATGTGGTTATTTTATTTTTAGGTTTAAGCTAAAATATTCTTGATAAGCAAAGCCTGGAGTTGTGTTTATTAGTCTTGCCTGGGTTTCACTGTTTGTTTTTTAAATGACACTCTTTGGGAGCATGTTTTTTCCTTTGTCACTGTCCACTGGTGATGCATATACAAAAAGAAACTGACTAGTGGTTTTGCCCCGCCAAATGTCAAGAGTTTACTTTGTTGCTCCTGTGCTCCAACCTAACACTAAAGGCTGCCCTTTTCATAGAGCGCTCACAATACAGGCCACACATAATGCAAGTCTCATATATAGTTTTGCTTCTTGATGCACAGCAACTGCTAACCAGCTTTGGCCAAGGCAATGTAGTGAATTCTTGCTATCCATTGGACCACAATGCTACCTTTTCCAATAAAATCATGATTCTGGCCTGGTGAAGAGAAACTGCCCTCCTAAGTTTGGCTTCCTAAGAGAACTCTCCGTCAAGCTTTGGGTATATTTCAGGGTCTTTCTCAAATGATAACTTAGTGATAATTTTAAAATTTTTACCAACTTAAAGACTAGTTTCTGGATCTTTATTAAACTGAGATTTGGCTGTCCCACGAGCACCCTAAAAAATGGCATCAGTTTAGATGTGTATATGCAAATGAATAGATAATGAAAACGTAGTGTACTGTAGTGGCTAAAATCTTCCTTTGGAAGATTAGTTAGTTTGGTCTTAACCACTGAGACACTCTTCAGGCCCAGTTCTATTCTTTTTAGATCTGTAACTAGTAAGTAAATATATATGAACTGAAATTGTACTCGGTTGTGAAAAAATGAAAGTCTAAAGATTGCATGGATGGTAGTAAACGCAGAGAATCATGGCTCCAAAAGGTACTGAGAAGTAGTAACCTTAAGTGACTTGCTCTAATAGGAAATTTATACCACCTTTTTAGGGCTCAGGAAACATCATGGGGAAATGAGCAGTAAGAATCTAAAGATTGGAAAAAAAGACTAAAAAAATTTTAAAAATTCTTTTTGGGCAACTTCACAGAACCTAGCATTACCTGTGCTAAGCCTGTAAAAGACTAAGTCTTCCAGCAGTCAATCACAGAACAAAGAGGGGCGCAAAGGGCAACCCTCCCAGATGAACTATATGAGTTATTATATGATTCTAGAGGACGCCTGCTGTGGCTTTCTGCTGTACATGAACTGGTAATCCCATCAGCCCCCAAAAGACAGTTCCAAAACCATGTTCACAGGCCCTTGTTAAAAATCAAAGGTTCATAATATAAACATATATGAAGGCAGGAAATAGGGCTTACAGGGAGGAAGGAGAGAAAAACTGGGGGTTGGGAGTGAGAACAATCCAGATTGTTTGTACTTAGTTGTGAAAAAAACAAAATTAATTAGTAAAATAAATTAGAATGATAATCCTATTAGGTTACAATAAAAGCTGCCTAGCCTTAGTTGCTCTCATACTTTGGGTTTCAAATAACGGCTCTTCATTTTAACTTACAGCATTTTTAACCTTCTTATACAATTTTGTCTACTAGATCTTCATAGTAGTACTTTCCTAAATCAATAGTTAGGATTCTAGCCCATTCCAACTCAATAGAAACTGGTAGTGCCCCTATCCGCTTTTGATCAGACAGCCAAAGAGTTCTTTTCCTTCCATATAGGCACATTAAACATCCAATGTTTGCTGGAATATGAAAAATATGTATTTGCTTTTTTTAATCCCTTCAAATTGAAGGATGGAAACTATATAATGCCTAAAATGTGAAAAATTTTCAGATAAGTATTGGAATAGGACATCATGTGATTACTAAACACACACACACACACACACACACACACACACACACACACACACACACACACACACACACACAACTAGCCACAAGCAAAGTTTCTGCTGCTTGGATGAAATAACATGACAACCAAGTAGATTGGAAAAGAGTTTATTTGGCTTACATTTCCACACTGTAGTCTATCACTGAAGGAAGTCAGGACAGAAACTCAAGCGGGGCAGAAACCTGGAGGTAGAAGTTGACACAAAGAACCAGGAGAGGTGCTGCTTACTGACTTGTTCATCATGACATGCTCAGTCTGCCACCAACAGTGGTCCCCCCACCTTGTTGATCACTAATTAAGAAAATGCCCTTCAGGCTTACCTATAGCCCAATCTTATGGAGGCATTTTCATAGATGACACTAGCTGGTGTCATGCTGACATAAAACTGGCCAGGACACAGACTGATACCAAAATGGTCAGTTGTGATGACCTTTATCTTTTGTTTCATTATGAAAGCAGCTCCATATCATGAGCCTTTTATAACTGCTACTTTCCTTCCAACATGTTATCTGATAGTATGGCACATCTAGAAAAAAGGAGCAAAATCCTATCAGGAAGAAAGAAACACTCCTGTAATTCCCACCCCTTTAATTTATGAATTAGCCTCTTTATGAAATTCACCGATTAAAGTGAGCTTTCCAAGGTAAATTTTACACTTTACTTAACTCATTCTTTAAATAATAAACCCCACTGCAACATCCCATAGTCACTTGCTCAACAATGTTCACAGAAGCTTCATTCCTAATAGCTAGAAAATGGAAACAACCTGATCCTCACCTGCAAGATGGATAAAAAGGGAGGTTCATTTACACAATGGAATATTATTCAGCTATTCAAATGAACACATCGTGAATTCTGCAAACAAATGAATGGAACTTAAGAATATCATCCTGAGTGAGGTAACCCAGTTCCAAAATAACATGCATGGTATGTACTCACTTATAAGCAGATATTAGCCACTTATAAGTAGTAACATTTTACATACAGGTAACATGTTACATTCCACAGACCCAAAGAAGCTAAACCAGAAGGAAGATCCAAGCAAGGAAGCTTGAATCTCACTTAGAATGGGGGATAAAATAGTCATAAGAGGCAGATGGAGGGAGGGAACTTGGATGGGGGAGGGGAGGAGGTTCTGGGTCAGGTTGGGGGGTGGGGGGTATGACAGGAGAGACGGCTATATGGCCATGAAAGTGAATGGAAATCTGCAACTGACAAGGGTGATGTGGGGGGCATCTCCAGGACAAGACAGAGACCTGGGATAAGGAAGGCACCCAAGAATCAATGAAGCCATGACTCAAAACACTGGAGATATAGAACCTGAAGAGGCCACCTCCTATAACCAGGCAGGAACCCCAGTGGAACAATAAAGAGAACAACCCACCCAAAAAACCTTTAACCCAAAATTTATTCTGTCTAAATGGGGGATGGAACAGAGACTAAGGGAATGGCTAATCAATAACTGGTCCAACTTAAGACCCATTCCATGGGCAAGTACCAATCTCCAACACTATTAATGATACTGTTAGGCTTACAGACAGGAGCATGTTGTCCTCTGAGAGGCTCCACCCAGCATCTGACTCAGAAACAGACACCTAGAGCCAAACAGTGAAGGAAGCTTGGATACTCTCATAGAAGAATAGGAGGAAGGATTGTGGGCCCTGAAGATGATAGAAACTCAACAAGAAGACCAACAGAATCAACTAACCTGGACCCTTAGGGCTGAATTACCAAGCAAAGAACATTTACAGGTTTGACCTACATAGATGCGCAACTTAGTCTTCATGTGGGTCCCAAACAACTATAACAGGAACTATTCCAAAAGCTGTTCTCTGTACTCAGGATATGTTCTACTAGCTGGGCTGCCTTGTCTGACCTTTCTGGAAGAAGAAGTGCATATCCTTGCAGAGACTTGAAGTATCAAGGTGGGAGGGATACTGGGGAGGGAGAGACATGCTCAGAAGAAAAGGGAAGGAGGAAAGGGGGAGGATTGTGGAAGGGAGTTACCAGGAAAGGAGCAGTGAGCGGGATGCAAAATGAATATGTAAAAAGTAAAATTAAATAAATAAACCCCATTCCTTATTTAAAAAGTATAAAAATATATTTTAACAATATTTGACCAGAAAGTAGAAATACTTTCCTAACAGGAAAATTCATTACTACTGGTACACTCACTAGAGATTGGGAATGAACTCATTAGTTTGTGTGGAGATGGTAATAAAGTTAATAGGTATGATGCCAGAGGTTCTTTGGTATTGATACAGAATGCAATGATTTAAGAGTTAAGAATTTTTATTTAATCTATCATATGAGAAATAAATATACTGACACTACTACTCTACTTTGCTCCAAAACTCCTGGAAGCTTTTGGAAGCTATACTAATAAAGAGAGTAGACATACATATCTTTATAGAATTCAGGGGATATCCTTTTCTGTAAGCCAAATTTATATCATGGCCATTAAGACCACGTTATTTGGGACCCACATAACCCACATTCTCAGTATCCAATGTAGATAATGACATCTCAAGGTAACACAGACTAAGTAACCACACTCCACCTTCAAAGGCAGTGTAGACGAATCATGTGTGTCACAGCTTGGACACTGTGATTACTGAAGTATCTCAACTTGCAGAGAAGCTCAGTGGTCGGTAATAACCAGTACCAGTGAGAACAAAATGCATGATTATTCTACTAATGTACTATTTGATTTATTCAATAGCTAAAACTCTAACCTGATAGATAAAACTTGATTTAGGGAGACAGAGAAAAAAGTTATATTTTCTCATAGTTTTCAGATCCAGACTAATTTACACATACGACTCTGAATGAAGAGAGGAACAAACCCCTAGAGAAGGACTTTCTAGAAACTATATTACTGTATTAGTGTATCTCCCTTTAGGAGTGTTATGTGTTCTCAAAAGGAGTCATCTACACTTTCCTATAGTGACAGACATTGCGTGAAGGTTCTTAATGACCATGTTATCCAATTAGAGCATGCCAGTTAATAGATAGACATTACTGCTATTCTGTTCCAAATATGCTAACCACATGTCATCTATAAATACTTTCTAAAATTACTACAAACCAGATTAGAACTTTGTCCACTTTGGTGTGTCTCAAGTAAACCGAGACACACACTCTACTATCTGCAAACACTCTACTCTACAAAGGAGTTCTTGGCATCAATCATAACCTACTAATGTTTTCTTCTTGTTGAATAGCTAAGTTGTCATTTCCTAAATGTGTGCTGTAAAGCTGCAAGAGGAAAATTAAAGAATTCTTTTAATTCCTAGGCTACATAAATTAAATCCTCAGTGACAATAACAAGCTTTAAAATACCAAAGATAACTCCCTGCTCCCCTCTCACTAAAATCCATCTGTCAATTTCCAATGTCTCAACACTATTTCCATCTATGTTCATTTTTCCAGATTTTAATATTGACTTCAGTTTAAGGAATCCAGTACTAGGTTCAAATAGCTTTACCAGCAGGAGACAATTCTCTTTGTAGCCCTAGATCAAAGGATTAAGGCTAAAGCCTAGCAAACAGTAAGAAATCATCTCAACATATATTCAGTTTGTTTTAGCAGCTTAGAAATGAACTTTTTCATAAAGAGTTTTGCTTTATTATGTTCAAAGCTAAAGAATAAAGTGAGAACATATTCAATCTAAGCTAAATAGTCTTTTTTAAAAGAAATCTCATTATACATGGACATACACTATTTGTTCACATATTCATTTATTTTGATTTTCCAGACACAATCTCACTTAGTTCTGTAGCCTAGTTTTTCCTTGAATGCAAAACGTTCGTGTCTCCAGCATCTTTTTGCTGTTGTGATAGCAAGTGCTACTGCATCTCATTTCATGTGACATTTACTACTGCTAAGATCCTTCCTGACAATATATAAAAGAGCACTTTAGACAGAAGCAAAAATACTTACGTTCTTCCTTTAAAGTAAAACTAGAACACACCATTGCATATATTTAAATATCTACAAACAATGTGAATGTTTACATGTACCTAAAAAAAGTTAATTTTTCCTAAAACATACTTAATGGAATAAAAAGCTCTGTGTGTGTGTGTGTGTGTGTGTGTGTGTGTGTGTGTGTGTGTGTGTGTGAACAATCATTCATAGTTGCGTATACATATGACTACTAGTTTCAAGCAATAATGATAACTTCTTTCCTTAGTCTACCCAAGACTATCTACATACAATGTGATACAAAATACCTTAAGGGAAAAAAAATATTATCAAAACTCACCAGTTACTTTAAGACTTGAAATTAGCAAGACTACAAAATGTTTTATAATAGCAATGTGTTCAGTAAAAGTTTAAATAAGGAAAAAAACAGGTACCTTTTTGGATATAATACAACAACGTGGTGAGAAAAGTTACTACTTATGTAGTGAACAAGGAAAGACTCTTACACGTGCTAAGGAAGTTCCCTACCACCAAGCTACACCCTTGGATCTCAGAAAACTGTTAATCTGAGTTGATAACCCTTCATAACTCCAATTCTAAGTAACTTAAACATAACCTATTTTTAACCTATGACTAATAAGAAGCTTTTGTAATATGTTTTGGAGAAGCTAGAAACAAAACCATTGTTGTATACCTTTTCTGTGGTTACTTTAAAAATAACTACAGTGTGGCAAATGCACGTTCTCTTTTAAGCCATACATTCAAGTAAGGAAGCAAATCTGTAGCCAAAGACTACATTTCTAGGTTCCCTTTAAAGTAAGTTCCTATCAATGGAATGGAACAAAAGGGACAAAATACATCTAAATAAGTACTGTTTTTTGGGGTCTCATTTTTGTTGTTTTTTGGGTTTTTTAATATTTATTATTTATTTATTTATTTATTTATTTATTTATTTATTTATTTTTAACTGACTACCTACAGATGACATGGAGCCTCTTACATTGGGAAAAGCCAGAAATTAGAAGAAACTTATGTGAATTACCTTATGAAGATGAAAAAAATACAAAACCAACCACTAGTTCTCATAAAAGTTAAACAAAATGAGAAATTATCTAATACAACTAGTTACTTGTCTTAAGATCTTAAATTTTGTTTTAACAGCACAGGAGTATCAGTGTGGATAATTTTTCCTCCATTATAAAACTGAAAAGCTCATGAATGTCACTTCTCCATAAGATCTTTCAAAAACCGGTTGGTATCTGACTCCAATCTCTTAATACCTACCAATCATCATCAAAATTGCTCCAAGAAAGAAACTGACAAAAATGTAAACATGATCAAGCAAATTATGCTAACTATTCCTATTGCTATATAAAACCATGAGTTTCCTATTTAATTTTTGGAGAGAGAGGGCTCATGTGAGGTCAGAAGACAAATTGCAAGATTAAACTGTGTCTGTCCCCTTATCACGTGGATTCTGGAGGCCAAATTTAGTTCATCAGGTTTCACGGCTAGGAGCTTATACAAGTTGAGCCACGTCACTTTTTAATGTTAATTTTCTGTAAAAGAACCCTGATATTCTCAGTTTTAACACTATAGGAAATTTTCCCTTGAAATTTTAATACAAACATGTTCATCTTCTGTGAATATGGCTACATCTGTTCTTTGCAATTACTACAGCTTTTCACTTTTGTTGTTTTCATATTTTGTTTGGCTTTTCATTATTGTTGGTTTAAGACACTGGCTATGGATTCCATACAGCAAGTAATAAGCAGTAATGATAAATAATGCTTGGCCCAGGGACAATGTCTGTATTTCACTATGAAAAAGACACATTGAGAATTGTGTGGTCTTGAGGAACATTAACATTTACTGTCAACAGAAGTTCCTTGTTTTCCCCATTCATAAAGTTTTTACAATGAGTATGAAATAATTTTTATACAGACTCAATACCAATTCAGATAGTATATATCTTTTCCTGTAACATGATTATCTGACACATTATAGTACAAGATTGTCTAATATCAATCCATCCTTGCATTTCTGACATAAATTTGCATTGTCTTATTATTATCTTCTTTCCTTCTCTGGGCTACATTCTATGCAAATGTCTAAAGAAAAGTTATTCTTGAATATTTTCATACAATGATCCCACTAATTTTTTAAACAATATATTTCAACAATTTATTTTCAGCCTTTAAGACTGGTTCTATTTTTTAATCTGTTTTTGTTTGATTTATTCACTATTTTAATTAATTAAATGATTATTTATTTATTAATTTATTTTTGGTCTAAATATTTAGGTAATTTTTATAACTATGAATAATAAGTGTAACAGGAACACTGAAAGACAGCTTGAGATATATGATATTCAATTATTTTTCTCACTGCGGTGACAAGGTTCCTAAAGGAAATACTGTAAGAGAGGAAAATTTTATTTTAGCTTTCAGTCTCAGAGAATTTCAGCTTTATTGATGAGAAAGGCAGAGAAGAGGTCATGGCAGTAGGAGTCAGCAGCAGAGACGTGTTCACATGGTAGCTAATCAAAAAGGACAAGAGCAAGCTGAAACCAGGAAACATTTAACGTCCCACCTAATAGGTACTAACTGTGGCAAGCAGGGCTTATATGCTAAGGGCTGCATAACCTCCAAAGCATCACCACTAGTGACAAGAAGCAGCTCTGAAACATTAGTCTTTTAAGGACATATCAGATTAGTACTGTACTAGATGATGATTATAAGCCTACACCTATCTAGTAGCACTTGAGCTTTAACTGTAGGCAAGGATAGTAAAAACCTTACTTTTGAGACAAATCTGTATATTCTCATTTCTTAGGAAGTAATTTAAGTTCTTTTAACCTACAAATGTTGAGTTCCTGAATACCACCAAGTTCTTCTCTATTAAAACCCAAATCTGTTCATTATAGTATTCTATAAAAAATACATAAACATTTTTTCCAAATTCATTGACATCATGTAATCCCTCAGTCCAACATGTATGTCTGAGGTAGGATATTGCTCTAATTTCATGCTCCTCCAGCCTCAGTCTTTGGTTAGAGGAGTACAAGACCATGCACAGCTTTTATACTCTCTACAGGACAGTTTGTCATGGCATTATGTTTGAAGTGGATAGGCAATAAATAATGAAATTAATAAAAGGTCCTTCTCAATCTTGTAAGCATTCATGCTCTTGGATAGGGAACGACACAAGAAAATTTGTTACAAAACAATTCCACATTTACACTTTAAATATAATAAAAATGATCAAATATACTACTTTTAGGAGATATTGTCTACAAACAATATTAAGATATACTGAATAAATCACAGCCAGAGTGTATAAGCAAAAAAACAAATAAATTTGAAAAATCAGAAGGCAAATAAATACAAAATAAAATGCCACCAATAGGTTGCAAGGTTAAAAACAAAATGACCAAAGTTTATATATTAATCTCAATATACCAAGAAAAATATGAGTGCTAATTATTTTAAAAGTTTTTAAAATAGTGAATAAAAGTTGAAAAGAAAGCAATAAAATTATACTCAAAATATTACATCAAAATCAAATTCTGAAGGATATAGTGTCCTAATAATCCATATTCAGAAAATGTGGTAGAAAAGTGATGTTAGAGTAATATATAAAATATTACCTTGATTAAGAATTTGTTTAAAATAAATATAGCATTTTGCTCATATAACATTATTTTGTGGCTGGGTAGATAGGTCGTTTGATAAAGTGGCTGCTATATGTGTCAAAGAATGTGGGTTCAATCCCTAGAGCCCCCATTACACATGATGATAGGACTCAAAAGATGGCTCAGGAGTAAAGAGTGCTTGCTGTGTGGTTCCCAGAAACCACATCAGCTGGATCACAACTTCCGCTCCAAGGATGTATGCTGCTTGCTTTCTGGGTTCCCAGCCATCTAAACTCCTATGTTCACACTCCACTACCACACACATACACAAAACTAACAACATCAACCTTACAAAAGTATACATACTACCACGACTAGCCAGTTTGGTAAAAAAATTTTAAAAGGCTTTATTAATATTAATTTTAATGTCCACTTATGACGTTTTAAAATATTTATAATATGTGCTTTTACATAAAAATGCAGAATTTCTGAGAATATTAAATTTATGTAAATTCATGTTTACATAATTCTTCCCTAATTCTTATGTTTTTCTTTCTAGTCAAAATTGAGAAGACTATAGCCTGTTAATATTTTTCTCTCAAAGTCTAATGAATATATGTTCAAACTTAATGGCCAAGACACTTGGTTTTTAAAATACGCTAATATACAGACCATCATTTACTGCTTCAGAACTGGAAATTCAATAGTTGTTGTGCAACTTAGAATTTTACCAATATAATCCCACATTGTTGGTGGTCACACAATGCAAAGACCAATGTACATATCAATTTATAAAAAAGACAATATAAATTAAATTCCTTTAAGAGCTTTAAAATAAAATGGAAATAAAAAATAAAGACAAACTAATAACAAACTGTATTGGTCCTGAGTGTTAACTCTAGCTCATAAATTACTAACATGCTTTTCAGACTTAAATTGAAATGCAATTTTAAAATGAGCAAATGAGAAATTAAACAAAAATTCAGCTTAATGTTAATAATTGGTTATCAAGAAAATAAAAATTAACATAATAATTGATACTTTCTTAAATTATCAATTAAGTTTGAAATACAAAACACCAGTACAAAGAAATTGAAACTGAAAAGTTAGTTTGTTTGTTTTTCAAGACTGTTTCTTTCTGTAGCCTTAGCTGTCCTAGAATGAGCTCTAAGTACCAGGCCAGTAAACAAACTCACAGATCTGTCTACCTCCTGAATGCTGAAATTAAAGGCATAGGCCACCACTGCCCAGTTACACTCCTTTTTTTTTTAATTACTGGATTATTTATATGTTCTTCTGGAAGAGCCACCCTATGAAGCAGAAGCTATCCTCAAGCTCATAAGCCTCCTGCCTAGCCACCAGAGTGCTAGATTTCAAATTTGTATTTAATACGCGGCATATTCAACTAAACACACCTTCAAGTTATATATGCATTTTATTAATTCCTCCACTTCGTGTGAAGAGTAAAAGTTGAAATTATTGGAAATATGGTATTTATGTATAATTTTAAGAAAATAGGCCCTGAAGCAAAAAACAAAATCCATTTTTTTAATGTATGTACAAAGACTAACGTGATGAGTATAGCTTGATAGTAAAAAATAATGTAGCACGTTAAAGGAGTGGTCAAATAACTCTGGTTTATATTTTTAATGAAGTCATCAATAAAATCAAGGATCATTTTATTTTATTGTTGAAGAAATGAAATATAAGAGACCCTAAGTAGATTACTAAAATATAAAAATAAAATGTGAAAAACAGTAAAAATATCACCCTAAGCTAAGGAAATAACTCAATATATAAAGTGCTTATTATATAATCATAAGGATCTGAGTCTCCAAACATCCCCCACAGCACACACACACAGACAAACTGCTCTCAATACTCTAAAATCCACGTTACACATATCAAATCAAGGTCAAAACTACATCAAGACAATACAAATTCTCTTGGGCATTTCCTACTATCATTTTCTTCAGTGTAACTGAAAGAATACCTTGGTAATAAACAAATGTCCTTTATAAGCTAAACCGAAACACACAGCCCACAAAGAATAACATTTGGCTCAGCCAAAACTTAGCCAAAACTTACAGAGGTTGGAGGAACGACTAAGTAGTAGAGTGCATGCTCAGAGGAATCAAGATGCTGGGTAGAAAAGGTACCATCAAAAACATACAGACACTGACACACACAATCCACGTGAAGTGTCAATGTGCACACTAGCAGATTCCATATACATTATTGGTTGCCTTGCTTTACACAGGAAATAAAAACATGTAAGAATTACCTGCATTGCACTCTTCCCCAGCTTCACCACCTCAAATAAGGTGACAGGATCCCCTTCGCCGTTCTGTTGAGGGTGCCCATTAGCTCTTCCGCGACCTGTTCCTCTAATTCCAGCTTCAATTCTGCTCTTTTCTCCTGGAGATTTTCGAGGTTTCTTATTTGTTGACTGAATAAAAAGATTAAAAAAATGCATTAAATACAAACTTTCTTGTTTTATATACACATAAATCTTAAATTGTTTGATCAAATAATGGTGTTTTGATACTACAGGTCAAAGATCAATCCTTAAACAAGATCAATTTAATATTTTCAATGACCAAAAAATTACAATAAAAACATTGAAATTGAAGAGTTATTAAAATAAAATTTTAAATGTGATTAGATTTTTTATATGGCAATGTTTAATGGTTTAATTATATCTATTTTTGACATTACCAAATTTTTATCTTCCTTTATACACTCTCCTGAACTTTGAGAGCCTAGTTTACTAAAACACTCCTAGGAAATTCTGTATTTCCAATTTTGTTGATGAATTACTCAAAAAAATATTTTGTTTTTTCAACAAATACTCTAAGTGGGCACTCTTGAAGCTGGTCAAGATAATGGGCATACGACAAAGTCAAAACAGTTCTGTTCTGACACAGCCTAAATTATCACTACCCTCCTGCCACAGTTATTTCCCCCTTTTGGTTTTCCCAGACATAATCTCATTTAGTCCAAGTTAACCTCAAACTCACTATGTAACTGAAAAACAACAACAACAACATCAACAACAACAACTCTAAACTCCCGATCCTCCACCTCCCAAGTGCTGGTATTACAGGCATTCACCACTGCACTGTTTCTGCAGGGCACTGACAGAACCCAGGGCCTTGTACATGCTAGGCAGACATTCTCCAAATTGAAATGCAGCCCCAGCCCACTAGGTTTTCAACACTCATACTAGCTACTACTATATCCTAAAGCGAGAAGAAATACGAGAAATTTTTCTGTTGCTACTTTATCCAAATCCAGAAATGTTTATTCATTTATGCATCAACTAGTTACATGGTTAATGCTTCATCAAATTAGCCAACATCAATTTTGCTAAATAAAAATTAAGAGAATTTATCAATTACTACTACCTACAGCCTCACTATTTTTCTCTTTTGTTTTTCCCATACACAATCTTATATAAGAGGCTAACCTCAAACACACTATGTAATTAAAAAATCCCTAAAACTTTAAAAAGTCACATGATTTTGTAGCTTATACTATCGCTTTCTATACAATAGTCATTTGCCATTTGGTGTTAATCAGGTCTTGGTTTGGCATTTTTCTTTCCAATAATTATACTTTTTGAGTAATTTATTTTTCATTAGAGCCCTGTTCCAATTACCAATTTTCGGCCTCGTGTCTCCAAATCTATATTTATTTGTCTTCCTCTATGATGCTGGAACATATTCATTGCTATCTGCTGCAGTACTGGCCTTTATAAACAGAGTGTACTGTAGGAACAATACGCAGCATAGCAAGGGAGGGGGTAGGGAGAAACCTCTACAAGATTTGAGTTTTGTCAACTTGTCACAGTTTTAGTGTCATCCTAGCACAATCACAGTCATCAGCTTCCAGTCCTTTTTTTTTAAATTTATTTAATTTTTTTTTTTTTTTTACTTAAGTCATTTCATGTCCCACTCACTGCCTCCCTCCAGGTCACCCCCTCCCACAATCCTTCCCATTTCTTCCTCTGAGCAGGTGGGGGTCCCCCTGGGCAACCTCTATCTCACCCCACCTCCACCAGAGACACTTCAAGTCTGAGAGGATAGGCACTTCCTCTCCCACTGAAGCCAGACAGAGCAGCCCAGCTAGTAGAACAAATCTCACTTACAGCTACAGTTTTTAGGACAGCCCCCGCCCCAGCTGTTCAGGACCCAGATGAAGGTCAAGCTGCACATCTGCTACTTATGAACGGGGAGACTCAGGTCCAGCAGCTGACTCAGACAGATAGAGACACCCACAGCCTAACACTGGATAGAGCCTGGTGACTCTCAGGGAAGAATAGGAGGAAGAATTTCAGGCACTGAAGGGGATAGGAATTCCACAGAAAGACCAACAGAGTTAATGAACCTGGACCCTTGGGGCTCTGAGAGTCTGAACTATTAACCAAACAACATACACAGGCTGCAGCTTCCGCTCTTAAAAAGTAATTTCTTGTTATCTTTCCAGAGACACTTAAGATATGTAGAAACATGATTTCGTTACTTATGCAGACATCTGAAACATTCCATTTCTATTAATATGTTTTATATCTTTAAAAAATCTTGATTTTTTTTTTTTTTGCTTTTTTAGAGTTTGTTCCATGAGAGTGCATAAATTTTAGCCATTAACTTGTTGATGGACAGTTCTTTTACCTCTTTCTTTTTATGCCAGGTGAAGGTAGGGGGTGGCCAAGAAGACCATGCCCCTCTCTAAGAATGTAATAGCAGTTAAAGATTGCTGGGTAAGGAGACTCATGTGCTTCCACACCCTCATATCCTGCACTCCTCCTGAGTATATTATAGGCAGTTAACGGTTGCTGGGAGAGTGACTTTTTAGTAGTTTAGTTGCTTATACCTAAGATCCTCAAATATCTCTAAATGAATGCACTGGTATTCCAAGCTAGATGAGTGGAATCTTATCTTAGATGACCTACCTGTAGTAAAT
The DNA here is from genome assembly GCF_011064425.1 of Rattus rattus. Taxonomy (NCBI): domain Eukaryota; kingdom Metazoa; phylum Chordata; class Mammalia; order Rodentia; family Muridae; genus Rattus; species Rattus rattus. The sequence goes on along the minus strand of NC_046161.1, from coordinate 92,065,247 downwards.
AGATGCTGCATTGTATCCCCCCCTGAAAGATTCACATATTAAATTTTAACAACCAAATATTCACAAACTGAATAGATTAGATTAAAATCAAGGAGAATCCAACTAATGCCCTTGCTTATCTTTTTTAAACATTCCAAAATAACAATTTAACACAGGCTGAATAAAAGACATATTGCAGGGCAGACAGACAGACAGATAGATAGACAGACAGAAAGAAAGAAAGCATGCCCATTAACAAGTAGACTGCTTAGTATTTGGTTGGTCCCAAACTAGAAATAGAACAATTAGCAAATTTTGAGAATACCTAGTTAAATAGATAATGGTTTCAATTTCAAATTTCCTGGTTTGACAACTATGTAAAACTTAAGTGTCATGCCCTAGTTCCTAGAAAATATGCACTTAAGTGTGCAGAGCTCACTTGTTGTCCATAAAATAATAGGGTAGTAGAAAATCCTGAAAACTGGAAGTATCCATAACTGTAAAAGCACTAAACAAAGGGGAAATTTACAGTAACCATAAAATGGATAATAGTAATGCCAACCAACCAGAGCTTCCAGGGACTAAGCCACTACCCAAAGACTATACATGGACTGACCCTGGGCTCCAACCTCATAGGTAGCAATGAATAGCCTAGTAAGAGCACCAGTGGAAGGGGAAGCCCTAGGTCCTGCCAAGACTGAACCCCCAGTGAACGGGATTGTTGGGGGAGGGTGGTAATGGGGAGGAGGGGGGGGAACACCCATATAGAAGGGAGGAGGAGGGATGGGGATGTTGGCCTGGAAACCCCGGGGAAAGGAATAACAATTGAAATGTAAATAAGAAATACCCAATTTAATAAAGATGGAAAAAAAAGAAAGTGCAATAAATGTTTAATAGATTAAAAAAATTAAAATATTCAATGTGGGAAAATGAACTTACTTTACGTTGATGATGGGTCTTTAAATTGAAGTAATTATTGAAGGAAAACATTTAGTGCATCCCAATTTACACATGCATCCTATAAACCATAAATTCCAGTCGTGTGTGTGTGTGTGTGTGTGTGTGTGTGTGTGTGTATGCACTTGAATGAAATGCACACTAAAAACAAAAAAGATGTATTCATAGATATTAATGGATTTATAGCTAACAGTCATACCAGAAAACAAATGACAAAATAAATATAGGTATATACAATACTTATATATATAATACAATAAGCAGCAACTTAAAATAACTACTGTTGGGCAGTGGTGGTATCCGCCTTTAATCCCAGAACTCTGTAGGCAGAGGCAGGTGGATCTCTATGAGTTCAAGGCCAGACTATAGGACATCCAGGGTACACAGAGAAACCCTGTTTCAAAAAACAAACAAACAAACAAACAAACAAATAATAGGCAAATTACTTCCCACATAAATAAGCATTCTGCACAGAAGAGTAAGAACAAAAGACACCTGGAAAAAAGTGAATGTGTTTCCATAAAGTTGACAGATGACCTGAGAAACCTTGAATCTAATTTACAAGTAGGTAAAAGGGTTACAATGGAATTTTTCTAGCACTGTGAAAATGATCCTCAAGTGAGTGATCCTCAATATCAGAGGTGGTGCTTTTAGTATTTAAGGATAGTCAAGTCCTTTACATGAAGGAGCATATGAATATGTATATTTGCCTGTTTCTTTAATTCAAATCTTACTTACATAATGTTAATACTGTATAAACAGTTACACGCCTCCCAGCACTGTGATGCCTGAGCTCAAGGCCTTATATATGCAGGCCCCCATCCCTAACCCAGAAGCAATCTTTAATTGATAACAACTTGAAAAGAAAAAAAAAATACTTTTTCCCAGTGGAGTCTTATTAGATTTAAAAAAAAAAAAAAAAAACCACACTTTTTTTTTTTAATTAGATATATTTCTTTACTTACATTTCAAATGTTACTCCCCTTCCCGGTTTGAGAACAGGCTCCGGAACCAGCAGTAGACAAAACAAACCAAATGGTATTTTGGAGGTTTTTGCCTTACAATGTTTTGTCTGGCACTTCTTTTTTTTTTTTTTTTTTTTTTTTTTAACACCTTTCAGATCTATTGTTTTATATTATACTTTACAATTAGTTTTGATGGGCTTTCTGTGTGTGTGAATCTGTGTGTCTCAGCATTTGCATATGTTTCTTGTGGTTTTTCCATGGCACTTTTTCCTTTAATATTTTTAGGAGCTATTTATGTCTGTGTCCTATTCGGGTTTGTTTTTATCTTTATTTTAGATGTTGGTTATATCTTAATGAGGGAAAGAGAGAAAGCAAGGTGATGGATAAAGAAGGAAGGAGGACCTGGGAGGAGTTAGAGGGAGAAAAACTATAAAATATATTATATGAAAATAATCTTTTCCAATTAAAATAAGAAATAAAAGTATAGAGATCAAGTTCTCAAATAAATAACAAGTGGGTAAGTAAATGAGTAAACAACAAATACATCAAGAAATATATGCGTTAAACATGCAGTAGCCTTTAAGAAAAAGCTCATCTATTAAATTTTTATGTTCCAAGCAATACACTGCAGTAAATTTATAATTCAGTTAGTTTGTTCATTCAGAAAAGTGCAAAGAAAAAGATTAAAAACACTGTCATTCAACACTATTTTCTGAGAATATGAGTCTTCAGAGCATCTATGACTACAAGAGAACTTCAACAAGGTCAGAAGTTTTTAAATAGAAGGAGGTGTTGGGGAGGGACATTAGACCCTTACCTGAAGAATGCCTCCTTCCTAATGCTACCCTTGCCCCTGAATTGTAATTCTATATGGTCTCAGTAAGGTGCTAAACACATAGAAGATATAAAGTTCACTAAAGGGGATACTCCATCCACACAGCTACAGGGACTAGTTATCCATGCTAGTAAGAGACTGCTGGTTCAAACTCACAGTCCGGCTCCTTAAGTAAGCCCAATGCACTTAATGGTTCACCAAGAAATAGAAGTATGGTTCTCTGATCCAACACTCATTCTCTATCTGGTACGAGTAGAAGTTAACAAAACACATACCCTTCTCCAGAATCAAATCTTATGGTTCCTAGAAATCCTAGAAAATGGCAATTCTACTTTTTGAATGTATTATATGAAAACACTGCCTACATTCTCACAACAGCATTATAAAGACGGTATCAGTAGGCTTGGATACAAAATGCATGCTCAGGACAACGAAGCTATTAGATATCTCTTACAGTGTTCTGAGCACTGGAAGAAAGAATACTATAATAATGCCCAAGGTGATACTACTGCTTCTTGTGAACTTTCAATTTCAATGCAGATCAGGTTGCTTGACCTTGGATAGGAAAATGCTTAATTTTTCACATGAACTACATCTGGTGACAAGAATAGTTCACTAATGCTTTAAAAGGTGTCAAATATTTTATTTGTTTTCAGACAAAAGTATACTTACTATAGAGACTTTTCACCAATTTACCCCCAAATTTCAAATAGAATATTTCATATTAAAACAAATCTAAAGTTTATATAAAAGCTGAAATACTAAAAGAACTACTACATACACTGTATTAAATTTTTCTAGGTTTCCATAGTCTACCATTCATTTGCTTGTTTGCTTGCCCTCTATCCTCCACTTCTGTGAATCATTTAAAATACAAATGCTAGAGCCCCTAAATAAAAGAATTCTCCTATATACCATGTTCAACTTTCAAAGCTAGATAATTAACATCAAATTCTATCTAATCCACAGAACCTGGAATGTTAAGTATATAGGGTTGTTTCTTCAAAGGAAGGAATCCAAAACCCATTTTCTGTCCAGAGGGCTGGAGTACAAGTGCTTTCTACCCTGGTGACCTTTATGCAGTCTGGCACCAGATGCTCCTCCAGACCCATTCTTGTACACTTGCTTTTCTCAATCTATAGACTGAGGAACCTTACTGAAAGTCTCACATGTAGTTTACAAAGAGTTTCAGTGTAGTCACATCTGATCTTCATTTAACTTACTAAATAAAAATTTATTTATTTAGGAATGCTTTGTTCTGTGTTTGTGATTGAGTTGATCATCACGAGAACAGTTTTCAACAATCTGTGCTGTGTTTAAATGAGCCTAAAGCAAACCAATACCAGTCCTATTCCTGAAGTTTGACCCAACACTGGCTACTGAGTTATGTTATGCTAAACAGCCTGCATGCCTCCCGCAGCTCACCTCTCTGCAGCCTGTGCAGGTCACAAAGGTAGTCCAACACACACACAATGGTAAATGATCCAAACTTAGGTCAAATACACTTAGTTGCCATGCCTCTTTACTTCAATCTAGAATAATATCTCAGTTTCTTTTAATTTAATGAACCCAACGCCCTGAAGACTAGAGTTGGACACTGTTCCAAGTATTGTTTAAACTTTTATGATTAATAGTAAGCTCTTAGTATTCCTTCTGACATTAATTCTCCTATAAATAAGCATAATATAGGGATGGAGGTATTGATCCCCTAAATAAAAGCTATTGGACTCTTCTATGGTGAGCTGGCTGACTGAACAAAAGAATGTCAGACAGACATCCAACCTCCTTTTTATGTTTAGGAAGCACCTGAATGACTGCAGCAGCAACACAGTTCCTAAGGCAGTGGTTCAAAACCTTCCTTAATGCTGTAATCTTTTAATACAGTGATGACTCCCACACATAAAATTATTTCATTGTTACCTCATCTCATAACTGTACTTTTCCTACTATTATGAACTGTAATATAAATATTTTCTATAGTGCAAAATAAATATTTTCTGATGTTTTAAGGTGACCCTGTGGATTTGGCTTCCAATGGACTCGATCCCACAGGTTGAGAACCAGTCTTAAATGTGTGCTCTAGGACATTGCATTTCAGTTTATATGGGCCTCTCTATCATCACAATTCACAGAAAACTCTAGATGATACTGAAGTCTTTTCCATTGGAGCCAGAGGGGCAGTACTTTCCCTGGTGTCCTAGCAGAGAACATTGTAACAAGTACAAAAGAGAGCATACCTTAAGGGGTATAAAAACAATCCTTTAGTTACATGAAAGCCTACTGTACTTACTGTAATTTTCCAACTTCTGACTATATACATAGACTATATGGCATATCTGATGAGCTACATGGGAGACACATTATTTTGCTGTCTCTTCCTAGAGCACAATATTAGCCCAGCCTCCCCCCCCAAAAAAAATTGTTTTCAGTATGTCTTGCTAACTCTAGCTAGTAACAGATCAAGAGAAGCATTAGTGACCACAGAATAGACTGTTATAACAAATACAAAAGGCTGAGACATGACACCCAAGGTAAAAAACAGAAGCAGAACTTCAGAAAGCACACAACAGTAGACATGCAGGGACACTCTCATGGCTTGTTACTGGAAGAGAAGGCACCATAGAAACTGCAAGTTCTTGACATTGGCAAAGGTGCAACCTGAAGAGTGGTAACATGCTGAAGCAGCCAAATAGTGACAAAGCCGACAGCAGCTGCTGGGACACTGACAACAGTCCTTAACAGTAACTTCTGTAAGTTGGTTTTACAAGGTTTCTCATTAAAATTTTGTAATTTAAAAAGTATTTTTGCGAAAAATATATAAAAATAGCTCCTTACCCAAATATGACACTACCTGTGTCCAACCTCCTGTCCTGAATAGTAAGCTCTTCCCGACAGCTGACAATTGACCTTTTTCAACAATGTTTTAACTTTTTCTTTAATTATTTAATGTGTCTGTAGAGAGTACATATAGAGAACAGAGGGCAATTTGTAGGAGTTAGTTTTCTCTTGTCACTTTGTAGAACCCAGATTTTGAACTCAAGATCTCAGGCTTGGCCATGGCAAGTGCTTTGACCTACTGAGCCATCTCACCAGCCCATCCAGAATAAGTTTTAATACAAAGATTTGACAAATTTAAATTCTTCTTTATGGGAATTCTTTCTTTAAAAACATACACATAGACAAGAGGGCAAATTAAAAATGTCTACATGTTATCTCTCTTTACTCAAATGATTCTGCAAATGGATTAAGGAAGGTAAAATACAATTAAATAAAAAAGTACTTGAACTGCTATTATAAAATTTAAAGTGAACCCCTAAAAATTTAGAGTACAGAGACATTTCTGAACCATTTCAGTTGTCACTGTTATTTTAAGGGCACAATATATTATACTAAATGTAAGTTATTAGCAAATTTTCTTATTCACTATATATACTATTATTTATTTACCAGCTATCAATATTATATACCAAACAAGTGAAAAAGTTGATCAGCTACTTTATAACCACAAATGGTGGTAAACGACATTATTTAAGATGTGCTTTTTCAATATCCTATTATGCTTTGCTAATCCAACAGTTTCATGTGTATACACAGGAGGAGGAAGAGATAGCTGGAGATAGACGCAGAGAGAGAGAAACTGAAAAGAAAAGTAGAGACAAGCAGATACACACCAAAACCACAAGCATCACACCTCTCTGCTTCCTGTGTTAGGATACAAGACAACAGCCACCTTATGTCCTTGCGGCCACATCTCCTCGTTCCTTTTAAATGAACCAATGCAAACTAACCCTTCCTTCCCCAGATAATTTTCTGAAGTAATTGGTCACAGCAACACAAGGATAATGATACAGCAACAGGAGTGGGGGTAAGGGTGGGGTACACATCATATTCAATAATAACAGAATGAGAGAGATATCTGGAGTTCATGAAGCTAGTAATAAAGACATACATAGAAAACTCTTATCCTAATATCCTACTAACCTGACTATATAAATTATGAGTGTGAAAATATTTGCACTTCAATTACAACTAATGTATGGTGACACGTTCTGGAGTAGCTAAACACAAAATCTTTACATATATGTAATAGGAAGATACAAAGAAGCATACACAGTTGCAATTTATACTAACAGAGGCAACAGGATCATGAGTTTAAGGATGGACAAGTCTGAAAAAAAAACAACAAACAAAAAACTTGGGTCTCAAAAGCACACAAACGTGTATGCTTGTGTGTAGTTACATATCACTACATATATAACAAGAAATCAAATTTTAACATACATTTACTTTCTATTGAAATTTGTTTTCATGTAAGTTCTGGAAGAGCCTCTAAAAAAGGGAAGACTGACCATAGTGGTGAGGAAAAGCTAAACAGAGGAGTAAACTGCATGTCAGTACTTTGCTGACACACACATCGTGGCCTTGCTGGAGAAAGCATGTCACTGTGGGACGGGCTTTCAGGTCTTATGTGTTTAAGCTCTGCCCAGCATAGCACACACAGGGGCTTCTGCTACCTCTGGATCAAGACGTACAACTCCCAACTCCTTCTTCAGCACCATGTCTGCCTCCATGCCACTGTGACAATAATGGACTAAACCTCTGAAGCTGTAAGCTGGCTCTAATGAAATTTCCTTTATAAGAGCTGCAATGGTCATAATGTTTCTTCACAGCAATGGAAACCCTAACTAAGACAATTATTTTCTAGACTTTCATAATAGCATCAAATCCTTCATTTTTAAGATAAATGCGGTAAAGAATTACAAGCAAACTGGCAGCTGTGAGTTGGGGCACATGCCAGTAATCACAGCACTTGGTAGGCAGAAAAAAGGGATCTCTGAGTTCCAGGATAGCCAGGGCTCTAAAGAGACCCTGTTTCAAAACAAAAACAAAAACAAAAACAAAACCCAAGCAAACAAAAAAACCACGCATAAAACAAAATTACTAAATTAGTATGCTTCTGCAACTTATTCTTAAACAGTTCAAAAACAACAAAAAGTATACACTATGGCTATTATATATGTTTTGGAAAATATGACTGACATATAAAGCATGTATTTTCATAAGTTATGCACATATAAAAAGAATGCACAAACACAGAAGACAGTATCATGAAGGCAAACGTAGTAACATTTATAACATCTGGACAATCTACATGATGAGATCATGGAAATTTTTTTAATAAAATTCTTAGAACTTCCAGTGTTTGAAATTTTAAATATTAAAAAGGGAAGACGGTTTTGATAAAAAGTAAATAGTATTCATCTACATCTACTCTATTAACATCTTTTGAGTACCTTATAAAGATGAAATTCTAGTCAACAGGAAATGTATCTGCTTGCCTGGACCTGTGCTAAAAACTCAGGAGACACAGAGACAGATGGAGATATCCTTTCCTGGCTGTTGTTTACTACCAGAACTGTATGATATCTATCTTCAGGAAAGTTACCCTATACTGGATTTTATAATATGGGGCCTTGTTAAATATTCAGAGGGGTATATGTAAAATTATGTGTCTGTGTATACATTTATATATTTATATATATTTACTCCAACAAAGCCACACCTGTTCGAACAGGGACACACACACCTTCTAATAGTGCCACTCCCTGGGCCAAGCATATACAAACCATCATTCATATATTCATTCATACATACATATATACATACATACATACATACATACATACATATATACATACAGGAAGGGAAGGAGGGAGGGAGGGGAGGGAGGGGAGGGAGGGGAGAGAGAGAGAGGGAGGAGAGAGAGAGAGAGAGAGAGAGAGAGAATGAATGAGAATATATTCGGGGATGCGATAGCCCTGGATAATCTTGGGATAGATATCCCAGGAGATACTAAGGGATGATGACTATGCTATGTTAGATGGAAATAAGAAAAAGGAAATTAAATAATGTACACCACACACATGAGGAGGATTTGCTCTAGCAAATGCCATCCTTAGGGAAGGTATCAGTGAAAAAGAACTAAAAGAAAAGAGTAGAAACTAGACAGATACTGGGTATAAAACATAATCAACAAATACTAATGACTATTCTGGAAAAGCACCTAGATAAGAAGCATACCTTGAAAGTATTAAGAGAAACATAATAATGGCAGTTTGTAATTTAAATTTGCAAAACCATTTTAATACATTTGTTACGGGACTGGTTCCTAGCTAAAAAAGTGAACTAAGGGTGGTGATTCTTGCTCCCTGGAAACTAACTGCAGAGGGAAATCAAACATGTATAAAAGTTAAGTAAGAGATAAGCTCAAGATTTCAGTTTTGAAAAATCTCATATGATGGTTTGTATATGCGTGGCCCAGCGAGTGGCACTATTAGAAGGTGTGACCCTGTTCGAATAGGTGTGGCTGTGTTGGAGTAGGTGCATCACTGTGAATATGGGCTTCAAGACCCTCATCCAAGCTGCCCCAAAGTCAGCATTCTGATACGAGCTTGAAAATGTAGAACTCTCAGCTCCTTCTACACCATGCCTGCCTGAATGCTGCCATGTTCCCATTTTGAGGATAATGGACTGAACCTCTGAACCTATAAGCCAGCCCCAATTAAAGGTTGTTCTTTTAAGAGTTGTTTGGACAAAGATCATAGTCAATAGGACATAATGACATCCTACAGATTGGAAAAAAAAATCTTCACTAACCATACATTCAATAGAGTGCTGATATCCAAAATATATAAAGAACTCAAGAAGCAAACCACCAAGAAACAAAACAACCCAACCACAAAATGGGATATAGAACTAAACAGAGAATTCACAGCAGAGGAATCTTGAATGGCTGAGACGCACCTAAAGAAATTTTCAAACTCCTTAGTGATCAGAGAAATACAAATCAAAATTACCCTGAGATTCTACTTTATACCAATTAAAATGGCTACAATCAAAACCTCAGGTGACACTACATGTTGGCAAGGATGTGGAGAAAGAGGAACACTCCTACATTGCTGGTGAGACTGCAAACTGCTACAACCACCCTGGAAATCAATCTGGCAGCTCCTCAGAAAATTGGACATAGATCTACCTGAAGACTACTCTTGGGAATATACACAAAAGGTGCCCCACCATGCCACCGGACATATGTTCTACTACATTCATAGCAGCCTTGTTTGTGATAGCCAGAAGCTTGAAACAACCCAGATGTCCCACAACAGAAGAATGGATAAAGAAAATGTGGTTCATTTACACAATGGAATACTACTCAGCTATTAAGAATGAGGACCTCCTGAGTTTTGCAAGCAAATGTATAAAACTAGAAAATATTTTCCTGACCAAAATATTTCCAGACCCAAAATGACATGCCTGATATGTACTCACTAATAAGCGGATATTAGTCAAAAAAGGACAGAATACCCAGGATACAATCTACAGAACTCAAGAAGGTTTACAAGCCAAAGGGCCCAAGCAATGATGCCTCAATCCCACTTGGGAGGGAGAAGAAAGCAATCAGGGAGAGGCAGAGGGAAGGGTGGGAGAGGGGACAGGGAGGGGAAAGTGGGAAAGTGATCAGGTATTGGGGGTGGGGGAGATAGTACTAAAGCCTTAAGGGCCAGCAGAAAGAATCAGACAGGCAACATCAGAAGGTAGGAGGGGAGGTTGACCCTTTAAAATGTACCAGAGACTTGGAAAGTGAGAGACTCTCAGGACTCAAAGGGAGAGACCTTAGATGAAATGCCCTACAGTGGAGAGATGGAGTCCACCCCAGCAGAAAGAATCAGACAGGCAACATCATAAGGTAGGAGGGGAGGTTGACCCTTTAAAATGTACCAGAGACTTGGAAAGTGAGAGACTCTCAGGACTCAAAGGGAGAGACCTTAGATGAAATGCCCTACAGTGGAGAGATGGAGTCCACCTCTCTGTAAAAAGGACAGGGCATCAAATGGATGGATGGGGTTGCCATCCCATAATCAAAAACTCTGACCCAGAATTGTTCCTGTCTAAAAGAACTGCAGGGACGAGACTGGGGAAAGGAGGTCCAGTGACTGGTCCAACTTGGGATCAGGCTCAAGGGGAGGCTCCAAGGCCTGACACTATTACTGATGCTATAGTGTGCTTACAGACAGGAGCCTAGTATGGCTGCCCCTCTGAGAGGCCTAACAAGCAGCTGAAAGAGTCAGATGCAGCCAACCAATGGACAGAAGCCAGGGACCCCTGTTGTTGAATTAGGGAAAGAGCTGGAAAAAGCTAAGGGGAAGGCGACCCTGTAGGAGGACCAGCAGTCTCAATTAACCTGAACCTGATCTCTCAGACACTAAGCCACCAACCAGGCAGCATACACCAGCTAATATGAGACCCTGACACATATACAGCAGAAGACGTCCTGGTTTGGCCTCAGTAAGAGAAAACCCACCTAACCCTCAAGAGACTTAAGGCCCCAGGGAACAGGGAGATCTGGCGGGGTGGGGACATCCTCTTGGAGATGGGAGGTGTGGGGGGTACTAAAGGAAAAGTCAGAGGTCAGACCAGGAGGGAGATAACAACTGGACTGTAAAAAAAGATTAAAAAATAATAATTTAAAATTTTTACTTGGCCTACACTGAAATTAACTAAATGTAACTAGTCTCTTTTCCACAGCAAAACCATGTAAATCATAGAGAAAAAAAATCAAAGAACTATTAACACTAATGTTGTATTTCTCAACAATAGCTATACCTCATGGACATATGAAGAAGTTTGAGAAGAAATGGAAAAAGAGACTATAAAAATTAAAAAGAAGATTTGAAAAAACTATTGAAAAAAAAAAAGAACCTTTGTTACATGTTGAAAATACACACACTGAAAAAAATTTTTTAAAGTGGCCTTGGTCATAGTATCTGTTCACAGAAATAAAACCTTAGTTAGACACTCCAGTTCATAAGATATATTTAAATAAGAATTGCTCAGACATCTGAATAGGACTCTGTAGTCTTCCCAAGGAATAGCTGGGGTTTATTTTCCTGTCACATTCTATGGCTGTAACAAAACAACATGACCAAAAGGCAAGTTAGAAAGGAAATCAGTTATTTGGCTTACACTTCCACACAACTGTTCATCACTGAAGGAAGTCAGAACAGTGATGAACACACAGGGCAGGAACCTGGAGTCAGAAGCTGATGCAGAGGCCATGGAGGGTGCTGCTTACTGGCTTGCTCAGCCTACTTTCTTATAGAACCCATGACTACCATCCCAGGGATGGAATCAGCTACAGTGGGCTGAGCCCTTCAACTGATCACTAATTGAGAAAATTCCTCACAGCTGGAATCCATGAAGACATTTTCTCAACTGAGGCTCCTTCCTCTCTGATGACTTTAGCTTGTGTTACCAAGAGTTAACAGAAAAAACCAGACAGTACATTCATCTGAGGAATGTCAACCTAAGTCCTAAGACTGCATATGAATCATTAAGAGTGAGGATTATAATCAAATATGATTGTGTATCAGCCAAATCACCAAGTTATAATCATTATACCACATCATGTGTCTATTTAGAGATTACTGACATTTTACTGCATTTCAGATACCACACATGAATGTGGCAGCCATGACGTGAGAAAACATATTGGTATCATTTTCCAAAACCATATACTTGTGTGTCTTAAACACATATAAAAAAATACAATTATCTCAAACCTTTTTAATTTTCATTATTATGTTGATTGTAGTGACCTTTGCTGGTGATTCTGTTATTTAGAACTAGAAGCCTACAAGATGACAAAGTTGATACACAATCTGTCCCTGACATCGCCTTTTGTCTTCACTTTAAACGTACTTATTTCCTGAGATGCAGTAATACTGAAATTAAGGTAGTTAGCAACCCTACAAGAACTTAAAAGAGGTTTTTTGTTTGTTTGTTTGTTTGTTTGTTTACCCCCTCCTTATAAATGGCACAAGGTTTTGGGTTTTAATTTTTTTTTCTTTTAAGGCAAAGTTTCACTGTGCAGCTGTGGCTGGTCTTGAACTCACTATATAAACCAGACAGGACTTAAACTCTGAAATCTGCCACGTGAGTGCTTAAATTAAAGGCATTTATTTATCATTTCACCAGATTAAAAGTTCTAAATGATTGCGTAAGGTAAAGACATGTCAAAAACTGAAAAGACAAAAGAGTAGACCTCTTGCACCAAGGAGTTTGGATGCAAAGAATACTTAACTTTCTTGAGAAAGTTAAAAAGTACTGCTGATGCAAACACATAAATAAAGCAAAATGGCATTAATGGTGGCACTGGGAAAGTTACAGTGGCTGAGATAAATAAAGCAGCCGCAACTGTCCACTGAGACAAAACTTAATCCATAATACGGCCCCCGACTCTCTTCAAATGCAAGAGGAGTAAAGAGCAATAGAACAATTTGAATCAAACAAAAACTGGTTAAGGAGGTTAAGCAAAGGTGACAATTACAGGCTAGAGAGATCTTTTAGTTTGTAAAATGTTTATCTGGTGAACATGAAGAACTGAGTTTGAATCCTAGAAGTTGCTATATCGTAAGTAAGTAAATAATGAAGGGAAGGATGGTGGTATGAGCATAGCGCACAACTAGAAAGGGGGGCACAGGAAAATCACTGGGGTTTGCTGACCAGCCACACAACTTAAATTAATCAGCAGGGTTTAGGATCCAAGGAACTACACTGGATCTCAAACCTCCACATAAATGTGAGCACATATGTACTTGCACATTCATTTACATCCATCCCATATAAGCACACACACATGTCATGCCACAACAAAAAAGCATACAGTGAAAGGGGTTCTAATGAGACCCTCCAATAGGTTATTTCAAAATACATAACTAAAATGATCGAGAAAGATGGTTTACTAAACAACAGATTTTTTTTCCTTTTTCCAGTTTTTGTGTATGTATGTGTATATACTGTGTATGTATTCATGTTTGTAAGGGGAGAGGGACCTACACATTTAGAGGACCATTAGTGTATATAAGCATGGAGGCCTGAGATTTGGGGAATCATGCTAATAACACGAACATAACTATCCTCCAAGACTCAGGGGCATCCCAACTCCATTCAAAATGCCCCATTCTTCTTACCAAATACATTGCTGTAAAGTGGAAATCCCCTTAGATGTCACTAACAGTTTCAAATCCCAAAAGCTAATTTCCTAAAGTCAATACTACTCATACCATCATTCCTGCACATCCTCCTTTAACCAGTAACACTACCTAGATGAAATGGGACTCAGATCCCTTGCCGATATAACAGACCCAACATGTAAAGGATGTTTGTTCCATCACTTTACTTGGGTTTACTCTGAAATAAACCTGCCCCTACAAACACTCACTTATTTTTTTTTTCATCTTAAAATCCCAAATTCAACCTCAACATTATTCAAAAAGGTCTCTCTCAATCAAACACAGACATTGCACTTATAGCTATTGCCAACTTACGACTGAAGATAACCTCTCTCTGACTTCTGGAACTGAAATTACAAGCAGGCCACCAAGTTCATCCAACAGTTACATTATTTTGAGAATTTAAGCCCCAGTCCTCATACTTCTATGTCAACTGCTTTAACCACTGCACCATCCTCCAGTCAGTAAATACTGGCTTTGTATTGTTGAAGAAACTGCTTCACACAGGACTAAGATGCCATCTAGAACTTTCAAAATTAGAGAGGATATCTGCATTAAGGGCTGATACAAATCATAATTTTGAGCGGAAGTCAATGCTTAATTACCAGTCTGAAAATCAAAATAATTGCCTACATGACAAACATGTCTGTTTACAATCTGGTTTACTGAGTATTTTATACTCACAGTTCAGATCTACAGTTCAGCAGGCAGTGAACCATTCCTTTCAAAATGACTGCTACTAGCTGACAACTACCTGTTCATCTTTTTTCTTTTTTTATTAACTTGAGTATTTCTTATTTACATTTTGAGTGTTATTCCTTTCAAGGTTTCTGGCCAACATTCCCCAACCCTCCCCTCCCTTTTTTATGGGTGTTCCCTCCCATCCTCCCCCATTGCCGCCCTCCCCCCCAACAATCACATTCACTGGGGGTTCAGTCTTAGCAGGACCCAGGGCTTCCTCTTCCACTGGTGATCTTACTAGGATATTCATTGCTACCTATAAGGTCAGAGTCCAGGGTCAGTCCATGTATAGTCTTTGGGTAGTGGCTTAGTCCCTGGAACCTCCGGTTGGTTGGCATTGTTGTTCATAAGGGGTCTTGAGCCCCTTCAAGCTCTTCCAGTTCTTTCTCTGATTCCTTCAACGGGGTCCTATTCTCAGTTCAGTGGTTTGCTGCTGGCATTCGCCTCTGTATTTGCTGTATTCTGGCTGTGTCTCTCAGGAGCGATCTATATCGGCTCCTGTCGGCCTGCACTTCTTTGCTTCATCCATCTTGTCTAATTGGGTGGCTGTATATGTATGGGCCACATGTTGCGCAGGCTCTGAATGGGTATTCCTTCTGTCTCTGTTTTAATCTTTGCCTCTCTCTTCCCTGCCAAGGGTATTCTTGTTCCCCTTTTAAAGAAGGAGTGAAGCATTCACATTTTGGTCATCCTTCTTGAGTTTCCTGTGTTCTGTGCATCTAGGGTAATTCAAGCATTTGGGCTAATAGCCACTTATCAATGAGTGCATGCCATGTGTGTTTTTGTGTGACTGGGTTACCTCACTCAGGATGATATTTTCCAGTTCCAACCATTTGTTTATGAATTTCATAAAGGCATTGTTTTTGATAGCTGAGTAGTAGTCCATTGTGTAGATGTACCACATTTTCTGTATCCATTCCTCTGTTGAAGGGCATCTGGGTTCTTTCCAGCTTCTGGCTATTATAAATAAGGCTGCGATGAACATAGTGGAGCACGTGTCTTTTTTATATGTTGGGGCATCTTTTGGGTATATGCCCAAGAGAGGTATAGCTGGATCCTCAGGTAGTTCAATGTCCAATTTTCTGAGGAACCTCCAGACTGATTTCCAGAATGGTTGTACCAGTCCGCAATCCCACCAACAATGGAGGAGTGTTCCTCTTTCTCCACATCCTCGCCAGCATTTGCTGTCACCTGAGTTTTTGATCTTAGCCATTCTCACTGGTATGAGGTGAAATCTCAGGGTTGTTTTGATTTGCATTTCCCTTATGACTAACGATGTTGAACATTTCTTTAGGTGTTTCTCAGCCATTCGGCATTCCTCAGCTGTGAATTCTTTGTTTAGCTCTGAACCCCATTTTTTAATAGGGTTATTTGTCTCCCTGTGGTCTAACTTCTTGAGTTCTTTGTATATTTTGGATATAAGGGCCTCTATCTGTTGTAGGATTGGTAAAAGATCTTTTCCCAATCTGTTGGTTTGCCGATTTTTGTCCTAACCACAGTGTCCTTTGCCTTACAGAAGCTTTTGCAGTTTATGAGATCCCATTTGTCGATTCTTGATCTTAGAGCATAAGCCATTGGTGTTTTGTTCAGGAAATTTTTTCCAGTGCCCATGTGTTTGAGATGCTGCCCTAGTTTTTCTTCTATTAGTTTGAGTGTATCTAGTTTGATGTGGAAGTCCTTGATCCACTTGGACTTAAACTTTGTACAGGGTGAAAACATGAATCGATCTGCATTCTTCTACATGTTGACCTCCAGTTGAACCAGCACCATTTGCTGAAAATGCTATCTTTTTTCCATTGGATGGTTTTGGCTCCTTTGTCAAAAATCAAATGCCCATAGGTGTGTGGGTTCATTTCTGGGTCTTCAATTCTGTTCCATTGGTCTATCTGTCTGTCTCTGTACCAATACCATGCAGTTTTTATCACTATTGCTCTGTAATACTGCTTGAGTTCAGGGATAATGATTCCCCCTGAAGTCCTTTTATTGTTGAGGATAGTTTTAGCTTTCCTGGGCTTTTTGTTATTCCAGATGAATTTGCAAATTGTTCTAACTCTCTGAAGAATTGGATTGGTATTTTGATGGGGATTGCATAGAATCTATAGATCGCTTTTGATAAAATGGCCATTTTTACTATATTAATCCTGCCAATCCATGAGCATGGGAGATCTTTCCATCTTCTGAGGTCTTCTTCAATTTCTTTCTTCAGAGTCTTGAAATTCTTATTGTACAGATCTTTTACTTGCTTGGTTAAAGTCACACCGAGGTACTTTATATTATTATGTCTATTATGAAGGGTGTCGCTTTCCTAATTTCTTTCTCGGCTTGTTTCTCTTTTGTGTAGAGGAAGGCTACTGATTTATTTGAGTTAATTTTATACCCAGCCACTTTGCTGAAGTTGTATATCAGTTTTAGTAGTTCTCTGGTGGAACTTTTGGGATCACTTAAATATACTATCATATCATCTGCAAATAGTTCATCTTAGAGCTATGACAGAGATATATAACAGGATTGATTTCATGCCTGCTAAAGTAACATTCATTCAACAACCTATGAGTCAGGAAATTATTTTAGCTTCACAACCTTGCAATTAAAGAAATAATGAAGCAAAACTACCACAGACAGTAATCCTGCTAACAGATCTAGACAAAGTAAACTGGAAATCTTCACATGGTAAGGGACATTTGTCATTTATGTTAGGACATAAATAGCAGGATTAGCATAAGTCTTAAATTAGGTGAAGCCAGTTTTCAATAATTACTCTGGGGGCTTAAAGACTACACTGGAGAAAATATGACATATAAGGCAGAACTAATAAGGAGAACTAAAATTACAAATAAGGCATATGTGTTATAAACCACTGGCAAAGTCTGAAAGTTTTAATTACTATAATTCCACAGTAATACATGAATGGATGATGGCTTGCTTCTTAAAGATAAGCAAAGAAAGATGTATCTAGAGATGGAATCAAATCCCAGTAGAGTTGCTAAAAACAGTAGAGTCATGCGCAAGAACAGGCTAGAAAACCTAAGTACAATTCCCAGAACCCACATAAAGGTGGAGGAACTGTCACCAAAAGATTTTCCTTTAATTTCTGATGTGCCAGGCACACCCAAAAACGATGAACAATGAACTCTTAATTTGGAAGAAAAAATGATAAACTGAGCATTAAAAATATAAAGAAGTCTTTCATAAAATAGTTGACGTGACAAACATTCTTGTCGAGTTAAGAAACTACTGAAACCATTCACACAACTAGCAGCTGCTATCTTAATCAGTAGCCAGCAACACGGAACCAAATATCTCCTTAATTAAAAACATAATCACCAAAGTCTCAAGTGACCATTTGCATTCTACATAATGATTTCTTCGGGTATGGATATAGCTAGTAGAATAAACATAATCTTTAATGATGTCAGGAAAATAACTTTTGTTTCCACTTGAGTAGAAGATTTATTTTATTGCAAGTGTTATAACAGAACACATGACAACTGTGATTATGGCTATACTATTAACACAGACATAAAACAAAAATTAAGTATGACAACTGCAAGTTAAGACTATTCTAATGAAAATAGTAATTTAGGAAGAATAGCATAATATACAGATTATGACATGCTTCCTACAGTGACAATTAAGAATTCAATGATGCTACTCCTAACAAAAAGTACTGGTATTGCTTGCTTTCAAAAGGTCAGGTAAATTCCTAGAAACATAAATGTACCAATATCAATTCACAGAAAAACAAAAAACCTCAATGAATGAGTAACAAGTAATATGATGTGTAACGATGGCACAAGTGGTAACTGTGGTACTTAGGAGATGAAAGCAGCAAGATCACAAGTTCAAAATCAACCTCAATTATACATAGGTAAAAGCCAGCCTGAACTACATTGAGAATCTGTTCCAAATAATAGTGGATTAAAATAATAAGTAAATAAGTTTATTATGTCATGCATGCGCGTGGTGCACACCTTTAATCTCAGCACTCAGAAGGCAAAGGCAGGTGAATCTGAGTTCCAGGTCAGGCTGATCTACAGGGCAAGTTCCAGGGTGGCCAGGACTACAGAGAAACCCTGTCTGGGGAAATGTATGTATGTATGTATGTATGTATGTATGTATGTATGCATGCATGCATGCATGCATGTCTGTCTGTCAAGGAAGGAAGGAAGGAAGGAAGGAAGGAAGGAAGGAAGGAAGGAAGGAAGGAAAGAAGGGAAAAGAACAAGTCCAAATAATTAAACAAAGTAAAAAATAAGAAAACTCTTTCAACAAAGAAAAAATCCTGAACCACATGGGTTCACAAATCCAACCAAATTAAAAAAAAAAAATTATTTCCTAGAATCAGGATATATTCAATAAACTTGACACATGACAAGAGAACGAAGGACAAACAAACAAACATAAGATCATTTTAATACGTATAAATCATTTGATATGATTCAAACTTTCCTGAAAAAGTATTTACAAAAAACAAAAAAACGAAAAACAAAAAAAACCAAAGTGCTTCAGTATATAAAGCCACATGTGACAAATCCACTTTCTTAGTGGAAAACCCACATAGTGAATAGAAAAACAGTTGAAAAGCTTTCTCTAAATACTGAGTAAGACAAACATGGCAACTTTTAATCAAGTTTGTTCAACATAATACAACAAGTTCTAGTCAAAGCTATGGAGATGAAATAAAAATGATCCAATTAAAACTCAAGAAAGTGACAGTACACTGGAAACACAAATCAACAAACAAAATTAGAATAAAAGAGAAATTGGTATACAAACTCCAACAACATTTACATATACAAAGAAGTGGGGAGGGGGAACCAGGCCTGTTGTTACATGCTTGTTATTCCAGCACTTGGGAAGCAGAGGGAGACGGGGAAAAGCCTAGAATTCATGTGACTGTCTCAAAAACATAAAAACAGGAGCTGGAAAGACAGCCTCATACCTGCCAAGGAAACATAAGGAAAGATTAGATGCGCAGCACTCTATATAAAAGTTATGTATAATGGCACCAATACAAGCAACCCCCTTGAGTGGAAAGTGAATAAAGACAGAACAATAAAGCTCACTGGCCAACCAACTTAGCTGAATTATTGAGCTTCACAGCTCAGTGAGATACCCTGTATCAAAATATAAAAGGTGGAAGCCAGGCACTGTAGCATACAACTTCAATTTTAGCTCTTGGGAGGCAGAAGCGAGGAAATCTGAAGTCAAGACTAGCCTGGTTTACAAAATGAGTTCCAGAACCCCTAGAGATACACAGAAAAATCCTGTCTTGCCGATCCAAAGTAAAAAATAGGAAATTACAAAGGAAAGATATAAAACATCAACCTCTGTACTTTACATCACTTATTCTGCATCTCCTCAAACTGTACCCTCATACACCCAAGCCACTTAATACCAAAGGTAGCCAAATGTTGAAAGGTAAGTACAAGAACATGAACACCAGAAGCCAATGTAATTTGGCACCATCAGACACAGTTCTGCTTCCACAGCAAGCCCTGGATACCCTAACGCACCTGAAGAAGAAGATTCAAACCTAAAATCCCATCTACTGAAGATGATAGAGGCCTTTAAGTAGGATATAAATAACTCATTTAAAGATACACAAGAAAACACAGATAGAAGCCCTTAAAGAGGAAATGAACAAAGCCCTTAAAGAAAGAAAGGAAAGCACAATTAAACGGGTAAAGGAATTGAACAAAATGGTCCAATACTTAAAAATGAAAATAGATATAAGAAAGAAATCATACAGGAGGCAACCCGGGGGATGCTAAACCTAGGGAAGAGATCAGGGGCTACAGATGCAGTCATCACCAATAGAGTACAAGAGACAGCAGAGAGAACGTGAAGCATACAAGATACCATAAAAGGTACTGACTGACACAAGGGCCAAAGAAAATACAAAGTGTAAAAGCTCCTGAGCCAAAACATCCAAGAAATTCAGTTATCAAAAGAGGTGGAAAACAACACTTCATACTCACGAAAGAGAAAATCCAGTAAGATGAAGCCTCAATTTTTGAGCATCTATGCCCCAAATGCAACCGAAACCACACTCATAAAAGAAACTTTACTAATGTCCAAAACACACACTGAACCTCTCACAATAATAGTGGGAGACTTCAACAGCCCACGCTCACCAATGACAGGTCATTGAAACAGAAACTAAATGGAGACAAAATGAAACAGAAGTTAGGAGCCAAATGGATTTAACAGATCTACAGAACATTCCACACTAAAACAAAAGACTATGCCTTCTTCTCTGCATCTCATGGTACCTTCTCCAAAATTGAACATGTAATTCGAAAGAAGCAAAACAAGCCTCACAAGATATAAGAATATTGAAATAATGTCATGCGTTCTCTCAGAGCAGCACAGAAGACAGCTGAAATTCAATAACAACAACAACAACAGAAAGAAACGCATTCATGAAAATTAAACAACTCTACTCAATGTTAACTTGGTCAGAAAAGAAATAAAGAAAAAAATTTCCAGAATTCAATGAAAATTAATGCACAATATTGCCAAACTCACAGAACACAATGAAAGCAGTTAAGAGGAAAATTCATAGCACTAAATGACTTCATAAAGAAACTGGAGAGATCATACACTAGCAACTTAACATCACAAGAAGAACAAAAAGAAACAAACACACCCAAGAGGAGCAGGGGGCAAAAATCAACAAAGAGAATGATACGAAGAACTGTTACAAAGCCAAGATAAACCCGGAACCAAACTAACTAAAGGTCACAGAGAAAGTATCCAAAATAACAAAATCAGAAATGAAAAGGAAGACACAATAGAACCTAAGGAAATTTTTTTAAATCATCAAATCTTACTTAAAAAAAAAAAAAAAGCCTATACTGGACAAAAATAGAAATTCTAAATGAAACGGATGATTTTCTAGACAGATACCATATACCAAAGTTAAATCAGGATCAGGTAAACTATCTGAACAGTTCACTTACTCCTAAGAAAATAAAAGCAGTCATTCAAAGACTCCTACCAAAAAGAGCCCAGGACCAGATGGTTTTAGAGCAGAATTCTACCAGATCTTAAAAGAAGAGCTAATACCAATACTCCCCAAACTATTCAACAAAACAGAAACAGAAGGAGCACCACCTAATTCATTTTTGAAGCCACACTTACTCTGTCTGATACCTAAACCACACAAAGACCCAACCAGAGAGAGAAAGAGAGAGATAGAGGGAGAGAGTGAGAGAGAGAGAGAGAGAGAGAGAGAGAGAGAGAGAGAGAGAGAGAACTTCAAACCAATTTCCCTTATATTGAAGCACAAATACTCAATAAAATTCTCACAAACCAAACCCAAGGACACATCAAAGCCATCATTCACCACAAACACATAGGCTTCATCCCAGGATTCAGGGGTAGGTAAATAGACCAAAATCCATCAACATAATCCACTATATAAACAAACTAAGAAAGATCATGTGATCATCTCATTAGATGCTGAAAAGGCCTTGACAAAATACAATAACCCTTAATATTGAAAGTCTTGGAAAGATCAGGAAATCGAGGCACATATCTAAATATAATAAATGCAATACACAGCAAACCAGCAGCCTCCATCAAATTAAATGGAGAAAAACATGAAACAATCCCACTAAAATCAGGAACAAGTCAAGGACGCCCACTTCTCCCTACTCAAAGTAGGGAGATATAACACTCAAAGTTCTAGCTAGAGCAATTAGACAACAAAGGTAAATCAAGGGGATACAAATTGGAAAAAAAGAAGTCAAAGGTATCATTATTTGTGGATGATATAATAATATACATAAGCAACCCCAAAAATTCTAGCAGAAAACTTCTACAACTAACAAACAGGCTCAGCAAAGTGGCTGGATATAAAATTAACTCAACCAATCAGTAGCCTCCTTTATATAACAGATAAATAGTCTGAGAAAGAAATGAGGGAAACAACAGGCACAAATAATACAAAATATCTTGGTATAACTCTAACCAAGCAAGTGAAGGGTCTATATAGCAAGAAATTCAACTCCCTGAAGAAAGAGAGAGAGAGAGAGAGAGAGAGAGAGAGAGAGAGAGAGAGAGAGAGAGAGAGAGAGAGAGAGAGAGAGGACGGTGAAGGAAGGAAGGAAGGATGGAAAAAAAGAAATCAAGAAGACTTCAGAAGTTGGAAAGATCTCCCATACTCATAGATTGTTAGGATTAACATAGTGACATAGCCACCTTACCAAAAGCAATCTGCAGATTCAATGCAATCCCTATCAAAATTTCAACACCATTCTTCAGACATGGAAAGGGCTTTTCTCAACTTCATATGGAAGAATGAAAAATCCAGGATAGCAAAAACAAGTCTCTATAATAAAAGAACTTCTGGGGCAATCGCCATCCTTGAACTCAAGCTGTACTACAGAGAAATAGTGATAAAACTGGATCGTATTAATACAGAGACAGACAGGTGTTCAATGGAATAGAATTAAAGACCCAGAAATAAACCCACACATCTAAGGACACTTGATCTTTGTCAAAGAAGCCAAAATCATACACTGGAAAAAAGAAAGTACCTTCAAGAAATGGTCTGGTCTAACCTCTGATCTGCATGTAGAATGTATATGTATCACCTTATTCAAAACTCAAGTCCAACTGGATCAAGGACATCAACATAAAACCAAATACATTGAGTCTAACAGAATAGAAAGTGGGAAACAGCCTCAAAGGCATTGGCACAGGCAATGGCTCGGGCTCTAAAATCAACAATTTACAAATGGAACCTCAAGAAACTGAAAAGCTTCTATAAGACAAAGGACCCTGTCAATAGGACAAAATGGAAGCCTACAGACTGGGAAAAGATCTTCACTAACCCTACATCTGAAAGAGGGCTAATAACCAAAATATACAAAGAACTCAGTAAGTTATTCTACCAAAAAAACTCAAATAACCTGATTTCAAAATGGGGTACAGAGCTAAACAGAGAATTCTCAACAGAGGAATCTCAAATGGCCAAGAAGCACTTAAAGAAATGTTCAACACCCTTAGTCCTCAGGTCAATTCAAATCAAGACCCTGAGATTCCACCTTACACCAATCAGAATGGCTAAGATCAAAACCCAAGTGATAACACATACTGGGAGGGATATGGAGAAAAAGGAACACTTCTCCGCTGCTGGTGGGATTCCAAACTGGTACAGCCATTCTGGAAATCAATCTGGCAGTTCCTCACAAAATTGGAAATGGTTTCTACCTGAAGACCAGCTATACCATTCCTGGGCATATACCCAAAAGGACATACCATACCACAAGGACAAGTGCTCCAATGTGTTCATAGCAGCCTTATTTGTAATACCCCTAAGCTGGAAACAACTCAGATGCCCCTCAACCAAAGAATGGATACAGAAAATGTGGTTCATTTACACAATGTAATATGATTCAGTTATTAAAAAATGAGGATATCATGAACTTTGCAGTGAAATGGAACTAGAAAATATCCTGAGTAAGGTAACCCAGACCCAAAAGGACATGAATGGTATGTATTAACTGGTTACTGTATGTATATATACTGTTATGTATATTACCCAAAATATACATAATACCTATGATACAAACTCACAGACCGTAGGAAGCTTAACAAGAAGGAAGGCCCAAGTATGGATACTTCGATCCCACTTAGAAGGGGGGACGAAATAATCACAAGAGGCAGAAGAAGGGAGAGAAGTAGGTGGGAGACCGAAGGCACAGAGAAAAGGGGGCAGGATCAGGTGTGGAAAGAGACAGGAGAGAAGCCCAGAGGACCAGGAGAATCAATGGAAATATGAGGCAGTGTGGAGTAAGGACGGGGAACCTCTAGGAAATTAGAAAGAGGCCACAGGGAGTGTGTTTGCTCCAGGCAGGAAAGATGGAACGAAGTGGTGCAATGTGTTAACGAGGAGAATAATACAGAAAGAATACATAGTGTAGCTGGGATAGAACAGCAGTCGGGGAAGATGACAGAAGGCAGGAGGGAGAACTAACACGAAAGACATATTGAAATTTTCACATAGAAACCTCCTACTGGAGAAGATTCCTAAAATATATAAATACATTCCTAAAATATATGAATGCATACATACTCTTTATATACATACTCTTTATACTATCTAAAATGGGGCAAAATGCCCATACTAGGCACCACAGGATAACAAGAAGCCCAGTGTCAGGAATAAGCTGTCTATTTTGGAGCAGTTGGCAAGTATACCCCACAGACCCCCAAACATTACAGGTCAGTGTTCTTGGTCACCAGCCAGAACTTGACAATAGGATGTTATTTTGAAGACAGAATATTCTTAAGTCCTAGAACAAGGAGAAATCAAGCTGGTATTGACCCATAATTTTATCCCTACTGCCTAGTGTCCACAGTGCTGGAATGTGTTATATAATACACTACTAGAGGAGAGGAAAAAAAAAAATCACCAATCTTACCCAAGTATGAACCTTAGCTTTAAAAAGTGACCCAGATTGGCAAGACATGTCCACTGATGCAACCTTGACAACATAGCTCCACCAGTTAAAATCTGTACCTGGCACCATTATTGGGGCTCTCTAGGGAAGAACCTACTACTACTTAATATGCTGCTAAACAGACAGTATTAAACTGAGCTCTAATCATTTAATATTATCCCTGAACATTAGTGCAAACCCTCATCAGAGAAGCTTTCTTTACTTCAGCAGACGCCAATTAACACAGAGAACCACAATTGATCAAGGTGCAAAGAAAAAGAGACTGTAGTGTGCTCTAGCCCCTATACCAAAGGCTCGAAGACCATGAGATTATAAACCATATGTGGTGAATGACTACAATTGAGAAAGCATGAATAAAACCTGTGCAGGACTAAGCATGAATGAGACCAGTCGGTCAGTCAGTCTGCCAGTCAGTCAGTCAGTCAACCTACTCACCAAGCATGGAAAATGGAAATGGGCATGAAGTTCCAGCCCCTAGTTAAGAGCTACTTGTAGTTCACAGCTGCTGTGAGAGGGAAAGAGTTTTCATGAAGGATGCCTTCTCTGGTAGACACACCCCCATACAATTAAGATGACCCATCCAAAAGCATATAGGCAGCATAAACTACACATACTGGGTTTGGGGTTTTTGTTTCTGCTTCCCTCTCTCCCACTCCCCAAACAGTGTTTCTCTGTATAGCCTTGGCTATCCTGGATCTATCTCTGTGACCAAGCTGGCTTCGAACACACAAAGATTCACCTGCCTCTGCCTGCTATGCACTGGATTAAAGGCATGTGTAGCCAATACCCAGCTTTGTTTTTGTTTTTGTTTTTGTTTTTTTAAACACAAAATTGGGTGAGTAGAGAATTGGCGAAGGTTCTAGAAGGATTTGGAGAAAAGGTAAATATGACCAAAATATACCAAATGAAATTCTCAAAGAACTAATTAAAAAAGGGAAAATAAATAATAATATCTAAAAAAAAATACACTTAAACTGAAAAAATGTTTTAAACTCTACAACGAAAACTACAAAACAAATATTTAAAAAAAATACAAAATAGTGGAAATATATCCCACATTAAAAAACTGAAATATTGTAAAACTGTTTCCAATGCTTAATATAATCTATACATTAAAAAAATACTTATCAAAATACCAGTAATTTTCAAAGAAATACCGGAATTCTAAAAATTGAATGATACCATAAAAGATTCTGAGTAGCCAATGTAATCCTGAAAAAAAAAGGGGGGGGCGCAAAGTACAATCATCAAATCCCTAACTTCAAGCACACTATAGCTACGTAATACAACAGAACATTACTGGTCCCCCAAAAAAGTGATATAGGACAACGGAACAAATCAAGATCCAAAAGTAGTCTGCTTTAGTTTTTTAAATTATATTTTCCAAAAACATACATCAGAGAAAAGAGAGTCAACACATGGCTGTATATGCAGAAATATGAAATGATCTCTAACCAGTTAAAAAACAATGTTACAGACTTAAACGTATAACCAAAACCATTAACCTGGCATAAAAAGAAAATAGGAAAGAACTTGCAACAACAGTAAGGATAAAGGCGTTTTGGAAAAGATCTCAAACTACATGTAACAAAAGCACAAGAGAACAATGGAATCATGTCAAACTAAAATGCTTCTATGCAGCAAAAGGAACCAATACAGAACAAAAGACTTTACATTAAACGGGGAAGAACATTTTCTAATTAACTGTAAGACTAATATATAAATTATAGAAGGAATTCAAAATGATCCAAGTTAAAAATAAACAGAAATAAAACTTTAAAAGAGAATATCAATAGATAATGAGTAAATGAAAATATACTTAATATGACTTACTGATCAATGGAGAAATACCAATCAAAACAACTAAAAGATGCCATCTCACTCCAATGATGTTACTAACGGTAAAATAACCAATACAAATGAAGATAAAGAAACTGGATAATCCTCAAATACTGCTGAAAGAATTTAAATTAGAACATTCATTATAGAGAAAGTATAGAGACTTCTTACAAAATTAAACTGGAAATGCTGTATGTCCCAGCCATCTCATTACTAGATAGATATTAAAAGAAAAAGAAAAAAAACACACTTAGCAACATTCCTGCACTTATTACAGAATTACTTGTAATAAACAAATCTACACAATCAACTTAGTCATCTATTAATAAGAAAATATGGTATGAACACATAAAAAAGGACAGAATCCTGCCATATTTTACAATGCCTAGAAGACTACTCTATCAAGTGAAAGAATCAAGCACATACAAAGAAAAACCTACTAAATATCCCCAGAAGCTTAAACAAAACCTCAGAATGAGAGGGGAAACAATGGTTAGCATAGGCTGGGAAGGATAGGGTGAAGGGATATAATACAGAAGTTGATTAAGTAATTAATTACAATTAGAAGGATTCAAGTCTAGTGTTCTAGAACAGTAGTAGAAGAACTATCATTAACAATAAATTTATAATTTGAAATGATAAGAATACAATTTGAACATGCCTACTATAAAATTGTTATGGCTAATATGAATGGATACATTAATAGTCTGAATTGGTCACTTTACATTTTATATATGTATCAAAAATACTTTAGGTCTTAGTGAAAAATTTTTGTGACAGACCAGAATTTAATTCCCAGAACCCATGTATGATGCTGGGTGGTCAAGATGGTCTGCCTCTAATTACAACCTGAGAAACCTGAGGTAAGAAGCTGACTAGTTCATCTAAGATATATATATATGCTCTAGACTCATCTGAAAAACCCTACCTCAATGAATATGGTGAAAAACTTTACATATATATTTAGGGCACAGATATCCGGCACAAATACACAAGCAGAAACAAGCACCAACATACAAATAAATATATTCATTCATACATATACAAAAATCACACTCACATAAAAAAGAAAAGTATCACAGAAATATATAAAATTATTACAGCCAATTAACATTTTCAAAAAGAAATTAAAAGGACTGGCAAGAAGTCTCAGTAGGTAAAGGTACTTGCTGTTAAGCCTGACCACTGAATATCTTTTCTGAAACCCACACAGTAGAGGGAGAGAACAGACTCCTACAAACTGACCTCTGACCTCCATAGGAATGTTTGTACATATGCATAAAAGAGCATATGTATATATACAAACACACACAAAAACATGTAAACCTCAAAAAAATAGAAATAATGAGAAACTTAATGAATGAGATAAAAATGTTTACCAGGGAGGGGCAGGGGTTAGAGGGATGTTGGCCTGGAAACCAGGAAAGGGAATAACAATCGAAATGTAAATAAGAAATACCCAAGGTAATAAAGATGGAAAAAAAAAATGTTTACCAACCAAAATCTGAGACTACTCAAAACAGATGGTTTATAGAAAATTTCCTATCATTCTTGAAAATAGGTTATTTTTGACATGACTCAAATATGATCATTCTGATGACCATAGATTTCCATCAAAACTCCAGTCATATCTGTCACAACAAGAGGTAATCATTTAGATATACAAAATTTTAAACCAAGAATAGCACACTGAGACTTAGCTGTATACACATCAAAATTAAAATACTACTACAACCTGCTCAAGAGGTGATTAATTATCTTGAAGGAAAATGATACAAGCAGTCCTTAGTCTGAAATCTTTAAACTAGAAAACAAATTTCCATAAATCCTAGAGAAGCAAAGTAACCTGCTCATTCTCTCAGAATAATCACATGGGAGCATGAGAAACTTAAAAAAAAAATCTCAAACTAATTACAAGATTCCTTTACTCTTCCCAAAATGTTTGTGTACGGAAAGCTGTATGAACAAACATGTCTTCAAATGAGTATTATGAAGACTACAAAGCATGATTTCTCCACTGTTTGCCCTTTAAATAAAGGTCATACAATCAAAAAATATACAAGAAGCAACTACACAGTCAAACGGAAGAAGAATTCTCCCATGTTTTGTTTGAAGGGTGGCCCTAAAATAGAAATTCTAGCAAAAGGGAAATAACAACCACATTTTTAAAATCACATTGAATAACTCACTACAAAAGATCTACCTATCAGGGCTGGAGAGATGGCTCAGGAGTTAAGAGCACTGACTGCTCTTCCAAAGCTCCTGAGTTCAATTCCCAGAAACCGCATGGCTCACAACCATCTGTAATAGGATACAATACCCTCTTCTAGTGTGTCTGAAGACAGCTATAGTATGTACTCATATACATAAAATAAATAAATCTTTTAAAAAAGGATCTACTGATCTTCCTATATACACAATAAGTACAGAATAAGTGGTCAAACACGGTAGCTGTTTGAATAAGAACAGCCCTCACAGACTCATATGTTTGAATGCTGAGCTATCATGGGAGGCACTAGAAAGGAATTAGGAGGTATTGTCTTGTTGGAGGAAGTGTATCACTGGTGAGGTGTGTAAGATTTTAAAGGTGCCAAGCCATGCCCGGTGTCTTTCTCCACTATTGCCTGAAGATCTAGATATAGAACTCATAGCTACTTCTCCAACACCATGTCTCCGCCATGAAGATAATGGACTGAGCCTATGAAACTGTAAGCAAGCCTCAATTAAATGCTTTCCTATGGAAGAGTTGCCTTGGGCATGGTCTCTCTTCTCAGCAATAGAATACTAAGACAAATACTATACCCTTAAAGTATAAGAGGTAGATTTTATCTGCTTTAAAAGTATGATGATAGTAACTAAGGGATGTCCCTTACTTGTTTGCTTTTATAATAGTGATATTTTATATTTTTGTTTTCACCTACTCCAAGCTAATTTTGATTCCTAAGGTTGGTCATAAAATCCAAATTTTCCTCACCTTCTTATCTTGGACCTAGTCAACAAAGATAAATTAAAACTTCTAGTACCATATCTTGCCCAAAAGAAACTCCTAAGATCCTCCTCTTAACAAAGAAGGGTCTTGCTCCATAGTCTGCAGTGGAGGGCAAAGATCAGTATTTCTCAACTGCAATTCATTCAACATCCCCTCTGTGCTTTCAGCTACCAACATACAAAGTAAGAACAAGAAGAATGCTAACACAAACAAGTCGTAGTGAGTTTCCCTTATCCAGTCTAAAAGCGCCATATGTCTGATGAAGTTTCCACAGCATGCCAAAAGAACTGGACTCAAAGGGATTCTAGATAGCTAACTATGATAAAGTTCCTGAAAAATGACACGAATTAATTGGCATTGAGGTATTAACCCTTTCTCCCATACCTTGCCCTATGTATGTCTTCAGTTGTAATAATGATAATAAACTGTTAAAAGAATGTCCCTAAATTCTGTGAAAGGAGTTTCCCTAAATTCTTTGAACTGTTCAAATAAATCTATCAAATCCAAGGGGCAGATTGGAAGAATCTCATATAGATAGTTGGTTAAAAGCACAGGGAAAACAAACAGGGAGGACTTGTGAAAAAATTAGGGAGGAGGATGGTAAAAATATTAGAGACTGAGACCTCAGCACTGACATCAGATATTATGCTAAAAGTGAAACAGTTTGCAGAACACCTAGCTGGTAATTAATGCTACAAAGTGACAACTTGGTTTTTTGGTGGGGAGAAACACTCACACCTTTTAATGACAAAAAAAGCTTTCAATGCTGACTGAGAGCTGAACAGAGGATAGCTTATTCAAATACAAGAACACATAAACTGGAAGAGTTACAGAAGAACTGTCTAGATTTATCTTTAAAAATGGCATAGGAAGAGAAAAAGGTGGAGAGATGACTGGCCATACCATTATCTTTTGAAGCTCAAAATGAAAATACAGGAAGGTTTATGCTAGTATATCTTCTATAAAGAAAGCTAAGATTTTTCATAAGAACTTTCATAAAAAAGAAAAACCTGGCTAAATAGAAAATCAGATCACAGACAAACAAAAACATAAGTATTAACATATTGATATAGTTGTACTATCTCTCAAAGTTTATTACACTTGAATGCTACCTGACACTCATAGACTTTGTAAAGATACCCCTCAAAGTAGTTAGACCCTGCACTCTTCTAAATTTCCAACTCACGAATCATTAAGTCTACATATTAAAATTTGACTGGAGCTTTAAAATATTACTATGAAAATGCACATTAAGCTGCTATCAGAAGGGCAAAGATCAGTATTTCTCAACTGAAATTCATTCAACATTCCCTCAGTGCTTTCAAGTACAGACAGAGAAGATGCTACACACTTTCCTTCTCTGAAACTGCTAAGCCAAAGCAAAGTTCCCAAGAATCTCTTCTATGTTACTGGAGTAAAAACATAAAATATTAACAGCATTAACACTAGAACTGACTAACAACTTATTTCAAGCTTATTTATGGGAAAGTATTGCAGCATAAAGACAAAACAAAATACATACTGGAGGCCGGCCAGGACGACCCCTTTTTCTTTTTCCTTTGACCTCTGTTTCTTCAAGTTCGCTGCCAGCATCAGAATGGGCAGTAGTTTCATTAGTTGAATCCCTAGAAAATGCCAGATTATTGTAGTGAGCAAATTAACAAATAAATATAACTCAGTTCTTTTCTACTATTTTCCTTCCCTAGGATCACTGACAAAAAGCAATTGAACATCTCGATTTTCAGAAATTTCAATAAACCAAAGTATATACACTCCCTATCCAATGTCACATAGCACTAATAAAATTTATCACCAAAATAAAAAAGGAATTTAATGTGGAAATGGCAGCTACTCACTCTATAAAATACAAAGTATAACTGAAAGACTAATTCTTTAAGATAAAAAATTGGCTTGAAGGGAAATTTATAAACTCATGTAAGGCTATCAGTATATGCTAGTAAATGTCTCATATGTGCTCCTTCAAAAGAACAGCACATGAAAGATCAATAGTACACAAGTGATGTACAATAATAAAAATAAAATCTTCTTGATTGTAAATTCCATTCAGCTAACTGGATATCACAAAATTATTATTTTTGACAAACTCTTATTAGTGCTCTTTTTAATGACTAGGGTAAGTGCAATGAAGAGATGTGTTGGGCTGTCACTTGGCAGTCGATACAGTGACTTCTGTGTTGAATTAGATAACAGTTCTCAACACTGAAATAGTATAATATTTCCAACTTTGGAAGTTATCATAACTATCTGATACCCCTTTACTTTAAATTAGTTACAATTTATCATTTTGTGACATCGCCAGCTAACAAATGAAATTGTTACATGAATTTTTGCTGGGTTTCTTGATACAAATATTCTGCCTGTAACAGATTTCAAACTATCAACATGCCAGCACTAGAAAGTGACAAACAGCATATGATTAAAACTTAATTCCAAATAAAGGAAAAAAGAAAATCAAGTTATACCACATGTGTGAGGTAAAAAAAAAAAAAAACCCTCACGATAACAATAATCTACCTTATAATTGTGAAATGGTGAATTTTGAATATTTTATTTTAATGTGATTTTATTCATTTTCTTTTTATTCACATATGTACATGTGTGGTGTGCAAGCATGTGTTCATCCCACAATACTCTTGCCATCATCACAGACAGATTTACTTCATTTTAAGTTTACACAATTAAACTTTTTATAACAGCTGTATTTTACTAAATTAGCTTACAAAATCTTAAATTTCCATCTCTGATTCTGACTAATCAACAGCACTAAATTCTACCTCAAGAACACTTTTGTGTCTTCGGAAAACTGAAAATGAGAACAAAGGATGCATATCCACTAGTGAGTCCAACTCACAAATTTCTCAATATGCTTCGTTAATACTCTAGTCTTGGTATCCTTTCTGTTTTGAACCTTTCCTTAAAGTTCAACTCTTATTTTCTGTTCTTCTGCTATCTTTATTGCACTAAATTGCATTCCTTTGGAGATCTTACACGTAATGTGCAGCTTCTATATAAATAATCTTAATGCCTTCACAGAATATTTGACTGCATTCCAAATCTTTAATTCAAGAGTATTAACTTGGATAAATAAAAGGCTTCTTTAAAAGTCACATTAAATTCAAACATAAAGTTAAGTTCAATTAGACTTGACTTGCTTCTGGATCTATATCCATAGAAATAACATTAATCAACTAGTTTTAAAAATTAATGTTTATTTAAAATAACTATAAAATTTGGTATCTTCAGAATTATTCTGTTATTCAAATTCATAAAATTGTATTATTCTATTATGCCTCTTGCAAACATAAAAGCTCCTTTTCAGTGTAACATTCTCTCACCCAGAAAAAAAAATATGAATGTAGGTAGATACAACGGGGGAAGGATCTGGAAGTACTAGAGGGGAAAAGTAAAATAATGGTCTCTCATCTGTTCATTATTACCATAACCCTAAAAAATAGGAGAAAAATAATAAAACACAAAAACAAAAATAAAAAAATTATTTTATCTACCCATCTTCACCATATCCACTGTGCTTGTGACTATTTTACAAAAATCCATTTGGGAGTCCAACTGTATGCTACTGCTAGTAACATTCTCACATCACTTACTTGCAAATCTTCAAAGAAAATGTGGAATTTGAAAAATGCCAGATATATTTCCAATACAATGTTGTGAATAACAAACAAGGGTTAGCAAGCTTTATCTTAAAGGGCTACCTAGTAGTTATTTCAGGCTTGTATATCTTCCAGTCTACTACTAGACTCTAGCACCACAGGATAGATGTGAACATAGACAACATATAAATGAACAAACACAGCTATGTTCACAAAGCAATTCCACTGTTTTTTCCCAGGTGAAATAGTGAATTGAATCAGGATTAATTACAGGAGTATAAAGGCACTCATACCATGTAAGACAAAACAACA
The DNA here is from genome assembly GCF_011064425.1 of Rattus rattus. Lineage (NCBI taxonomy): Eukaryota > Metazoa > Chordata > Mammalia > Rodentia > Muridae > Rattus > Rattus rattus. The sequence goes on along the minus strand of NC_046161.1, from coordinate 92,031,451 downwards.
ATCTCCCTAGCAAAGGTTAACTGTCTATACGTCCTTGAAGAAGGGAATGGTATTGTGAACCACTACTGCCCCAGCAAACGTTAACTGCCTAGAAATCCTACAGGAAGACACGGGGTCCCATGAACTATCTCTCCTAGTATCTTTTAGCTACCTGTAACTGTTGGGAAAAGTTGGAGCTTTATGAGACCTCTCTACTAGTAATCTTGTTTTCTTTTGGGTTTTGCAGGAGAGGGGTAACCTTCAGGAAATGTGAACTATTAGCAGTTCTCTGTCCATCCCTGACCTAGTTTAGTCATCCTTATGTGCTCCAATTCTTCTTTTGGTCTCATTCTTCATTACAGCACAGTATATGGTTGAGCATATTCTGCTATAAGGATGTTTTAGGAAAACATGCATAAAAAATACAAAACGTTTTTACTATCAGAATTTTATAAAAGAAATCATGTGATAAAATGATCCACAGTCATAGATCTAATACATGGTAGAGTCAGTTGAATTTCAAACAAAACTTGAATTCTTGAATTTCTATGGGAGGATATTGAAATGCAGATGTTTTGTATTTATCTTAACTTGACAGACTAACTAAAAGCTTTTGATGTTAAAGAAAGCTCCAACACAACTACAGGAGAAATCCAGTTCTATCAAATAGTAAGCAAGCCACTAGTGAAATTAATTTGTGCTAGATAAATATGGTTTAATAAAAAAAGAAATCGGGGTTGGGGATTTAGCTCAGTGGTACAGCGCTTGCCCAGCGCAAAGGCCCTGGGTTTGGTCCTCAGCTCCAAAAAAAAAAAAAAAAAAAAGCAGGCAATGCAGCCAGCTTAAAAAAAAACAAAAAAAACAAAAACCAGAAGTATTATTGAAAGCTTGTACACTTTGTTTTCTATATATCCTTACTTCTTAGCATGTTGAGTAAGTCTTTAATATCAAAAAGTGGGAAAAGACTTAAGAACAACCAAGAAAAAGACGTACTTTCCTCACCTCAGCCCTTCAATCTCACTATGGACCATACAACTAACAGTCAGATTAATATCCTACCACAGTGGGGAGAGAGAGGAAGGAGTGATTATGAGTCCTTATTCTTGCATAGGACCCAGGTTCAGTTCCCAGCACCTACATGGTTGCTAACAACTCTCTGTAAAGCCAGTGTCAGGGACTCACCTTCTGGCTACCACAGCACCAAGCATGAATGTGCTACACAAGCATGTATGAAAGTAAAACAATCATAATACATATTTATAAAAACAATGTTAAAAAATAAATATCTACTAAAATATTTTCTATGTGTATACACAATATAGATGTATTTCAAATATGTGTGTATATATGTGCATATGTATGTTTCAATTTTAAAGTCTTAAGTAGATGAATATATTCCAAAATACTAATACAATAAAGACTGGGGCTCCATAAAGGTTAACATAAGCCATGCAGAATTTACTTAAATATTCTTCTATCAATGACTACCCAGGATAAATGCAGTATTGAACTATTGTAGAAGTATCTGAATCAAATATCCACATAGGTAAGTTAATCACAATACATATCAAAAATTAAGATAGATACAGCAGAAATACTGGGACAGTGATACAAAAATTCAAATTTTGAACAGTTTCTTTTCAAACTCCAAAGGGCCACATTCACATTTGCAAAATTACAGGACATCAGCTATAATTATGTATCAATATTATATCTTATAAAATTGTTATCTTCAATCAATTTAGCAACTTTGACTTTGATACTGCAAATTCTTCCTAATACAACTTTCTAGTGCTAACCTTTCTACTGTAATTACTGCATTCACAGTTATTTATTAATCATATGTGTCTTATTATGCTCGCTTTACCCTGAAACCTCAGTTGTTTTCCACTGCTAGGGGAGAAGAGGGATATATTTCCTAAGTGGCTTGGAGGTCTATGATGATTATTATTTCTCTCTATTCACAAGCCTAATTTCATATAGCTCTCAAAAAAATTAACAGTAAAGAAGTTGTGGCTAGGAGTGGTGCTAAGTAGTAGAGTGCTTGTCTAGTATGTGTGAGGCCCAAGTTCAACTCCCAGTGCTAACTCACTCTCAAAGTACTAAATGTGTTAAAATTTTCATAATACAACTAACTTTTCCTGCATAGTACCAGTAACTATATATTTATGGCTAGTTCATTAATACCTATAATCGCAATGACAATAAGGAATGAGTCTGTTAGACATAGATTATTTATCCAGAGCTAGGATACTTAGAGAATATAAATATATAGTAACATAATATTTTTACACTGCTTAATAATAAAAAAGACCAATTTCAGACAAATACATCAGTAATTATAATATATAAGTAAGTCAAGAATATAGTATGGTTAATCTGAAAAATGGCCTGTCTTTATTGTCTGATTTTTCTTAAATCACTGTTAAGTGCAAAATTTAAAATTTTAAGTTTGAATATAAAAAAAAAAGAAAAAAGAAAGAAAAAGGCTCCTGGCAAAGGAAATAAAGACAGCAAAGCACTAAGGAAACAGTATGGATACTGTTATCTTCTTTTGGCCAACAACTGAGAACCAAACATTACAGAGCAAGACAGACATGAAAAATGTGGAGGTTCCATGAAAAATACGAGTGTGGCTAAAGGTGCTACCAAAGAGGGTGTGGTTTGGTTGCTAACTATCACCATTAAAACAAAGTACCCACACTGCAATGTAACAAGAGATGCCGTATTGGCTTTCAGGAATCCACCTCCTCACCCATTACACCCTCACAGGACTGACAAGAGAACCTAGAGAGATATTTCTTTGAAGAAACTCCAGTTGGCTGCTCAGAAACTACATGCTCAAACAGCTTCTAGAGCCACTAGGAAACTGAGTGCAGTTACAGTGGTTGCAGACCCTGCCATCGTTTACATGATGTTGGGTTTGCTGTTTGCAAATATGAGGTAAAGAGCAAAGATGAGGTATTTGTCATGGAGGTAAGAATCATGGAGGCTTCAAAGGGATTCCAAAAGAAAGGCAAGACAGTGATCATCAGGTTCATAATCCTTGTCAGCCACTACTGGCAAGGTGCTGAGGGAAGCTGTGAAGGTGAGGCTGAAGCAATAATGGACACAGCATAAAGTCGGAGATGCAAGGAACCAGGTCCAGCAAAATCAGCACGAAACAGTGGCCATAAAACCAGCAACTGTCCAAGCTCTTTGGTGTTCATGTCACTACCATGTGCTCAGAATTACAAACATAGAGCTATAGGATTTACTGTTTTGCTGCAGAGTTTTAGTCCTACTTTGGTCTAATTTCTCCATTTTGTTTTCCTATTTGTTCTATTGGGAATAAGAATTTTTTTTTGTGATACTGTATCTTGGAAGTAGGTAATTTGGACTTACAACTAATCTTGTTATGTTATCACATATGCGATGTTGGAACAGAAAAGACTCTATGGACTATTGAAAAAATATGCATTTTGCATTATGAAATGAGCATGAGGAACCAGAGGAAGAATTCTAATGATTTGAGTTTTTCCTAAAGTCCTGTATCTTAAAGGTGTGGTCACTGGCCTCTGGCACTAATGAATACCCTATAGACACTAATGCAGGTCCTATAAGAAATGAGACCTAATAGAAACACATCAGTGAAGGGGATTCTGGGGCTACATGTCTTTCCCTTGTTCTCTGTTTTGCTTCGCTCTATACCCCCTACTATAATAAAAAGCCTTATCATTGGTCTGAAGATCATACAGGCAACAAGGTCAACTGATCCTAAGATAAACCTCTGAAACTAAAAATGGAAAGGAAAATATCCTCCTTCTAAGTAGATTGATCCACACATTTTTGTCACAATGATAGAAAGTTAGCACAACAAGGTACATACTTAGATAGGTAGATTAAATCAGATAACACAAACACAAAAATTTAGACAACTGTATACTCTTAAAAGGTTTATTAAATGTAAACGGAGAATATCCTCTCCATCTGGCTTATTCCAAAGTGCATTTACCCAGCTATCAGTTACCACTATGCAGTATACATATACATGTTATAGATTTACAATTTTGTGTATTTTTTGCTACAAACAACAATATTTAATACTAAATATTAACACTACATTTTCTTTAAGTACAAATATAGCTCAAATAAGCCTGCTTCAAATTTCTGGAGTAATTAATGTGGGGGGGCCTGTCTAAGGAGCTACGTATACTACAAGCAAAGCATACAACAATATGACAAAAAAGCTTATTGCTTTCAAAGTGATTATGAACATTATGTGAAATACAATACTAGGAGAAAAAGAATGGAAATTTAAGAAAACAGAGAGAGACCTATCCTAATTATAAAGACACAATGAAGTTCTTGCAGACATTTATCTAATATAAAGCATAAACAGATAGTTGGATGAGAAACAAGAGTTCCTAAGAACAAAGTAAAGACAGAAAATACTATGCAGGAACCTCCACACTGAGTATTATGCCTAAAGTAAAGGGTAAAGAGGAATGGAGCAAGTATATAGACAATACTTAAATTTTATCATCTACATTTCAAAATCCTTATAAAAAAGTATTATTGATCTATCAAACAAGTAAAGGCACATGGAACGCTTTGTGTCTTAAAGCTTCTAAGAGAGCAACAAGAAGGCTATCTCCTGGAAAAGACATTTGGAACTGAACTATAATCAAAGAAATAACTACTTAAATGGATAATCCTTTTATCATAGCTAAATTATCATTATCACATGAGAGCAAAATACATGAATCCTCAATTTACAGCTTGATGCAAATTATAAAAAAATAATATCTGCTGTTATATGACTGTGACACTGTCTAGAAATTCTAAAATGATGCCCAACTCAAAGTCTGTCCAACAAACCAACAAATCTAATAATATCTCTCTCTCTCTCTTCTCTCTCACTCTCACACACACACACACACACACACACACACACACACACACACACACCCATCTGGTGTTCCCTGAGATTTTTTAGAAACCAGAAATCATAATTTTAATGTAATAGAAGGAATCTTAGTGGGAGAACTTAAAACAATAAATGTATTTTTTAAAGTACGATACAAGACAAAGTTTAATAAATGTTTTCAATAGCAAGACTGAATATCTCAGACTTTCCAAACAATATAGTTACTAACATAACATAGAACAAAGAAACTGGAAACAGTGCGTAGAAAATAAGTATAGCTCTACTGTAATTTATGACAAATCAGTGTTATAAATGGCTGACTCCTAATATAAGAACATTACTATCTGACTTGTTCAGTATCAGAAAACATCCTGACATTTCAATAGCCAAGGCAGAGTAATCCCATACCCTAATACTTAGATTTCAAATACACTGTCTCATGTAATACTGTGTTTGCAGTATTCTCTAGAAGATAAAGAAAATTATAATACTTACTGTAACACTGGTAACTCTGAAGTAATCATTGCGGGAGAGACTATGCCACAGTACAGAAAGTTCTGGATAATTCAAACTTGTTACACAACCTCAAAGCCACACCTGTTAATTAAAAAAAAAATCATTTTTAAATAAAATAAATATATCGAGAATTATCAATCCATCGCACCTACGATCACATTATTTGATATTTATCCAAAATAGTTAAAATCCTACATTTACAAAGAGGCTTAGACAAAGATATTATTATGCCTATATTCATAACTGAGCAACTAAGAAGTCCTTTGGAAGGTGAGTAGATAAGAAAGCTTCAGTTTCCAAATATTATTTGATGTAGAAAACAATTTCTCCAACAAAGCCATAAAATTATATGAAGAACCTTTAAATAAAAATATCTGAAAAGGCTACATATTGCATAACCCTGATGACATAACATTCTTGAAAAGGTAAAACTATGGTAATGAGTGATTGTTAGAAGTTAGAGTGCAGATGGAATCACCAAGCAGAACACAGACGAATATTAATGCAGTAAAACACTTCTAAACAGGAGATAAATATCATTGTACATTTGTCAAAAATCTGTATGATACATGGTATCTACATAATGAGGAATAGAGTTTGGATGGTAACAGCAAATGTCAATACAACAGGGTCAACAGTTGTAAGAAGCATACGACTCTGAGGTGACCAACATGGGCATGAGGTACCAAATGTTAGATTCCTGTACTTTCCCCACAAATTCACTGTAAACCTAAAAACTGCTCTGAAAACAGGAAAGATTTTTAAAAAATTAAAACAAGAAAATACACAGGACTAAAACCAGGATAGAGTGGACATAAGAAACCATGATACAAAACCAAACCGAAAAATACACCTAAAGCTGAAGTCCCCAGACAAAGACAAGGAAATACTAAAAGGTAACACAAAAGAAAAAATTTTAAATAATTATTTTTTTCCTTTGTTCTAGTTTTTGAGACACTATATAGACTTGGCTGTCCTGGAACACACACTATACACCAGGCTGGCCTTAAACTCACAAAGATCCACCTGCCTCTGACTCCCAAGTGCTACAATTAAAGGTGTGGGTCACCACCACCCTGCTGATAGCTTTACAAAATGTAAAAATCAAAAAACTTCCAAGCAGAATATTCCAAAGTATAAAATTTGCTTTAAAAGCTAACTACAGATAAGGAGAAATCTTTTTTTTATTGCATATTTTCTTATTTACATTTCAAATGTTATCCTCTTTCCTGGTTTCCCCTCCAGAAATTCCCCATCCCACCCCTTTGCCTCCAAGAGGATGCTCACCCAACCACCAACTCCCTCCCACCTCCCCGCCTTGGCATTCTCCAATACACTGGGGCACCAAGCCTTCAAAAGACCAAGGAACATTCCTGTCGCTCATACTCTACAAGGCCCATCCTCTGTTACATATACAGATGGAGCCATGGGCCACTCCATGTGTGCTCTTTGGTTGATGGTTTAGTCCCTGGGAGCTCTGGGGTGTATGATTGGTTGATATTATTGTTTGTCCTATGGGGTTACAAACACCCTCAGCTACCTCAGTCCTTTCTCTAACTCCTCCATTGAGGACCCGATTCTCAGTCCAATGGTTGGCTGCTAGCATCCACCTCTGTATGTCAGGCTCTGGCAGAGTCTCTCAGTAGACAGCTATATCACACTCCTGTCAGCATGCACTTCTTTGCATCCCCAATAGTGACTGGGTTTGGTGATTGCACGTGGGATAGATCCCCATTCCCATGTGTGGCAGTCTCTGGATGGCCCTTCCTTCAGTCTCCATATTCCTTCCTGTGAGCATTGTGTTCCTCCTTCTAAGAAGTACTGAATTATCCACACTTTTTTCTTTCTTCTTGAGAATCATGTAATCTGTGAATTGTATCTGAGCTTTTGGACTAATATCCACTTATCAGTAAATCACCAAGGACTAAGGCTGGTATTCAATAACAACAAAAACAACAGAAAGCTTACATACACATGGAAATTGAACAACACTCTACTCAATAACGTGGTCAAGGAATTAAAGAAAGAAATTAAAGACTTTTTAGGATTTAATGAAAATGAAGGCACAACATACCAAAACTTAGGGGACACAATGAAAGCAGTGCTAAAAGGAAAACTCATAGCTCTGAGTGCCTCCAAAAGGAAACTGGAAAGAGCATACACTAGCAGCTTGACAGTACAACTGAAAGTTCTAGAACAAAAAGAAGCAAATACACCCAAGAGGAGTAGACAGCAGGAAATAATCAAACTCAGGGCTGAAATCAACCAAGTAGAGAAACAAAAAGAACTATACAAAGAACCAACAAAAAACCAGGAGCTGATTCTTTGAAAAAAATCAACAAGATAGATAAACCCTTAACCAGACTAACCAGAGGGCACAGAGAAAATATCCAAATCAACAAAATCAAAAATGAAAAAGGAGACATAACAACAGAAACTGGAGAAATTCAAAACATCATCAGATGCTACTACAAAAGCCTATATTCAACAAACTGGAAAATCTGGATGAAATGGACAATTTTCTAGACAGATACCATGTACCAAAGTTAAATCAGGATCAGAACAATTCCATACTAAATAAATGGAAGCAGTTATTAAAAGTCTCCAAACCAAAAAAAGCACAGGACCAGATGGGTTTAGTGCAGAATTCTATCAGACCTTCAAAGAAGACCTAATACCAATACTCTTCAAACCATTCCACAAAATAGAAACAAAGGGAACACTTCCCAATTCCTTCTATGAAGCCACAATTATGCTTATACCTAAACCACACAAAGACCCCCCAAAAAAAAGAGAACTTCAGACCAATTTCGCTTATGGACATCCATGCAAAAATATGCAATAAAATTCTTGAATTCCAAGAACACATCAAAACGATCATCCATCACAATCAAGTAGGCTTCATCCCAGGGATACAGGGATGGTTCAATATAAGAAAATCTGTAAATGTAAACCACTATATAAACAAACTCCAAGAAAAAAAAAACCCACATGATCATCATCTCGGTAGATACAAAATCCAACACCGATTCATGATAAATGTCTTGGAAAGATCAGGAATTCAAGGCCCATAACTAAACATAGTAAAAACAATATACAGTAAACCAATAACTAACACCAAACTAAATGGAGATAAACTTGAAGCAATCCCACTAAAATCAGGGACTAGACAAGGCTGCCCAATCTCTCCTACTTATTCAATATAGTATTGGAAGTCCTAGCCAAAGAAATTAAAAAACAAAAGGAGATCAAAGGGGTACAAATTGGAAAGGAAGAAGTCAAAATATCACTATTTGCAGGTAAAAAGAAATCTTAATGTACACAACACATCAAACAAGGAGATAAAAATTACAACAGATTTCTTGATGGAAAAACTATATACACCTGAAAACAATAAAACATTTTTAAATGCTGTCAAAAAATAAGACGACTCTGATTTATATAATCGACAAGAATAGGAGAGTAACAAACAACACAGGAAGTAGCAGAATGGTGACCATCGAAAAAGAAAAAAAAATCAGGTCTCCCTATAAGGTAATTATTTGGTTAGTTAGCAAATTGATCAATCCTGCCCCTCTCCCCCCCAAAAAAAGCCAACTCTTACAAAAATCTTCAATCTAAAAAACACAATAAAGAGTATCTAACAAAGAATAAAAACCTTCTAAATTTAAAAACACTAAAAACAATAACAACCAAACAAACTAACACCACATCATTTTGCTTACCCTGCCTATCATTCCTGATTTCCCAAATAGAAAGTCAATGGGAATAGCAAAACCATTTCTTGGTATAGCTGCAAGTATAAGGGAAAAAAAACACAAGACCCTTGGTCTCAAAAATGGTAGCTGATACCTGTTGAAAGAATTTATACGTATAAGAAATACTTACAGGGAACTAGAAGTAGTCTATGACCTGACGTCTTAAACTGTGGTTCATAATCCACCTGATAGTCACATAACTAAATATAGGATTATGAAAAAAAATTGGTAACAGTTAAAACTTTCTGAATATTCAAAGAGCAAAACTTAATTCAAAAATCAAATACGCAATAAATCTGAGGTGTTTTCTGACAGCACTTGCCCACGTTGCATTGTACCTTAATTTAGCCTGGGTTAAAAACATAAAACATGAATACTTTGTAAAGCACTACCACTGAGACAAGAGATGCTAAGAAGCACTATCTGAAACACCTTGGCTCAGACTCCAGACTATAACTGTTAGGAACTTTTGTTTAACTTCTTTTTACACATAGCATTTTCGACTCTTACAAAAACATAATGTTTTAGTTATAGAAAGCAGACATTTAATCTTTCACTACTATCATTCCTAAGGTTAAGTATCAAATCAGTGTATCTTCAGCTTGAATGATTTCTGAATTTGAAAAACTGCTTTTTGAACTGCTGATTTGAATTTTATTTTTAAAATCAGTACTACAACTTTGGCTTTAAATTAAAGCAGAACTTCCGACTTTATTTAAATGGCCCTCGACATCCTGCTATTCCTGTGAGATGAATGCTCAGCATTGATAATTATAAAAATGAAATGTCCATTAACTCTAAGAACAGAAAAGATGCTTTGGTCTCTAAATCAGAATTTCACCTAAGATTTAATTTGTCATGTAAAAATAAATAAAGACCCTCACAGTATGTAAGTTTGGTATTTCTATTTAAATGTATACCAAAAATTTAATATATTTCTTTATAATTTATTATCAACAAATAAATTTGGTTTTGTATGCCTATCTTAAATACCAATAAATTTCCTTAGACAAAAAGACAACTGAAAAAAGTTCAAGAGCCCTAGTCTACGAAATCGGGAAAGGGAATAACATTCGAAATGTAAGTAAGAAATACTCAAGTTAATAAAAAAAAGAAAGAAAGAAAGAAAAGAAAACCAAAGAGGCAAGCTTAGAGATAAAGATTCAAGAATTATTATCTACATAGGCCTGCTCAGAGCTGGGAGCCTGCTTAATGTCAAAGAAAGAATAAACTTGCATCTTTCAAAAACTGCTGAAGTTTGTTCTAATTAAATGTGAAGAGTTTAGAATATGTAAAGTTACCTGCTGTTTGCTTTCATTATTTTTGCTCACATTTTATTTGTATTTAAATGTCTTAGGCAATCTAAGGACAAATGTAAATGTAAAGAAATGTTCAACATCTTTAGTCATAAGGGAAATGCAAATCAAAACAACCCTGAGATTTCACCTCACACCAGTGAGAATGGCTAAGGTCAAAAACTCAGGTGACAGCAGATGCTGGAGAGGATGTGGAGAAAGAGGAACACTCCTCCATTGTTGGTGGGGTTGCAGACTGGTACAACCATTCTGGAAATCAGTCTGGAGGTTCCTCAGAAAATTGGACATTGAGCTGCCTGCGGACCCAGCTATACCTCTCTTGGGCATATACCCACAAGATGCCCCAACATATAAAAAAGACACGTGCTCCACTATGTTCATCGCAGCCTTATTTATAATAGCCAGAAGCTGGAAAGAACCCAGATGCCCTTCAACAGAGGAATGGATACAGAAAATGTGGTACATCTGCACAATGGAATATTACTCAGCTATCAAAAAACAATGACTTTTATGAAATTGTGCAGGCAAATGGTTGAACTGGAAAATATCATCCTGAGTGAGGTAACCCAATCACAGAAAAAACACACATGGTATGCACTCATTGATAAGTGGCTATTAGCCCAAATTCTTGAATTACCCTAGATGCCTAGAACAAATGAAACTCAAGACGGATGATCAAAATGTGAATGCTTCACTCCTTCTTTAAAAGGGGAACAAGAATGCCCTTGGTAGGGAATAGAGCGGCAAAGATTAAAACAGACACAGAAGGAACACCCATTCAGAGCCTGCCCCACATGTGGCCCATGCATATACAGCCATCCAATTAGACAAGATGGATGAAGCAAAGAAGTGCAGGCCGACAGGAGCCGGAGAGACACAGCCAGAATACAGCAAACACAGAGGCGTATGCCAGCAGCAAACCACTGAATTGAGAACAGGACTCCTGTTGAAGGAATCAGAGAAAGAACTGGAAGAGCTTGAAGGGGCTCGTGACCCCATATGTACAACAATGCCAAGCAACCAGAGCTTCCAGGCACTAAGCCACTACCTAAAGACTATACATGGACTGACCCTGGACTCTGACCTCATAGGTAGCAATGAATATCCTAGTAAGAGCACCAGTGGAAGGGGAAGCCCTGGGTCCTGCTAAGACTGAACCCCCAGTGAACTAGATTGTTGGGGGGAGGGCGGTAAGGGGGAGAGGGATAGTAGACCTTAGAGGGAGGGGGGGGGGGAGGGGTTAAGGGGATGTTGGCCCGGAAACCGGGAAAGGGAATAAAGTTCGAAAATTAAATAAAAAATACTCAAGTTAATTAAAAAAAAAAAAAAAAAAAAAAAAGATGCAGTACAAACGAGTTGCTTGGTGTTCCCGGCTCCATGGGTATCAATCGCAGTGGTAAACAAAATTCCATGTATTTAACTTTTTTTTTTAAGTTTTTGTTTTGTTTTTTCTTTTGTGATTTTTTTTCTTTTTAATACGGGTCTAACTGTGAAAATAGTTAACAGGAAAATAACTTGGGATGACAGCTAGCTTTGTTTTAATATCTTATGAAATTTTCATGAACAATCCAAGCATCATTGTTAAGGACACATATATTAAACTTCATGTAAGTGGAATAAAAGTGTTATGAATGGAAAAAAATGTGAAGATAAAAGCAGACAGACCTGCAAGTGAACAGGATACTAAAATAATGAATATCTTAGCTAATAAACCAATATATAAACAAACCCCTTTTTCCATTTTGGTTTCAGTTCTTCAGTGAAACCGGTCATATTACTTATTTGTTAATCTCAGAATTACATCTGACCACCTATAAGATAATCTTTTAAAAAATAGTTTAAGAAAAGTAATATGTATAACCCTCAAGAGTCATAATCATCAAAAATGTGAGACTGGGGTAAATCACAGAATTTAATATTTAAGATGCCCAATTTTAACAAAAACCATCATAAGATATAATTTTTAAAAATTGAGTGAGCCATTTTCACTAAAAAAAATCATTCTTAAAGAATCTCAGAAATTGTATACATAAAACAAACATTCCAAACATCTCCAAGAAGACACTGAAAAAGAAGAAAACCGAAGACATTATGACAGAAAAATTCCAACTGGCAATAAAAACAGAAATGTAAACTTCCAAATCTAAACATCAATGAACGCACTGTGGAATAAATGCTCAGAGATATAATCAAACAAACCAACAGAAATCAGGGAGAATCCTGAAAGAATTAAGAAAGGGTGTGGGGATCCCTTAATGATTTACCAATGAGATGGCTCAATGGGTAAGTACAAATATAAAGTTATTTTATTTTTTATTTGTAAATCCTGTTTTTAGATGATCCATGACTAATTGAATCATCATCAAGGTATAAAATGTTTTCTTGCAATGTCTTTAGCCTGGTAATTAGATACAGTCAATTTAAAACAAAACAGTTTTAGTTTTTTTCTCCCAAATTAAAAATTCACATTACTTAACATTGTAAAGACATAGGAAACAGTACAAAACCCACCAATCTTTATGTACTCAGGAAGCAGTGCTTAATAAATGCAAAGAAGTTAGAGAGATCATATTAAATTAATGAAGTTTCAGTATATTTAATGTGGATAATTTTTTTTCTTCTTTAAAAAAGGGGTCAGGTGGTAGTGGTGGTGGTGGTGCATGCTTTTAGTCCCAACACTTGGGAGAGAAAGGCAGGTGGATCTCTGAATTCTATGCCAGCCTGGTCTACAGAGTAAGTTCCAGGACAGCCAAGGATACATATAAGAAACACTGTCTCAGAGTTGGGGATTTAGCTCAGTGGTAGAGCGCTTGCCTAGGAAGCACAAGGCCCTGGGTTCGGTCCCAGCTCCGAAAAAAAGAACCGAAAGAAAGAACCAAAAAAAAAAAAAACCACTGTCTCACAAAACAATAAAGAGAGGAAGGGAGGGAGAGATGGAGAAAGGGAAGGAAGGAGTGGAGGATTTTTTTTTTTTAACTGATTAATGGTAGAAAATGACAGTTAAAACAGCAGTTGTTTTTAGATCTTTGCAAGGATTTATGAAATGCATTTTTTTCACAAAATGTATTGTTTCTTTGATAATAAAATAATTAACTTCCAACAGGCAGGTAATTTTTTCTATCTTAATCACTGTTATGATCATCATAAATAAAACTTCTTAAATATCAGAGTAAAATAACTAACTGTGCTACTCATGAAAGAAATGTGAATCAAAACTACCACAGCTCATTTTAATGATACTAGCGATCAAAAAAAAAAAAGATAAAAGGAACACATGCTGACAAGGATGTGAGAAAGACTATAGTACAGCTATAAATTAGTATAGTAGTGAAAAACAATAGAATACAGACATAGCAGAATAACCAAACTGCTATAGTCTAGCCATCCCATTGAGTATATATCCAAGAGAGGGAAAAAATCAGTATGCCAAAAAAGATAATCAAAACTCATTTGACCTAACTGTCTATAAATAGAAGCATCAATATAGAAAATGTGGTATGCATACACCATGAATAGTAGGGTAGCTATAGTTAACAGTAATGTATGGAACATTTTTTTTAAGATTTATTTATTTATTATGTATACTGTAGCTGTCTTCAGACACACTAGAAGAAGGCACCAGATCCCATTACAGATGGTTGTGAGCCACCATGTGGTTGCTGGGAATTGAACTCAGGACCTCTGGAAGAGCAGTCAGTGCTCTTAACCACTGAGCCATCTCTCCAGCCCTGTATGGAACATTTTAAAACATCTTGAATGATTTTGAATGTTATCACCATAATAAAAATAAAAATGCTTGAGGTGATAGATATGTTAATTACTGATTTGATAATATATGCATCAAAACATCATACCCCATAAAAGTATGTATACATTTGTGTGTAAGGAAAGTACACTTCGAAATAAAGGACACTTGAAAGATCCTTTCTCATTGATTGTGACTAGCTAAAACCATGACAAAGAATAAGTAGGGTTTTCACAGAGCATAAACAAGGGCTGTTTTGACACAGAGATATAACAAAACGGAAAAAGAAACTTTAGAAAATTCTCCACACGAGACTCTATATGCACACACAATACCATGACCCAAGAATATTATACTAAACAAAAATGAAAACAAACAGTATGTGTCTAACAGATATTTCCCAGAGCTTTGTCTCTGAAACTGCATCTCCAAGACAGCTGCTCAAGTTCTCATCCGAAAAGATGCTTGCACACAGTCTTACCACAGTGTACGTAGGAAGTCATACTTTAGCTGCATTTTTCCTTTACGTTCAACATTCTAACATTTTCTTAGACTTCATCACCAAATACATGGCACCAAAAACACTCTCCTACCTTCTCAGCTATTACTGACTTCCTGCCATTATTCTGCTCTTAAGAATTTTAACAGTATATTTGTCCAACCACCCCACCGCCACCTCAACCAATCTGCCTTTCCAGTATGTACACATACTCTTTAAGCCCTGTGGTGGTTTTCTGAGACATGTCCCCCATAGTTTCACATATTTGAACATTCAGTTATCAGTTCTCAATTGGTGGTGCCATATGAGGAGGTCATGGAACCTTTAGGAAGTAGAGTCTGCCAGTAGGAAATATGTCACCAGAGACTGGCTTTAAGGATTAACAGCCTCTTCCCACATTCGAATTCACTCTCTTGATTTTGTTTTTCTATTTGAAGAAGTGTTAATTCAGCTTTCTGCTCCTGTTGCTATGCCTGTCAGTAGATGCCATGGTTTCTCTCTGCAATGATGAACTATTTTCCCTCTGAAACCATAAGCCAAGATACATTCTTCGTAAGATGCTATTGATCATGGTGTTTTGTTTCATCACAGGAAAAAAAAATGTAACTATTAAAATCTACACAGATGGCACTATACTAGGAGTTAATGAAAAGATCTAGCCTCACTCAAATATAAGCTGCATTAAATCTCACACAAGGTTTCATATTGGCTTGTTCATACATCCTATAACACTTTTCCATGAGTTTTTGTTTACAGTATTTTTTTATTTTACAAAAAAATAACTGTCACAAATTTCATTCCATTCCTTATTTAATTACACACACACGCACAAGTATGCTGATGGACTTGTATTTCATCTAACTTTAGGTTTACAAAAATTTGCACAAGGTTTTAGGGATTTCTTCATGGTTCTAGCTAAGAATGTATATGAACCTTTAGGGAGACCATTCTATGCCAAAAAATTACAATTTTGTACCTAACACCTAGAAAGAGGCTTTATAATAAGCAAAGTTAAAGATAAATGACAATGGATGAGATATAATAGAATGTGAAAACACTCTCTTTCTATAAACAAGGCCCTAGGTTTGATCCAAGGAAGACACACATCTAGTAATATAAATTAAATTTATCATGCAACTTAGGATATAACACTAGGATTCCAGAATTAACTACTAAAAGAGAGAAAATTGGTTAATTGGTAATTGAGAGGGTTTTTTTAATGATACTGTAAATGCAAACCACCTTTCCATGAGTACAGCTAGCTATGTAACCATTATAAAATTTGTCTTAGGAGCTGAAGAGATGAATCAGCAGTTAAAAGTACTAGCTATTTTTCCAAAGGACCCAAATTAATTACCCAGCACCTTACAGTAACACATAACTGTCTATAACTTTAGTCAAAGAATCAGATATCATCTTCTGTCTTCTATGGGCACCAGGAATGCATGTGGTACACAGACATATATACAGACAAAACACTTGTGCATATAAAATATTTTTTAAATTATCATTTAAGCTGGGCATAGTGGGACAAATCTTTAATCTAAGCACTTGGAGCAGAATTTGACACCAGTCTGGGGTACATAAAGAATTCCAGGATAGCCAGGGCTGCATATCGAGGAAGGGAGGTAGGCAAGAAGGGAGAGAAAGAAAGGAGAACAGGATGTAAGGAAAGAAGAAAAAAGAAGAAGAGAAAAGAAGAAAAAGGGAGAGGAGAGAAGGGGAGGGGAGGTGAGGGGAGGCGAAGGGGGAAAAAAAATGAGATTGTGGCCTTCAACACTACCTGTTGACCAAGATGAATTGTGTCTGATGAATCTAAACTTTTGACACTTGGGATAGCTATATTATCTAAAACTAGAGAAATGGCAAAAAGCACTAACGAGGCAATCAAAACCTGATAAAGCACTGAAATCAAAAGTCAAATTCAAAATGATAAATTTGACTTCTACTAAGTGGAAGAAGAGGATAAATGAGAGTAGAGGCAAGAGAAAAATTTGTCATGATATATACAAAATAAACACCAAAGTAGCCTAACAACAAAACGCTAATGTCTACAGGAAGGTAATACCTGGATCTGTGATAAAGTGAAAAAAATTCATTCAAATATCTTAGAAATTAAGATAATATTATAAATAGGCATTCATTATCTTATTTTTAAATATAAAATTTGAGGTTTAAGTTTAAATAAATGTATTTTCATATAAAGCTTACAAAACTTATCTGTGTCAAGAGCTGATCTTTAAAGTATACAACTAGCTGAACAGAAATAAATGACTGCAGGTGAGGAGGCCACAACATCTGGCCTAACACCCAGAGTAACTGTGTCCCCAAGGATCCAGAGATGCAGGAATCCCACCCAGCCAGTGGCACGGGTTCCTTCCAGTCTGAACCAGTGCCCTGAGCAGACCTTGGGCACTGGCTCCCCACCTATTCCCACAACACCCAGAGAAGTCCAACTCCCAGGTGGTCTAATCAGGATCAGAGGTGAGGAGGCTACAACAACTGCCCCAACACCCAGAGAAACTGGGACCCCTGGGATCCAGGGTCTCAGGAATCCCGCCTGGCCAGTGGCATGGGTACCTTCCAGATTGATCCTGCACCCAGAACAGACCTGGGGCTCTACCTCTGCACCCACTCCTAGGACACCAGGAGGAAGCCCAACTACCAGGTGTTCTGAAACACCCAGGATCAGAGGATCACAAGATCACAGGATCACAGGATCATATAGGAATCTCGACTCCAAGGAGATTAAACACAACCAGGAGCACTAGAGCTCTGACACACTCAAGATCACATCTGTCCAAACACCCTGCATAAGTGGGAGCCCCAGAGGAACCATAGAAACACAAACTGCCAAACAGCCAGAGGCACAGCTTCCTTCCAGCTTGCATATGTGCCCGGAGCAAACCCAGGGCTCTGGACCCCCAACCACCACTGCAATGCCCAAAGAAAGCTTGACTCCCAGGAGCTCCGACACACCCAGGATCCGAGAACCACAGGATCCGAGAATCGCAGGATCCCAGAATCACAGAATCACAGGATCCCAGAGACACCTGGACTTACAGGAGCTCTGACACCACCAGGATCACAGTAGGGACAGGCTGCAGTCAGAGACAGCAAGGGCAGGTAACACTAGATATAACCACATGGCAAGAGGCAAGCACAACAACATATGCAACAAAAACCAATGCTACTTGGCATCATCAGAATCCAGTTCTCCCACTACAGCAAGTCCTGGATACCCCATCACACTGGAAAAGCAAGATTCTATTCAAAAAAATCACAGCTTATGATGATGATAGAAGATTTTAAGAAAGACATAAATAACCCCCTTAAAGAACTACAGGAGACAACAGGTTAATAGGTAGAAGCCCTTAAAGAGAACACATAAAAATCCCTTAAAGAATTATAGAAAAGGGCTGGAGAGATGGCTCAGCGGTTAAGAGCACTGACTGTCTTCCAGAGGTCCTGAGTTCAAATTCCAGCAACCACATGGTGGCTCACAATCAACCATAATGGGATCCGATGTCCCCTTCAGGTGTGTCTGAACACAACAACAGTGTACTTACATACATGGAATAAATAAAATAAATCTTTAAAAAAAAAAATTGGGCTTTAAGCAAGCAAGTCTTTAAAAAAAAAAAAAAAGAATTATAGAAAAGACAACCAAACAGGTGAAGAAACTGAATAAAACTATCCAGGATCTAAAAATGGAAATAGAAACAATAAAGAAATCACAAAGGGAGACAACCCTTTGTGAAAGAGATCAAGAGTCACAGATGCGAGCATCACTAATGGAATACAAGAGATAGTAGAGAGAATCTCGGGGGCAGAGGATACCATAGAAACCAGCGACACAACAGTGCAAGAAAATGCAAAACACAAAAAGCTCATAACCCAAAACATCCTGGAAATCTAGGACACAATGAGAAGAACAAATTCAGGGACAAGACAAGGTTGCCCACTCTCTCCCTACCTATTCAATATAGTACTTGAAGTCCTAGCCAGAGGAATCAGACAACAAAAGGAAGTCAAAATTGGAAAGGAAGAAGTCAAAATATCACTATTTGCAGATGATCTGATAATATACTTAAGTGACCCCAAAAATTCCACCAGAGAACTCCTACAGCTGAAAAACAACTTCAGCAAAGTGGCTATATAGAAAATTAACTCAAACAAACCAGTAGCCTTCCTCTACTCAAATGATAAAGAGGCTGAAAAAGAAATTAGGGAAATGATACCCTTCACAATAGCCACAAATAATATAAAATACCTTGGTGTTTCTCTTAACCAAGCAAGTGAAAGATCTGTATGACAAGAACTTCAAGTCTCTGAAGGAAGAAATTGAAAAAAGATCTCAGAAGATGGAAAGACCTCCCATGCTCATGGCAGAATTGGTAGGCTTAATATAGTAAAAATGTTCATCTTGTCAAAAGCAATCTACAGGTTCAATGCAATCTCCCTCAAAAATTCCAACTCAATTATTCATAGAGTTATAAAGAGCAATTTGAAAAATCATTTGGAATAACAAAAAACCCAGGATAGCCAAAACAATTCTCAACAATGTAAGAACTTCTGGGGGAATCACCATCCCTAACCTCAATCTGTATTACAGAGCAATAGTGATTTAAAAACAAACAAACAAACAAAAAAACCTGTATGGTATTGGTACAGAGACAGGCAGGTAGATCAATGGAATAGAACTGAAGATCCAGAAATGAACCCACACACCTATGGTCACTTGATCTTTGACAAAGGAGCTAAAACCATCCAGTGGAAAAAAGAGCATTTTCAACAAACGTTGCTGGTTCAAGTGGTAGTCAGCATGTAGAAGAATGCAAATCGATCCATTCTTATCTCCTTGTACAAAGTTCAAGTCCAAGTGGATCAAGAACCTCCACATAAAACCAGGTACACTGAAACTAATAGAAGGTGGGGAAGAGCTTCAAACACATGGGCACAGAGGAAATTTTCCTGAACAGATACCAATGGCTTATGCTCCAAGATCAACAATAGACAAATGGGACCTCAGGCAAAGGACATTGTCAATAGGACAAACACAGCTATTGGAAAAGATCTACCAATCGTACATCCAATAGAAGGCTAATATCCAATATATACAAAGAACTCAAGAGGTTAAGACTCCAGAGAAACAAATAACCCTATTAAAAAACAAGGTACAGAGTTAAACAAAGAATTCTCAACTGAAGAATATCAAAAGGCTATGAAGCACCTAAAGAAATGTTCAATATCCTTAGTCATCAGGGAAATGCAAATCAAAACAACCCTGTGATTCCATCTCCCACTAGTCAGAATGGCTAAGATCAAAAACTCAGGTGACAGATGTTGGCAAAGATGTGGAGAAAGAGGAACACTTCTCCATTGTTGGTAGGATTGCAAACTGGTACAACCACTGTGGAAATCAGTCTGGTGGTTCCTCAGAAATTTGAACATAGTACTACCTGAGGACCCAACTGTACCACTCCTGTGCATATCCAAAAGATGCTCCAACATATAACATGGGCACAGCCTTATTTATAATAACCAGAAACTGGAAAGAACTCAGATGTCCTTCAACAGAGGGATAGATACAGAAAATGTAGTATTAGTCGGCTATTAAAAAATTGACTTCATGGCTGGAATTATCTATTTAAAAGTTCATTGCTAACTTCTTCCCAAAAATAACAGTTTTAGACTCTGTATGAAAAAGGCAGAAGGGCTGGAGGAGCAGAGTGGGATCACAACCCCATTGGAAGAACAACATAGGCTGGCCTGAGCACCCAGTTCTTCCAGAGTCTAGACCACCAACCAAGGAGTGTATCTGGAGGGATCCATGGTTCTCATAGAGGGAAAGGGGAGAATGGAGGGCAGATATGGAATGGGGGGATGGGTGAAGGGGTAATCGGGAAGTGGGATATAATTTGAGATGTAAATCAATGGAATGATTAATAAAAAATAAAATAATAAAAATTGTGGCACTAGTGACATAAATGTCTAGTTAGATAATTATTCTTAATGGAAATACATGTAAACATATATGTTGTGAACTTATTTATAAAAAAATTGACTTCATGAAATTCTTAGGGAAATGGATGAACTAGAAAATATCCTGAGTGAGGTTACCCAATCACAAAATAACATACATGGTATACACTCACTGATAAGTGGATATTAGCCCAAAAGCTCAGATTACCCAAACTACAATCCACAGAGCACATGAATCCAAGTATGGATTCTTCATTCCTTCTTAAACAGGAGAACAAAATACTAACAGGAGGAAATACAGTGACAAAGTATGGAGCGGAAACTGAAGGAAAGACCATCCAGAAACTGCCACACATGAGGATTCATTCCATATAGTCACCAAACCCAGACACTACTGTGGATGCTAGGAAGTGCATGCTGACAGAAATATGATATAGCTATCTCCTGAGAGGTTCTGCCAGAGTCTGACAACTACAGAGGTGGATGCTTGCAGTCAACCATTGGACTGAGAATGGGGTCCCCAATGGAGGAGTTAGAGATAGAACTGAAGGAGCTAAAGGCATTTGCATACTCATAGGAAGAACAATAGCAACTAACCAGACCACCCAGAGCTCCCAGAGACTAAACCACCAACCAAAGAGTACACGTGGAGGGACCTATGGCTCCAGCCTCCTATGTAGCAGAGGATGTCCTTGCCTGGCAATAATGGAAGTAGAGTCCCTTGGTCCTGTGAAGGCTCGATGTCCCAGTGTAGGGGAAGGCCAGGGCCAGGAGGCAGGAGAGAGTGAGTGGGAGGGTATCCCAGAACCCTCATAGAAAGGGAAGGGGGGATGGGATAAGAAGTTTCTGGATGGAAAACCGGGAAAGGGAATAACATTTGAAATGTAAATAAAGAAAATATCCAATAAAATAACAGAGAAGAAAAGAAATAAATGATTGCATAAACTATTCTAAATTAAAGATCAATGAAAAAAATCGACAACTTTTTAAAGGTCTAACAAATAAAAATAAAACCCCAAGATATTAACTTCTTTTACGCTAAAACACCCTATATGGTATATATTAAAAATGTTTGCAAACAAAAACTGAGAGGTTTGCTCATCAAAATTGCAAGAATGTTTTCCTACACTTTATTAAAAATATTTTGCTGTGGTTTTTAAATGTTCTAAAACCACTACTAAATGTCTCCAGAGACTGTGATGGGAGTTGAGGGTAGGAAATAATACATCCTCTTAATTATGTTACTAACAGATCTACCTACTCAATATCAAAACTGGCAATTTATCAGTCTAATTAAGAAGGCCTACCATCAAATGTTACAATTATACATGGAAAATATGAAAATATTCCATTATGTTCTTCAAGTAAAAGAGCTATCTGCTCTTACAGAGATTCTGAGAAAGAGAGGGTAAATATGAGAAAAATTGTTTGTAACAGCCCTCAGGGTTGACTGATATAGCTTAGAGTTTAAGCACAAGTACTAATTTGGATCCCTAGAACCTTCCATAAATGCCTGGTATTTAAACGATAGCATGCCTAGAATTCCAGTTGAAAGTTTTAAACAGAGCCAGCTGACTAGGAAGGCTGGCCATTACCATGAGAGCTGTGGACTTCACTCAGAGACTTTGTTGCAATGTATAAAGTGAAGGAGCCATGGAAGTTGATTCTTGACATCATCAACAGGGCACACACACACACACACACACACACACACACACACACACACACACACACACACACACACACATGCCACGCACGCATACACGCACAAGACAAAAGCATGCATGTGCATACATATATACCGTCACTCATAAAAATGCAGTATAGCCCTCATCAAAATAAGTAATCACATATAGTCCTAAATTTTCATAAAGAATTTACTTCAAAAGTGTATAAACAATTACTACCATATGAAAAAAAAAATACAGAGCTGGACCAACACTTGGTTTTTGGGTCAAAGTACCAATCTCGGGCAGCTCACAACCATTTATGACACCAGCTGCAAAAGGAAGGATCCAACACCTTCTGGTCTCTGATGGAATCCTCACACATGTGACATGTGACAGAGGGGGGGGAGAGAAACTCATTGAAAAGGGCACCTATGTATTCACATGGTACCACTGTTTTTGGTTCATAAAAGGTCAGCAATTACAGAGATTTGGGACTAATGTTCTATAACCTTATGTTAATTGAGTTTAACTGCAAATTTTGTGTTTCTAAATAAAGTCACACTTAAAGGGGTGAAAGTTAAGACTTCAACAAATGTTTTTGCAATAATATTCCTGTAGCACTTACTTAAAATCATAAGAAATAGTGAGTGATGAGTGTTACCCCATGTGTATTTTAAAATTAGTGCTTAAAAAGAAAATACTAAATAGATAAATAGAAAATAGTCTTAGTTTTGCAAATTTCTTCTCATTCTTGGGAGTAAACAATAAAGTTATGAATGAAATAATTTTATTGCTGGGTGATAAGGTAATTTAAAAGGATAGCCTCTTTTTCCAAAGAAATAACATTTAGGCTGAGTCTTGAAGGACATGTAAGTTTAATGACCAAAGCAGAATATTTTTTTCCCCCACATGGAGATGTTTAATGAGAGAAGAGTAGAAGAAAAGAGGAAAGGCCGGCCATGGGCACGAGTAGGGGATGGGGATAGGGAAGATGGCAAGAGCAGCGAAGAACCAAGAGCAAGAGGGGCAAGAAGGGAGCAAGAGCCAGGATATTCTTTACAATAGGAGGAAAGCAGTGGCTTACTTGAGCAACAAAGCTGTATGTCAAAAGAACAGCGTGGATCCTTCTCAGACCTACTACTTTAGAAACTATTAGGCAAACCTTAGTGCTTTTATTGGTTTTAATTACTTTCATTTTACATAGAATGCCTGCTGTTCACACACTTGTGAGCATGCCATGTGCAAGTGTGGAGGACAAAGACGATTTGGGAAGTCAGTTCAGTCACTCTACCCTAAGTTCCAGAACCAGAAGTCAAGTTACCAGGTTTGCATGGCAAGGACCTTTACTTGCTGAGTCATCTCCTTGGCATGACTCCTCGGTTTAGAAAAAAATTTATTGAACTATTTTAACTTTACTAAGTAATTCAAAGTTAACCAGTAATAAACTGAATTTATTGGTTCCACCCACAGTTCTAAAAGGCATAACGAACCAACATTAACCCAGTATAGCTTAAGTCAAGACAAGCTACTGCAACAATATGAAGCTGCAATGGTAGCTGTGTATTACTATTAAATATGCTCTACAATCAGGAGAAAACTGGAGAGGGATCTTTAGACAAGGATCACATCACTGTGATATTCTCCCAATAAAAAATGGGCATTGGGGGTTGGGGATTTAGCTCAGTGGTAGAGCGCTTGCCTAGCAAGCGCAAAGCCCTGGGTTCGGTCCCCAGATCCGAAAAAGAGAAAAGGAAAAAAAAATAAAAAAATGGGCATTGTCCCAGAATGCCAATGGGTTTTGAAACTCAGTGTAGAAGTTATATAAGGTGTATGTATAAATTTCACAAAACAACCATGGTTTCAACTCGACTCTCTGGAGCTCCATGGCTGCCAGCTGCCTAAGGCAATCATGCTTCTGATCAAGTCTGAACTATTTGTTTCTCTAGCAGAACCCAGTACTAAGCTCACTAACTTTGAAAACATTAAAATTCATGGAAATAGTGATGTCCAAAATGACTGTACTAGGAAATACAAGTTCACAGCTATGATTTCACTGATAGAGCATATGCAATGAATATATATATATGTATATGTATATATATATACACTTTAACACAACTAGTAAGTTTAATGAGGACATATATATATATATATAATGGTAAATTGGTCAAATCCATTTATGTCTCAATTCTTACAACTATACAGTGCGTCTAACAAAGGAATGTGAATATATATACATATATGCAAAATGCATACACAAACACGAACTCCACTTATCTATACCTTTCTCATATCATTTTTATTAAGTCTACAAATAAATGATCACTTTAACTTCCTAAACTTTTTTAACCTTGATCATCCTATATTGCCTATCATGTAAAAGTCGAGGCCTATACTAAACCCACATTTTCCCTTAACAATTTAGTGTGCAATACTTTAAGAATCAGAACCCTGAAAATTGATACCACTACAAATTTCAGTCTGAATATTCCAGCCTTCAGTATGACTTCAGAAAAGAGTAGCTTCTTGTTTTGTTCTTATTCCATGCCATTGTGAGTTATATCAATCCCCTCTTCCTCGTTCCCTAAGCAGGCAGAATCACTGAAGATACCTTAAAATATATAAAGGTTGTTAATGCTCTACCCTTGCTGAACACAGCACTATCAGCTTCCCTTGACAGAAAAACAGCTTATAGTTTGCTCTGACCTTTCTCATTCTTACTGACTAAAGAAATACATATAGTCATTATTTTAAGCAACTTCTCCAATAACATTCCTATTAGAAATTCTCTAGAAAATATTTTAAAACATTAAGGAATTTTTTAAAGTGTTTTCTAAAATTATCTTTAACAGATATGCCACTCAGCTTCATATCACTATAGCACAATAACTGAGATAAAGCCACTTGGTAGCACATAGCTATAATACTATCACTCAAAAGACTGAAACAGGAGGGGTATAAGTTCTGGGCCAGAATGGGCTAATAGAGTAGATATCTTGACTAAAGAAAACCAAATTTTAAAACTGATAAACACTACTACAGAAGAGATTTGTTGCTTTCAAAACTTCTGAGGTTTTAGTCCACAATTAACCCTCTTTATGGCCCCATGGTAAGAGGCTGAGGACAGGAACACCTTCTAAGCCAATGTGCTGACTAGTTGTAGGTCATTTTGACACAAGCAAAAATCATCTAAGAGGAAGAAACCTAACTCAGAAAATGCCTCCAAAATATCTATGGGCAAGCCAACAAAGCATTTTCTTAATTAGTGATTGTTGGGAGAGAGCCCAGTCCCCTGTGGGTGGGGCCATTCCTGGGCTGGTGGTTCTAGGTTCTATAAGAAAGGGGTCTGAGAAAGTGATGAGGAGCAAGCCAGTCAACAGTTCTTCATGGCCTCTGCAGCAGGCCTCCTGCCTCCAGGTTCCTGCTCTGCTTGAGGTCTTGATCGGACTTTCTTCAATGATGAACAGTGACTGTTTCTTCCCCCAAGTTACTTTGGCCATGGTGTTTAATCATAGCATTAATAACCCTAAGTAAGACAGCAGCTTTCCTCCAGTAATTCGACCTCTCTATCGGTCTTACCATCAAATATCACATTCAGCTATCTCTTTCATAATCTAATCACACTGCAACCTTTTCACTGATAACAAACTGAAGAATTCAACACAGAGCTTTTGGAGAAGTGTTTCCCAGCTATAATATATACCACTACTATTATTCATAATATGCAATGGATTTGCTTCAAATTCATACATGACCAAAGTATATAAGCAAAATAGTTATTAGCTGTGGGCTTGCAATTGTTAAACCTTAATAAAACTACATAGGTACTTTTACTCAAAAGCATGTTCCCAGGCTGGGGAAATGGCTCAGACATTGAAGGGCCTGCCATACAAACACCAGGACATCAGTTTACATACTCAGTGTCCTTTTTTAAAATTATATACATATGGGGCCAATGAGTATAGGTGTCTACAGAGTCTAGTCCCCTGGACCTGCACTTGTATCTCATGTGGTTCAGAAAACTGTACTTGGATCCTTTATAAGAATAATATATACTCTTAACAACTGAGTTAATTAATCTCTTCAGTCTGCAGCCTCCAGTATCCTTATTGAAGGCAAGTACGGTGGCCATAGCAGGTACAGGGGGGAAAAAATATGCAGGTAGATTCTCAGATCTCACTGACCACTCAGCCTATCGGGATCAAGAGAATCCAAATACAGTGAGAGATCCTGTCTCAAAAAAAGTAAAGTGGAGAGAACAATCAAAGGGACACTAACACTGACCTCTGGCCTCACACACACAAGCTCATGCATAGCGTACACACACACACACACACACACACACACACACACACACACACACACACATACGAATATGTCTAACACTGCCTTCATAAAAGCTTCTACCTGGGTCTGAACAGATGCTTCAGAGGTTAAGAATATGTACTGGTTTTGCCAAAGACCTGAGTATAACTTCCAGCAATTACGCTGGGTGGCTCACAACTACCTGTAACTTCAGTTCAGATGATGATTCCTCTATCCTCCTATGGCACACACATGTATACACAAAATGTTTTTGTATTTTATTTGGTTTCTTTTGAAGTAGGGTCTTACTGTATTGCCCTAGATGGCCTTTCTCTGCCTCCCAAATACTGAAAAGGCCATCAGGCACAGTCTAAAATTAAAAACTTTTTCAAAGGTTGATACTATTTGGACTGACAAGATGGTTAAGTGAGTAAAGAAAACTGTCACTGGGCAATCTCCGTTTGATTCCTGGGACCTATTTATTAAAGAAGAGAACTAATAACTTCCACTGTCCTTAGACACACAGACACAGATAGACACAGACACACACACACACACACACACACACACACACACACACACACACACACACACAGGCAAGAGCATACACCACCAAAATAATAAATAAAATTTAGTTTAAAATAGAATTGACTATTTCTAAACAGTGAAATTCTTTTATTCTTTATAACTTGCTTTTAATTAATTATATGCATTTACAAATATTACATATGTGGTATGAACAAATTCTTTAAGTCTACACAGACCTGAATGTAATCTGTCAGGATAGTAATATATTGCTGAAAAGTTACAACCACATTAATCAACCACTCAAAACCTACAGAAATGCTTTTTAAAGGCCCTTAATATCTTTTTAAGCAATATGTAACACTTCATTTTATATAATGAAGCTCTATTTTTACAAATACTTGAGGTTAAGCCTTGATGCAATAAAGGCAGTGAGAAGGCTACTGTGATGGGACTATTGGGAGGGTGAAAGGACTCAGCAAGAAGCTACTGACAAGTAAAAAGAAGACATGTGTCTAAGAAATAAATACTAGGAGCCCTTAGCAACTGAACTAGATGAAGTATACTAAAGTAAGTATGAAAAGAGATTAATTTGGGGCAATATATTCTGGGAGTATTACTATAGTCCCAACACTCTGCAGACTGAAGCAGGAGGATTACAAAATTCAAGGCTACTCTAAACTACAGATCAAGAATTGAGACCAGAGTCCCACCTTTTAGCTTATCAAATGAAGTGCTTCTTATTACCAGAGATGCAGTAGCCACAAGCCTGGCACAGACCCAGCTACCCCAGGAAACTCATCTGTTACAGGTATCCAGCTTGGTAAATCCTTCGCCAGTCAATCCACAACTCTCAGGTTTTGCCTTAGCTGCACAAACTACATGCTGGCCTAGACTGAAGCAGCATAGATTAACACATCAAACACACATCCAATGAAAAAAGTCCACAGGCTCCAGTCACCTTATAAAAACATAAAAAGGCCAAGATAGCCAAAACCCACCAATCTCATAAAAATGTTCTCCAATGACAATTATCTAAATGAACTCCAAGACACAGAACCTAAGAACACAAAGAATATAAATTTCATCAAAGAATTCCAAGAGATTAAAGACACAAAAAAAAGCTCGAATAAATAAAAGAATTCCAAGAGTTTAAAGACACACACACACACACACCTCTCAAATAAATAAGCAGCTCGAATAATAAATAATAAAATGACTGTGATCAATATACCTTTCCATAATAACTAGGTATTTTTTAATTTAATGTTCATTGGTCTTTTGCCTGAATGTATGTCTGAGTGAAGATGTCAAATCATGTGGAACTAGAATTACAGATTAAGTGTAAGCTACCGTGTAAATGCTGAGAATTGAACCTAAGTCTTCTAGAAGAGTAGCCAGTACTCTTAACATCCATTTCTCCAGCCCCATTAACTATAAATATTATTGGTCTCAACTCCCCAATCATAAGACAAAGGTTAGCAGAATGGACTAAGAAACAAAATCCATCTTTCTGCTCTCTACAAAATATTCAGATTTAAGCTGGAAAGAACCCAGATGCCCTTCAACAGAGGAATGGATACAGAAAATGTGGTACATCTGCACAATGGAATATTACTCAGCTATCAAAAACAATGACTTTATGAAATTCGTAGGCAAATGGTTGGAACTGGAAAATATCATCCTGAGTGAGGTAACCCAATCACAGAAAAACACACATGGTATGCACTCATTGATAAGTGGCTATTAGCCCAAATGCTTGAATTACCCTAGATGCCTAGAACACATGAAACTTGAGTCCGATGATCAAAATGTGAATGCTTCACTCCTTCTTTAAAAGGGGAACAAGAATACCCTTGGCAGGGAATAGAGCGGCAAAGATTAAAACAGACACAGAAGGAACACCCATTCAGAACCTGCCCCACATGCGGCCCATACATATACAGCCACCCAATTAGACAAGATGGATGAAGCAAAGAAGTGCAGGCAGACAGGAGCCGGATGTAGATCGCTCCTGAGAGACACAGCCAGAATACAGCAAATACAGAGGCAAATGCCAGCAGCAAACCACTGAACTGAGAATAGGAACTCCGTTGAAGGAATCAGAGAAAGAACTGGAAGAGCTTGAAGGGGCTTGAGACCCCATATGTACAACAATGCCAAGCAACCAGAGCTTCCAGGCACTAAGCCACTACCTAAAGACTATGCATGGACTGACCCTGGACTCTGACCTCATAGGTAGCAATGAATATCCTAGTAAGAGCACCAGTGGAAGGGGAAGCCCTGGGTCCTGCTAAGACTGAACCCCCAGTGAACGAGACTGTTGGGGGGGAGGCGGCAATGGGGGGATGGGAGGGAACACCCATAAAGAAGGGGAGGGGAGGGTTAGGGGATGTTGGCTCGTAAACCAGGAAAGGGAATAACACTAGAAATGTAAATAAAAAATACTCAAGTTAATAAAAAAAAATATTCAGATTTAAAGATAAGCAACACCTTAAAGCAAACAGGAGAAAAAAGTATTGCAAGCCAATGGAATCAGAAAGCAAGCAGATGTTGGTATAATAGACTTTAAAACAAAGCTAATCAAAAGAGATTAAAAGGGGGCAGGGAGGACATGTCTTTGTAATCAAGGGAACAATGATTAACAAAGAAAACATTACAATCTAAAACATACACATCAAACTCTGGCATGCTCAGTATTAAAAAGCATACAACTAGAAATAAAGATGTGCAACACAGTAAGAGTTAATTTCACTATCCCCATTTTCATCAATAGTTTTCCAGAAGCAAAACAAAAAAAATTCAATGACATTATAGATCAGATAAACCCAATATCTAAAGAATATTTCACTCTAACCAACCAAGGGATTTCTATTTAATACTAATTTAAACTTTCCATCTTTTCCCAGTCAAAATAGCTAAGATCAAGAAAACAACTGTTGACAAATCCCATCAAGGATGCAGGGGAAAGGTAATCCTCACTCACTGTTGGAGGGATTGCAAACAACCTGGTACAGCCTCAAGAGACATCAGTGTGGGGAATTCTCAAAAAGTTTACTCCCATCTATACCACTACTGTGCAGATGCTGAAAGGGCTTAACATCCTACTCCACAGATACTTGGCTCAGCCATGGTCATAACTCTTTTATTCATAATAAATAGGTAGGAAATGGAAAAAACTAAATGTTCTTCAATAGGCAAATGAATAATGAAAATGTAGTAGATATATGATGAAAAAATACTCAGCTATAAAGAAAACTAAGATCATGAAAATTTGCAGATAAATGGGTGAAATCAGAAAATATATTGATGAGGTACCCCAAGAGTAGAAAGACAAATAAAATATTGTGTGTTCTTATTTGTGGTTCCTAGCAATAATTTTCAGAAATAAGTAAATGACCTTTAGTAACTGATCAAAGAATGCTGAGGCAGGGGTAAAAGCTCTGGAGAGGGAAGTAGCAAATATAGGTACTTTAAAGGAGGAAATGGGGGGAGAGGGAGACTCTCAATAGGGAAGGTGGGAGCTCACAGAGGCAAGAGGTTATCTGAAAAAGAAATCACAGGGAATCATGTTTTGTTAACCTAAAATTACATATAATATGGATA
Organism: Rattus rattus; assembly: GCF_011064425.1. NCBI lineage: Eukaryota > Metazoa > Chordata > Mammalia > Rodentia > Muridae > Rattus > Rattus rattus. Next base: position 92,000,638 of record NC_046161.1, on the reverse strand, counting down.
TGTGTTTATATGCATGCATGTATACATTACATATTTACTTATCAAACGAACGCACATCATTTTGGGATGATAAAGCTCTCTCCAAGAGCCTCAGGCTACTAAACAAAATCCCCAGTACCAAGAAACCTCCTTTCAAGTTGTTGGTCAGAAGAGCCCAATTAGGCCTCCCAAAAATATACTATTGCTGTCATCCTGGGTTTTCTCCCAGAATTTTAAGGTTAGTTTCTGCTGTTGAAGACACAGGATTTGGAGGATCTGAGCTGGATCTTAACCCAAAGTCTCCTCCCTCAAAACTACCTTTTATAGTACAGAAGGATCTAGCCAAGCTGCCAACAGAAAAAAGCAACTACTAGTCCTACTGAGCTGTGATACCCAGAAACCACAATGACCAGCAAAACATGATATCCACAAAGGTGAAACTATAGCACTTTTAGCTTAGTGATTGCTGTCTAATTAGATGTAAGGCCCATTCAACAAGAAGGAATTTACACTTGATACTCTAAACTAGTCTTTCTCAACTTACTTATCCTGCAACATACAGCTCATCATGTTGTGGTGACACCCCACATCATAAAATTATTTCACTGCTACTTCAAAACTATAATTTTACTACCATTATGAATCATAATGCAAATACTGATATGCAAGATATTTGACACGAAACCCCAAAGGTGTCACAACCCACAGGTTGACCTAACAAACTATCTGTGGCTAGTGAGGCCATAGAACCTAGAGAAAAACCTAAACAGACACTTTCCAAACCAGTACAATCTCTAACTATATTATTAATACTTAACCATACACCCACTGTTGGGTGTGGGCTTCAACCTTCAACAAAGATGCTTCTTTTTGCAGTAGAAGAAACCATTACAGGAAGTCGGAACCAGTCAAAACACAGAAAACAGACTATGGGGTGCCCAGGCCCCATTGATATCCTATAACACAGCCCTACATCTAAGGCCTAGGGAATATTGCAGACATGGGAGTGAAAAGACTGTAAGAGGTAGAGTACCTGGACATCTGCTGTGAGATAGTGTGTGTGTGTGTGTGTGTGTGTGTGTGTGTGTGTGTGTGTGTGTGTGTGTGTGAGAGAGAGAGAGAGAGAGAGAGAGAGAGAGAGAGAGAGAGAGAGAGAGAGAGAATGAATGAGAATGACAGGGAAGCTGCACCTAAAAAGTCAACATTATTGCCTAAATGAGACCTGAATAATGGCAACACCAGTTGGCATGCCAACATGGTTGAGGGAAAAATCTCACGACCTTTTACCTCTAGATGAAGAGCTACAAGCAATTAATGATTGCTGAGAGGGAAAATGAGTCTTCCCCAGGGACTAATCTCTAATTTTCCAATATCTAGTGGTCAGCCCTAAAAGCATATAAATATGAGCAATACCAAAAGGACTGCACAGATATTTATCTTTTTAGATGTGTACATACATCAAGAAAATGAAAGAAAGCAATAGATGCAATCAAAGATAAACCCATGGGCAGACATATATATTTACAATTAAAATTTTTTCACTCTCCTGGATAGTTTTTTTGTCAACTTGACACAAGTTTAGAGTTATTTAGGACGAGGAACTCTCAAGTGGAGGTGGGGGATAGAGAGGAGAGAGAAGCCTCTGTAAAAATTGCCTGTAGGCAAGTCCGAAGTGCATTTTCTTAATTTGTTATTGATATAAGAGGGCCACTGTGGGCGATGCAGCGCCTGGGCAGGCAGAGGTCCTGGGTGTAGAGAGAGCAGGCTTTACAAGCTACTGGGAGCAAGTCAGTAAGCAGCATGCCTCTTAGGCTTCTCTACCAACTTCCTGTCTCCAGGTTTCTGCTCTGACTTCCCTCAGCAATGACCAAATTGTTTCATCACAACGATATAAACCGTAAATAAAACATTCACCTACAGTGAACATTTTATACTAAGGTAGTAGAGAAAACAGCTTAATATCTAATAACTGAACAGAAATTACTACTGAAAATAATTTTCTTTCCTTTTTTTTTTTTAATGTGCACGAATGCTTTGCCTGCATATATGTCTGTGGATCACTCATATGCTAGGTACTCACAATGGCCAGAAGAGAGCAATGGATACCCTGGAACTGGGATTAGAGACAGAGTGAGCCCTCTAAAAGAACATCCCGTGCTCTTGACCACTGAGACATTTGAAAATACTGGGGTTGAACAGGTTTTTTAATTTTTATATGACATTGAAATTTTCAGGGAAGATCAGAGAATTTTCTGGAGGATCAGAGGGTCAATGAAGGTCTAGTATGTTTGAAAATATTGTAAAAAAAAATTTTACTAGAGAAGCTTAATAATTAAGTGTGTATAATGTTCTTAGAGTGTACTACTCTTGAAGAAGATGAGTTCAGTTCCCAGAAACTACATCAGGCAGCTCACAACTGCTTAAACCCTTCTCCAGAGGATCAAATGGCCTTTTGTAGGCTCTTTTGGTACCTATACTGCACTCACATGCACAGACACATACTTAAAAAATAAGTTGAGCAGCTGTGGTGCCCGCCTTTAATTCCAGCATTTGGGAGAGAGAGACAGGCAGATCTGAGCTCAAGGCCAGCCTGGTCTACAGTGTGAATTCCAGAACAGTCAAGACTGTACAAATAAGCCCTGTCTTGGAAAACAAATTAATTACTTAATTATAAATAAATCTTTTTTTTCTTTTCTATTTTTCGGAGCTGGGGACCGAACCCAGCGCCTTGCGCTCTACCACTGAGCTAAATCCCCAACCCCATAAATAAATCTTTTTAAAAGACTGTTACTTTGTGTGACAGTTTACATATGCTCAGCCCAGGGAGTGGCACTATTTGGAGGTGTGGCCCTGTTGGAGTAGGCATGTCACTGTGGATGTAGGTTATAAGTTTCTCATGCCTGGAAGCCAGTATTCCACTAGCGGCCTCCAGATGAAGATGTAGAACTCTCAGCTCCTCCTGCACCATGCCTGCCTGGATGCTGCCATGATCCTGCCTTGATGATACTGGACTGAACACAGCAGTCTGTTCACAGCAGTAAAACCCTTAACTAAGGCACTTTGTATACTAAAAGTAAAATTTTATATTAAGTCAAAAAATGTTCATGAAAAATTAAAGTTGGAATGCCTATAGAGGAAAAATTATAAATGCATAGACATATAAAGAATGATCTATATATTTTATGTATACTCACATATACATAGAATAAACTTTTTTAAAATGTAGCAAATAGTAGCTCTCAATGTCAAAGAGGACTGTTAATTTTTATCAACCAACAACATAAATAATCTAGAACTTCTTTTATGCCTCAGCAGAACAGGATGTAGAGTCACTTAATCACTTGAACACTACTATTTAAAAACAAAAATGACTAAATATTTCTAAATATTCCTTTAATAAAACAAAGGAAATTATCGCTATTTCTGACAACAAAGTCAAAAATCAAATAACAATATACTACCACAGTAAAATCTAGTGCAATGGTTTAAATACTACACCATAATATTTTGTTTGCGTTTTTATGCTGAGGTAGAACACAAGGTCGTGTTCTTGTTAGACATGTAGTACCACTGAGCTCATTACATCCCCACGCCCAGAGGCTTGGTATGTGGCTCAGGCTGCCTCAAGTTCACAATCCTCCTGACTCTGTTTCTCAATGTCTGGGACTATATGTATATGCAGTATTATCTATTTTTTTAAACTCTAGAGGTAGAAACAGATATAATAAACCCCATATTTTAGTTCTATTTCTAATACCTTCTGCACTAGGCAACCAAAATTGTTTTTACAAAATAATTTCTGAAGAGATGTTATTATTCTGCAAACATCACCTAAAATACAACCTGATTTTAATTACATATACTATTATCTAATTGCCAAAATGAAGCAGCTCTATTATTAATATCATAGTTATAAAAGTGATAGTAGGTGTACACTAATGAAAACTGTCTTTAACAAGGCTGATATTAATGTGCCATTTTACATGGTTCATTTTTATTATGTCAATTCTTTGTAAACTGCTCATTACAAGGGGCAAGGGCATACAAGTGCACATACCCCCATGCCATGGTGCACATAGAAGGGTTACAGAACAACCTGTAGGAGTAAGTTCTATCCTTCCACCATGGTGGTCTCGGGGACTGAACTCCAGTCATCAGTTTTGGTGGCAAGAACCTTTGCCCAGTGAGCCAGTTTTACAGGATTTCTAGAAATTCTTATGCTTCACTGTGTTTACTGTATCAACCTCAAAGTACACTGCACCATCTCTTCCTATACCATTCAAACACTCCCAGAAGAGAGGCAGGTATTCAAATAAAAGGTGATTCTAACCTAATTCACATAACTACACTAAATGTAGACACTATTCCTCGTTTTACTACTGTTCTGGCCCCACACAATTAACAACCTTCTCATGGCTCAATCCAATTAACTCCTCTGAGGTTCAGAGTGTAGAGCGCAGAATATAACTGACAGCTGTGTTTCTTTAAACAACAGTAATATGAGAGAAAATAGTAACAAGATTCCAATATTCTTAAGAGTTATGAAAATTATTTTTCAGAACTTGTCATTACTTATAAAACCACTCATATCAAACTGAGTAACAGTAATATAAGTGTTAATTTTTTGAGTGCTATTTTGTTAAACTTCAAGTGGTTTAAGAGGATTCCTTCAAAACCCTCTTTCATTTGCTCAATTCTCTTCTCAAGCATATTAGGCTCCATTAACAGCCAATCATGTAAGCTGAGCTGCAAGTGACCCGAGAGTTGCCATAGCAACAGCTGCTTTCTGAAATACGTGTTATGCATTTTAAAAGCTCTCACAGAGAGGATACCACATCTATCAATTAACAACCAAAGCTCAACACAGCACATTATCCAAATGAATAGAAAAACTACCTTAAAAAGGCAAAAACCTCTTAACAAAAGGGACATTTGATGCACTTGACCTAAAATTCTATTGTGATTTATGTTTCAAAATGAAACCTATAATCAATAAGATGTGACAGTTGAATACTAGGCATTTTAAAGCACAAAACTGATATAAGGAATAATAACCGGAACTATTTTTAGCAATGAAACATCAAGGATAATGAATGAACATGTGCTGCAATACATCGTCAAACTGCCATGACGCCACAGGAATGAAAAAGTCGGCCTAAAAGTGGTTTACCAAAATTTTATGGTATTCAATGTGAATACCATAAGACACTCCACTATTTTAAAAATAAAAATGTAATTCATTGGTAATTGAGATCTTCCCTCATAAATTCCTGATAAAAAAGATGTAAGCTAGCTAGGATTTATCAGCAGTCACTAGACTATTTGGCTCTGTAACAAGAAACTGTACTCTTTATTTTTGCAATGCTATGGATGAGAAACACACAAAACATAACCTGCTCTTTGCAAAACAGAGCCAAAGAAATATGGTATTGCTCACCATGTTAAGGGAGGTGCTACCAACAGGGTAATTAGATAAAGAATATTTTATTAACAGACTCCAGAAACTTAAACGTGACAAAAGATTCTATTACATATTTATTATAACTTTAAATTTTCAAAAACGTCAAAGAATGGATTAACAGCTAGAGACTACTGTAATTACTAAAACAGCAGTTTAGGAATGGTATAATGAAGATGACAAAGGGAAACTGTTGGGGTGACCTTCCTCAAATTGTATGAAGGTATATCTCTATATTTTTAATTGTTCATTCCACATCATCAAAGAGCTAAGTGCTGGCAAGATTTTGGTATTTCTATGGACAATAATTGGTTTATATTTTGTAAACATTAGTCCTTCCTCACCTGCCTAAAAGCTATCTAGAGATATATCAGAGGCTGCTAATTGGCTGTAATAAAGAATTAACAGCCAATACCTGGGGCAGGAAGAAAGAAGGCAGAACTTCCAGTAAGGACAGAGCGATCGATGGAGTGCTAGGTTGTAATTGATACAACAGAAATTAGAGGATCATTTAAGCCAGAATAAAGTAGACTTAAATTCTGAGGAAGACATGGAGGAGACAAGACACAGACCACACCAGGGCAGAAAAGTACTGCGTGGTGAGTCATAGGCTAGAAGAGTAGAGCTAAGTTAAAATGGTATCTGGGAGACTCCCAGCAAAAGTCCTAAGCTTTGAACTATAATAGAAGCCTCATGTCATTATTTATACATCAGGTGGATCCAGAAAGTACCCATAATAAGAAACTTATAAATAACTGTTAAGAAAGAAATCTAGAAATCTTCATAAAAACTACACAAGAGAATAAAATGGCTCATATTTCTCTTTTAAAAGTAGATACAGAGAAATGTACAGACAGGTAGACAGACAAGCAAACATTATGACTAATGATGCTTACTATCTGACAAACATGGTCTTACTGATTTGCCTTATATACCTTAGCATTCGACTGTCCCAACTATCCTAAGAAGCAAATACTGTCGCCCATACTCTAGAACAGTCAAATAATTAAGAGAATTTAGAGGAAAGCTGCAAATCACAAAGGATTACTCCTAAGTCTTGGAATTTGTGGAGTTTCTTGAGCTGGATTCCTAAACTACTTAGAACTAATAATTCCTTTTGCCCTTTCTTTTTGAACCATGTCTGTATCTGTCCCAGTTCTGTATTTTTAGAAAAGTTAGCCTGTTTCCTTTGTTCCACAGGTTCATACTTAAAAGAACTTCCCCCACATTTCACTTAAATATTTAGATAAGAGATTTAGGACTTCTGACTTATGTACTCTAGATGAGACTTTACGTTGCCATAATAACTGTAGGGACCTCTGGACAAGGTAGACTCATGTTGTCTATGAAACATATGAATCTCAGAACCTCTAAGGATGCCTGTGGTAAACAGACTTGGCACTTTTATCTTTTGCCCCCCTGTGTACTCTATTATGTATTAAATTACATGACAAAAGATCAACAGACATCAAAATAGGGAAATTATCTTTTGTAATCAATATAATCAATCACACTGGTCCTGAAGAGGGAAGGAAATAAGCAAACAAATCAAAGAGATGCAGCAGGAAAAAAAGCACATGAAAAACTTTATGCAGGTCGACAGGAGCCGGATGTAGATCTCTCCTGAGAGACACAGCCAGAATACAGCACATACATAGGCGAATGCCAGCAGCAAACCACTGAACTGAAAATAGGACCCCCGTTGAAGGAATCAGAGAAAGAACTGGAAGAGCTTGAAGGGGCTCGAGACCCCTTATGAACAACAATGCCAAGCAACCAGAGCTTCCAGGGACTAAGCCACTACCTAAAGTCTATGCATGGACTGACCCTGGACTCTGACCTCATAAGAAGCAATGAATATCCTAGTAAGAGCACCAGTGTAAGGGGAAGCCCTGGGTCCTGCTAAGACTGAACCCCCAGTGAACTAGATTGTTGGGGGGAGGGCGGCAATAGGGGGAGGATGGGGAGGGAAATACCCATAAAGAAGGGGAGGGGAGGGATTAGGGGGATGTTTGCCTGGAAACCGGGAAAGGGAATAACACTCGAAATGTATATAAGAAATACTCAAGTTAATAAAAAAAAAAAAAAGAAAACTTGACGCTTTAGAGGAACCTTACCCTCCACTGCTCGGAGATGAAAGGAGTGGTCAATGAAAGCAGCACGTGGCCTCTAGGACCTGAGCAATATCTCTTCTCCCCAAACCAACACCCAACAAAAAAAGACCACGGGAATATATAGGTACACAGGAATCATTTCTGCCAACAATCTGAGTGATTAAGGAACCTGGTCACTCTAGAGCCTCCAAAAGGAGCTGACTCCTTTTAGACCTTCCTAGATGCTAAAAAAAGATCAATGGACAAGATATAAATTGACAATTTTGTTTTATCCCAAACACACCTCTTGAAACAGAGTTGCTGTGTACCACTACTTTCCTCCAACTCACTCTGTAAACCAGGCTGACCTTGAATTCAAGACATCCACCTGCCTTTGCCTCCTGAGTGCTGTGATTAAAGTCCTGCACCACCACTGCCCAGCATAAATGGACATTTTAAAATTACTGCATTTATGTTTCTTTGTAACAGTGTTTATAAAACCTAACATAAAATTAATTTTTCAGTCACAAAAATTAGAGATTTTAATTTGCCTAAGATTACCTGACCAGTAACTGAGTTTTGTCATTTATTTTAGGAGTATTGTTTTCTTTTTGTGTTTCCTTGCTTGTCTTAAAATCTGCCAATGTGATTCAGTACATACAAAGTAGCAGTAGAAGGGACGAAAAAATAAAGGTACCAATGCAGCTTACCACAGGCCTAAGAAGTTCTGTGATCCATACACATTTCATATATAAAATGGGTCCTGGAACTCACTACTCCTAAACCTCCTGCCTCCACTGTTCAAGTAATGGGATTACAGGCATTTAATACCACGCCCAGCTCACTGTCAGTAACTGCTGCTGCTAGCATTCACACCTAAGTATGGCTTGTGCTCTTAAGCACTGATGAGGACAACAGGAGGAAAAGCACAGAGTACAGAAAGCTGGACATCTAGAAAAAGACAATTTCCCTGACATAACTAAAACAGAAAGCACTACGTTCTTTCTACATAGTTTCAACGAATTACTTGGTTCTGGACTTGTTTATTATATTTATACAATTATAGCAAATAGCAATTACTGATTTTTGAAAGCATGGTCTAAATTAAATATACCTAATCATATAATATGAACATAAGCCTTCAGAGTAAAAAAGATAACTAGTGTGAACAAGTGACAAGATGAGGGAACAGTTAAAGAATGCTAACTGTACTAATTCCCTATGTTTCAGCACTTAGAGTAATAGACACTACCTAAAAGGTGCAAAAATTAGGGCACAGTAAGGTAATGACCAAGTTTAATAATAAGCACTTCTAAATGGCTTTTCTGGAGTCTTTGAGGAGGGGTGGTTACTGTCTTTGTTTTGTACATTTCTATGCTCTTTTTTTTATATATATAACACGTTGACTATATAACTTAAATTTTTATTTTTAAAAGAATAGGTGTGTCGATTCAGGATTTCTGGGAAGCAGAATCAAGACAGAAACTATGCATGTAAAAAAATTGTCATTAGAAATGTTTATGGAAGAATGAGAAGAGAAACAGAAAATAAACAAACAAACAAAAAAACCCTTAAACTGTGACACAGGCCAGTGAGCTATGAAAGAACAGCAATAAAAAAGGAGAAGTAAGAACAGCCTTGAACTAGTTACAGTCCTCAACTACCAGTCTTACGGGGAACTCAAAGTTCTGGACTGCCCAAAGAAAAGTCCCATGTTAGCCAGAAATGGCTATGCTCAGTAAATGAAGAGAAGCTAACCAAAGAATACATAGCTTGGACTGCATGATATAGCAAATCTGAGGGGTACAGTACCTAGAGTCTCAGCTAAAGCTGTCCTCAAGGTGCAAGTTTTTCAAGGGAGAGCTAAACAGAACTCATCCATGACTGTCACAGACATAACATTCTGCAGCCATTAAAGAAACTTAATGAGGATAGGGAAGATTCTCAGCTGATCAATTGCCTTCCTTCAGCTCTTTATTGCCCATGTAAGTAGCTGGACAAGGTAGCACATGGCTATAATCCCTAGCACTACAGAGGAAGACCCCAACTAGATGAACTGGGCAGCTCCAGCAAAAATAATAAGATGGAGAGCAACTGAACCAGCTTCTAGTCTCCACACAGACAACAGACACACAGACACCAGTATGCAAATGTTCAGACATACATGAATACATTCATGACCACAAACCAAAGGAGAGAAGTTGAAAAGGAGAAAACTAACAACTATCGGAGTTTGTCTGTCAGTTTAAAATTCCAATTTTCTTCGTTCCCAGGCTGGCCTCAAATTCAAACCCCTCCACGTGAGTATGTGAGACCTGTGTGACCCATAAAACTAATGCTTCTACTCCAGAGCCCTAGAGCTCTGCATCATTAGCTCCCAGGAAGACTGCTGAAGCTACTAAGAAATAATTAAAAAATACTGAGGCTTCTTCACCCTTTTTTAACTACAGAAGTTCTATTATTTTTCCACAAAATCTACTCGAACATAAAGCATCAAGACTTAAAAAATAAAAGAAAATTATTAATGTCACTACAACAAACTTTCCATTAAAATGGAATGAAAATATTTAATTTTCATGTTTGGGGAAACACACACACACACACACACACACACACACACACACACACACACACACACACACACACACACACACACACACACACACACACACCCCAAGAGTGGGGGGAGACAAAGGAAGAATATTAACATGAAATGTTAACAGTGGTTATCCTCCTGTTCAAAAGATAGGGTTGGTTTTTTTTGTTTTTTTTTTTTTTTAATTTTGGTTTTTTTGGGGTTTTTTGTTTTTCTTTTCTTTTCTTTTCTTTTTGCTTATATCTTCTATACTTTTTCAACTTACTCAAATTATAATACTATAGTAATACAAATTATAAGAGTTTTGTAATAATAATTATTTTTTAATTTTAAGTCTCATGGACAGAGGCTGAAGTGATGAACTGATTTTACTCACAATGTGAGCTACATTACAATATAGAAAATATCTTAAAGCTACTGTGTGTAATTTAGTAGCAGAACACTTGCCAAGAATGCATTAAGGCCTTGGTCTTGCTACCTAACATGGCAAAAAGCAAAATAAAAAATAATTGTATATCTTATGAACTATTGGCAAAACGACACTTATAAATTATAAATTTATAAATTTATCTCCAAACAAATTCTGCTTGTCAAGGTATAATATTTGTGTTAAGTATTCTACTTAACATCTTTAAAACAACTAGTGAAATTATGACTTTTATTGGTAGCACACAAATGACTGAAATATATACTTTTCTAGAAATTTTAAATAAATATCTGGTTTTAGCCAAATTATTTATCAATTATTTCTGTTTTATAGAATCATATAATAGCAACTATAAGAACTGTGATAAAAGGCACATAATTACACAATCTTAGTTTCCCCCAATCCTATGAAAAGAAAACTTCTAGAATTCCCATTTAGTTAAAAAATTAATATATGAACCCAAGGTCATCAAATGAAAACAGACAGCAATGCAAGGAAAAACTAATTTGTAGCTTATATTCAAACATGGCTAATGTTACAAAAGTCCCTCACAGGCTAATCCAGTTGTACATTGATCCCGAGATGATGGCAACATTTCAAGAAGTTACAGAATCTTTAATTGAAGGAATCTCCCACTTATGGAAATGGGTCATGATGGAGAAGCGAAGGTATGAGAGTTTTAAGGCAGCAGGACCACTTCCTCTATCTGCTTCCTATTCACAGAGATGTAAACCCTGTCACAGCTATGACTTCCCTGCCATTATGGACTACATAACACCTAAAATGGTGAGTCAGCATAAATCTTTTCCCTCTCACATTGCTTGAGATAGTTCTTGGTAGCAATGAGAAAAGTAAATAAACAACAAATAGTGTCTAGAAAATTTGCATATATCAAGACCCTAATTTATAGTACAATCGCATGCATTAAAAGATCTTTAATGATAGAACCTCTCCATTTTTTAATCAACTTTTATTTCACAGTAGTTATGTATCTCAGTATGTGCTAGGATCTATGTTAACCAATAGCATTAAGATTAATTGGACTGGGGTTGGGGATTTAGCTCAGTGGTAGAGCGCTTGCCTAGCAAGCGCAAGGCCCTGGGTTCGGTCCCCAGCTCTGAAAAAAAAAAAAAAAAGATTAATTGGACTATACAGTTTGGGGAGAATTTTGCCTGTTTTTTCTTACACCTATAAAAATTATGCCTGAGGAGGATGATTCAGTGGTTAAAAGCACTGGATGCTCTTCCAGAAAACCTGGATTTGACTCCCAGCACCCACATGGTTGTTCACTATCTGTACCACCAGTTTAAGGATATCTGACAGCTCCTCTTCTGGCATCTAAGGACACCTCGTCCACACATTATATAGACATAAATGCAAGGAAACATTGACACACATAAAATTAATTAACTTATTTATTATTTAAAACTATGCCAAGAACAGATCTGAGACAACAGAGTACAGGACATCACACTAAACCTGCTAGATGCAGGCATTTTAGAAGGGATTATAATGAACTTCTATATTACTTTATATTTCTTTAGACAAAATAGACACTTTAATAATAGCAAGACTTCCTAAACACATCTTTTCAATTATTTGTCTTCTTTGTACTTTACAGTTCATTTCATTTCCATGGATAAAAAGTATTTTGCAGCTTCTTGAAATAATAGTGTTCCCTTGATTTCTCAGAAGTTCCTTGTTAATACAGAAAAATTCTACTTATTTTTACATGCTGGTTTTTAATTGAGCCACCTTACTGAATTTGTTCATCAGCAATACAGACTTTGGTTGAATTTGTTGGGGAAATCATTTGTTAGGAAACTATAAGCAATGTGACTTAATTTGTTTCTTTTTCTTTTACTTGATTTATTATTAGATCTAACAAAAACTTTCAGTACTGCCAGTACTGGAGATCAAACCCAAGGCATTCTTCCACTCAACTATAGCTCCAATGAGCATTAATAAGAAACAGTATGATAAACTATGAAAAAATAGTTCTGTAAAAAAGATAAGCTGTTAAGGTAGGGTAGGAATTTAATTTAAAATAATGCACTGAAATGAAAAGGCCATCACTCACTGATGCAAGCATAGAACAAAATCTAAAAGAATAAATCATAAATACATCTTCAGTGACTTCTGATATAGTAAAAAAGGAGACAAGCTGATTTACATAACTCAAGCACTACTAAAGTATATTTCTGATTTTTCATTCAAATAAACATCCAGAAACACTTTTTCACTTAATCACTGTACCAGTATCTAGTTTTACAGTCCACACACATGCACCTAATTATACTAATAGAAATGTTATGAAAATCAAGACTCCCCCAGAAAAAGAAATTTACAAACTGAAAATTGTACTAAATGGATCAGTTAAAATAGAAATAATACTCAACTATTATGTATATGAAAACAAGTATACAGTCTTTTCTAGTACAATGGAAGATCTCAGATTTAAAGCCAGGGACTGACACTAAATAAGAATATATACTGAAAATTAAATCTTTAGAGCTTCTAGAACCAATTTTAGTTATATATTCCAGATATGTTATATACCTAAATAGCCATATTCAGTGAATGTTCTTTTACCAATGAAACAGAAAAATCAAATATCATAATTTTTTATATTTTCTACTTTTTGTTTTCGTATTGCTAAGGATAGAATCGCAAAGCCTGGCATATACATGGCAAACGTTCTATCACTGAGTCATCCTTGACCCATACCATTTTCAAGATCCATACTTTTCTCATAAAATTTTATCACATAACAGACAAATATTTCACAAGCAATGGGTTATTATCAAGATGTTAAAAAAAAAAAGATCAGCAAGATAACATTTAGCACATTTTAACTCCACCCAAACTCTATCCTCACCAAAACCATACTAGGTAAGAAAGATATATACAATGTCATGTCCTAGTCAAAAGAAAAAAAGAAGGCATAAGAACTATTATTACAGCTAATCTTCTGATTTTTAAGGTTAGCAATATCATAAAGTCATAAACCATCATGAAAAAGCTGACTAAACTAGTAATTCATGTAGAGAAAAGAACATAACATAATACAGAACATATTTAATGGAGTATTTAAGTTCACTGGTAGAAAAAAGAACTCTGTAATACTAGATCTCATTTATATTAGTTGAAGTAGCTTATACAATGTAGTATTTTGAAAATATCCTAAAAGGTAGTAAAGAATATTCCTTTCTATTCGACTAAAAAGGGGATGAGAAGAAATAGTTGTAGTACTAAAAGTAGATAGATCCCAACCTTAAAACACAAGGTAAATTCATTTTATTTTACAGTCCATGAAAAGAATCATTGTTGACTTTAGATCATTGAAAGTACATAACTGAATTAAAACAAAAGAAAAAATATCAAGAACTGCCAAAACAGAAAGGGTTGGTTTTACACTAAAAAGTTTTGATATTAGGTGAAGGACATAGAATGACTAGGTTTGCTGACAATTTACAACTGCAGTTAGCGCTTTAAATATCTTCACTGTGTGATAGATAAAACTGAATACATCATGGGCCTGATATAAGCTGATATTCTCTTTTTTGATAAGAGATGAGAGAAATGAAAAAATAATCAATAGTAAATTAAAATAATTTGAAAGTTTAAAATGTTTTAATTACATGATTAGAAATCGTGCTCTATAGAAAATTTAGAAAACTTGAATAAACCGAACCCAACAGTGGTAGCATACAAGAAGTCACTATATCATTACCTCAATTACTCCAACTTGCCATCATAAGCAATACCTAACACAAAGAAACAAAGAAACTAAAGAAAGAAATTGCAAGGTTACACTACACCATAGATCACAGGCATATACAGAGTATTTTACCTAAATACTTAAGCATAAATTTTGCTGAGTAGCCCATGGAACTTTCTCCAAATATTAGACCACATTTTAGTTGAGAACAAGTCTTAACAAATACGAATAGAAAAATGTAAATAAATTTGTTCATCTTAACCTATCATAATAGAATAAATAGCAAGAAAATTATACAAACAAATTGATACTGAAAATATGCTCTTGGATTATCAGTCACAAAAATCAAAGACTAAGTTTTTAAGACCCTCAAATTAAATGAAAATAAAAATACAACCTGACAGAACTTGAGACACAGCCAAAGAGATTCTAAAGTATACAGATATAGAACTCAAAATAATGATACACCTCAAAATTTTAGAAAAGGGAGGAAAAGCCAAACTTAAAGGTAAGGAGAAATAAAGCTAACAGCAGAAATTAATGAAGTAAGAGACCAAAACAAAAATAGATACCAAAGAAAAAAGTTAGTTCTTTTAAAAAGGTAAAAACAGATCATCAAATCTTTACAGAAATTAACCAAGAGAGAAAACCAAACCAATCAAATACTAATAGAACAGAGCACAATAATACCAACAACAATGAAATTTCAAGAATTTCTTAAGAGAATATTTTGAAAATTCATATTTCAATAAACTAAAAACCTAAAAGAAGTATGTAAGCTCCTAGATACTATCTAAATTAAATGATGAACATAATTATACTTAGACTGTAACAGGCAATGATACTGAAACTAGTAATCCAACAAAGAAAACCCCAGAACTGAAGTACTACTGCATCCTACCGGACCTTTAAAGAAGTAACACCAACTTTCCTTCAGTACTCCATAAAATAGAGGGGGATGAATGCTGATATCCTACTTAGGAATACTATAGCTGTGATAAAACACCAGAGCCAAAAGCAACTTGGGAAGGAAAAGGTTTATTTTACCTTTCTTATATAGTCTGTCATCCAGGAAAGTCAGTGCTAGAACTCGTAACAGGAACCTGGAAGCAGGAACTGAAGCAGAGGACATGGAGGAGCGCTGCTTACTGCCTTGTTCCTCCTTGCTTACTCAGTTGTCTTCCCTCTCACCCCCATACGTGTCTGGCTGTATGTACAGCTCTGCAAGGGTGCCGGAACTGCTGGAACTGGACTTAAGATAGTTTAGAGCTGTGATGTGGTGTGGTGAACTAAATCCAGGTCTTCTGAAAAAGCATCCAGTGCGTTTAAGCTCTGACTCATCTCTTTAGCCCCCAATTTGTTTTCTTATACACCCAACGACCTCTTCAGGAATGGCACCTGGGCTCTTACACATCAATCACTAACCAATAAAAAAGCCCTCACAGACTTGGGGACCAAACTAATGGAGGCACTTTCCCAATTGAAGTTTCTTCTTAGATGACACTGGCTTTCTGTCAAGTTTACTAATGATGCGATGGTGGTGGTGGTGGTGGTGGTGGTGGTGGTGGTGGTGGTGGTGGTGGTGGTGGTGGTGGTGGTGGTGGTGGTGGTGGTGGTGGTGGTGATATAATGAACCAGCACAGGTACCAAGCTCACTTTATAAAGCCAGAAAATCCTGAAACCAAAAACTAAATAAAGGCACACAAGACAACAAAATACTATATAGCAATTTCCCTAATGACCATAAGTACAAAAATTAATATCAGCTTTAGTTATGATTGCTAAAACTTGCCAACAATCAAGATGTACTTCAGTAGTTAGCTGGAAAAATAAACTGTGATATAATCAGACAATACAGAATGTTACTCTCTGCTAAAGAAGACAAACTATAAACCATAAAAGACATCAAGAAATCTTAAATAGATGTAGCTAAATTAAAGAAACCAATATAAAAAGGCCATATAGTGTATGGTTCTTACTGATAGCATTCTAACAAAACTACAAAGACTAAGAAGAACTATCAGAGAGAGGCCGGAGAGATAGCTCAGTGGTTAAAAGCACTAGTTGCTCTTCCAGGGATCCTAAGTTCAATTCCGAGCAACCACATGGTGGCTCACAACTATATGTAATGGGATCCAATGCCCTCTTCTGGTGTGTCTGAAGACAGTGACAGTGTACTACATATACATAAAGTAAATAAACTTTTGAAAAAAAGAACTCCCAGTGACTGCTAAGAATAACTATGCACAGCACAGAGGTTTTACATAGTAGCAGAACCAGTGTGTATGGCTCTATGCTGTTTATTAGTCAAAACCCACAGAAAGTACACCACCAGGAGTTAATCCTCAGGTAAAGCACAAACAAGGTTAAAAAAAAAAAAAAAAAAAAAAGATGTCATTGCAGATTCATCCACTGTAATAATAATGTGCTACCTGGAGGTGGAAAGGGTAAACACGGTGCTTTCTGTTCAGTATTATTTAAATCTAAAACATCTCTTTAGAAAAAGTAATCAAGTATTAAAAACCATAGATAGCTACATGGATGAATCTCAAATTAAATTTAGTGAAAGGGTTCAGGTCAAAAATACTAGATAATTCAATTTATAAGCATTGTGGTAAGTCAGAACACAGAAAAATAAAAAATAGTTAAGACTTAAGAGAAATATTAAAACTCTTAACCACTTTTGATGCTGATTGTTAGACACCTTTTTTGTATAAATTATACTTTGTGAATCATACCTCAATAAACCCATTATAGAAAACATTGGGAAAGAATACTGTCTTTAACATTTCTGAAGGTTTTCTTTTGGTAAGCAAACATTTATGATATCTAGGATTTTTCACTGTAAATAAACTTTGAAAGTTTATTTCAGATTGCAAAAAGAACAGCACTATCTTTTATAAATTAAAACTTCTATAAAATATGTATTCTCCAAATTAAGCAAGTGGGTCCCATCACTAATCAGGACCAAATTCTCAAAGTGTGATCCCTGGATTTATTTACTTGAGAACTTGTCAGAAACACAAAACACAAAGACCCACTTTTAACTACAAATAGCCAATTCTCCAGTTTCTGACTCTCCAGATAACTAACACAGTTTTAAACTCTATACCAATGAAACATTAGTTGGGGTAGGAGATTGCTGCCATCAATATGGTTTTAAATCCTAAAGTGATTCTAAAATACAGCCAAAGTTAGTTTCAATATACTAAATCTTGGGTAGGGAGTCAGATATCAATATTTTTTCTCTTTTGCTTTTTCAGTACAGGACTTCTCTGTGTAGCTCTAGCTGTCCTGGAACTCCATCTGTAAACCAGTCTGGCCTCAAATTTAAAGAGGTCCTCCTGCCTCTGCCTCCTTTCCTAAGTGCAGGGATTAAAACCATTTGCTACCATCAAAACGATCATCCATCATGATCAAGGAGGCTTCATCCCCCAGGTATGCAGGGATGGTTTAATATACGGAAAATCATCAACGTAATCCACTACATAAACACTGAAAGATAAAAACCACATGATTATTTCATTAGATGCCGAGAAAGCATTTGACAAAATTCAACACCCCTTCATGATAAAAGTCCTGGAAAGAACAGGAATTCAAGGCCCATACCTAAACATAGTAAAAGCCATATACAGCAAACCAGTAGCTAATATTAAACTAAATGGAGAGAAACTTGAAGCAATCCCACTAAAATCAGGGATTAGACAAGGCTGCCCACTCTCTCCCTACTTAGTCAACATAGTTCTGAAGTCCTAGCCAGAGCAATCAGACAACAAAAGGAGATCAAGGGATACAGATTGGAAAGGAAGAAGTCAAAATATCATTATTTGCAGACGATATGATAGTATATATAGTATAAGTGATCCCAAAAGTTCCACTAGAGAACTATTAAACCTGATAAACACCTTCAGCAAAGTGGCTGGGTATAAAATTAACTCAAAGAAATCAGTGGCCTTCCTCTACACAAAGGAGAAACAAGCTGCGAAAGAAATTAAGGAAACGACACCCTTCATAATAGTCCCAAATAATATAAAATACCTCAGTGTAACTTTAACCAAGCAAATGAAAGATCTGTATGATAAGAACTTCAAGCCTACTGAAGAAAGAAATTGAAGAAGATCTCAGAAGATGTAAAGATCTCCCATGCTCATGGATTGGCAGGATTAATATAGTAAAAATGCCCATTTTACCAAAAGCGATCTACAAATTCAATGCAATCCCCATCAAAATACCAATCCAATTCTTCAAAGAGTTAGACAGAACAATTTGCAAATTCATCTGGAATTTTAAAAAAAAAAAAAAAAAAAACCCAGGATAGCTAAAACTATCTTCAACACTTCCGGGGTAATCACTATCCCTGAACTGAAGCAGTATTACACAGCAATAGTGATAAAAACTGCATGGTATTGGTACAGAGACAGGCAGATAGACCACTGGAATAGAATTGAAGACGCAAAAATGAACCCACACACCTATAGTCACTTGATTTTTGACAAAGGAGCCAAAAACATCCAATGGAAAAAAGATAGCATTTTCAGCAAATGGTGCTGGTTCAACTGGAGGTCAGCATGGAGAAGAATACAAATTGCTCCACTCTTATCACCCTGTACAAAGATTAAGTCCAAGTGTATCAAGGACTTCCACATCAAACCAGATACACTCAAACTAATAGAAGAAAAACTAGGGGAAGCATCTAGAACACATGGGCACTGGAAAAAATTTCCTGAACAAAACACCAATGGCTTATGCTCTAAGATCAAGAATGGGCAAATGGGATCTCATAAAACTGCAAAGCTTCTGTAAGGCAAAGGACACTGTGGTTAGGACAAAGGGCAACCAACAGATTGGGAAAGATCTTTACCAATCCTACAACAGATAGAGGGCTTATATCCAAAATATACAAAGAACTCAAGAAGTTAGACTGCAGGGAGACAAATAACCCTATTAAAAAATGGGGTTCAGAGCTAAACAAAGAATTCACAGCTGAGGAATGCTGAATGGATGAGAAGCACCTAAAGAAATGTTCAACATCTTTAGTCATAAGGGAAATGCAAATCAAAACAACCCTGAGATTTCACCTCACACCTGTCAGAATGGCTAAGATCAAAAACTCCAGCGACAGCAGATGCTGACGAGGATGTGGAGAAAGAGGAACACTCCTCCATTGTTGGTGGGATTGCAGACTGGTACAACCATTCTGGAAATCAGTCTGGAGGTTCCTCAGAAAATTGGAAATTGTACTACCTGAGGACCCAGCTATACCTCTCTTGGGCATATACCCAAAAGATGGCCCAACATATAACAAAGACACATGCTCCACTATGTTCATAGCAGCCTTATTTATAATAGCCAGAAGCTGGAATGAACCCAGATGCCCTTCAACAGAGGAATGGATACAGAAAATGTGGTACATCTACACAATGGACTACTACTCAGCTATCAAAAACAATGACTTCATGAAATTCATAGGCAAATGGACAGAACTGGAAAATATCATCCCGAGTGAGGTAAACCAATCACAGAAAAACACACATGTATGCACTCATTGATAAGTGAATATTAGCCTAAATGCTTGAATTACCCTAGATGCACAGAACACAGGAAACTCAAGAAGGATGACCAAAATGTGAATGCTTCACTCCTTCTTTAAAAGGGGAACAAGAATACCCTTGGGAGGGAATGGGGAGGCAAAGTTTAGAACAGAGGCTGAAGGAACACCCATTCAGAGCCTGCCCCACATGTGGCCCATACACATACAGCCACCAAACTAGATAAGATGGATGAAGCAAAGAAGTGCAGGCCGACAGGAACCGGATGTAGATCTCTCCTGAGAGACACAGCCAGAATATGGCAAATACATAGGCGAATGCCAGCATTAAACCACTGAACTGAGAACAGGACCCCCGTTGAAGGAATCAGAGAAAGGGCTAAAAGGGCTTGAAGGGGCTTGAGACACCATATGAACAACAATGCCAACCAACCAGAGCTTCCAGGGACTAAGCCACTATCCAAAGACTATATATGGACTGACCCTGGGCTCCAACTGTATAGGTAGCAATGAACAGCCTGGTAAGAGCACCAGTGGAAGGGGAAGCCCTTGGTCCTGCCAAGACTGAACCCCCAGTGAACAGGATTGTTGAGGGGATGGCAGTAATGGGGGGAGGATGGGAAGGGGAACACTCATATAAAAGGAGAGGGAGAGGGGTTAGGGGGGATGTTGGCCTGGAGACCGGAAAAGGTAATAACAACTGAAATGTAAATAAGAAATACCCAATTTAATAAAGATGGAGGAAAAAAACAAACCATGTAATACAAATTCTTAAAGCTAGAGAGAGGGGTTGGGGATTTAGCTCAGTGGTACAGTGCTTGCCTAGCAAGCACAAGGTCCTGGGTTCGGTCCCCATCTCCGAAAAAAAGAAAAGAAAAAAAAAAAAAGGAAAAGAAAAAGAGAGAGAGAGAGAGAGAGAGAGAGAGAGAGAGAGAGAGAGAGAGAGAGAGAGAGCCAAGACACAGACACCCTTGCAGGTACATGCCATAAATGCACAGGGCTAAGAAAAGTGCTGACAAAGATGATGTTCCCATAAAGACTCTAAGTATCTTTATTACCTAGCTTTTACATCAATCTAACCAGCCTGTCTTAGTGATTGAATGAAGAAAACTGTTTTCTATTTGTTTATATCAGTGGTTCTCAACCTTCCTAATGCTGCAACCCTTTAACACAGTTCATGTTGATGTGGCCCTCAACCATTAAATTCTTTCATTGCTACTTCATAACTGTAATTTTCCTACTTTTATGAATCATAAGTACCTCTGTTTTTGAATGGTCTATAAGCTACCCCATGAAAGTATCAGTGGACCCCCAAAGGAGTTGAGACCCCACAGGTTGAACACCACTGGTCTACATAAACATTCCAACAGAACTAAACTTCCTGAATTGTGAAACATGCTAATTACTGTTTGTGTACCAGCTGGTTCAAGATTTCAATCTACATTGCTAATTCATCATTTTGGGGGTAATGTAAAAGGAAGAAAGGTTAATTGGTTGTTTCTAACAACAGTGTCTCTTACTGAAAGTCAGGCTAACCTCGAACTCAATAGAAAGTGCAGGTTTAAAAAAAAAAAAAAAAAGAAAAAAAAGAAAGTGCAGGTTTACCTAGTACTTTCTATATTCTCCTGTCTCAACCTATGTTCTCGAAATCCAGGTATGAGCCACCATGCCTGGCTCTGATCATTTTCTGATGTAATTAAGAATATCTTCCAAGGGGCTGGGGATTTAGCTCAGTGGTAGAGCGCTTGCCTAGGAAGCATAAGGCCCTGGGTTAGGTCCCCAGCTCAAAAAAAAAAAAAAAGAACCAAAAAAAAAAAAAAAAAAAAAGAATATCTTCCATTCTACTGTCAGGAAAAAAAGTTAGTGGCAGGAACAATGGGAAAATCAACTCTTAAAAAACAGTCTCTTGGGGTTGGGGATTTAGCTCAGTGGTAGAGCACTTGCCTAGAAAGCACAAGGCCCTGGGTTCAGTCCTCTGTTCTGAAAAAAAGAAAGAAAAAAGAAAAAAAAAAAAAGTCTCTTTAAATTCTTAAGTAACTCGTTTGGTTTTAGAGGGAGATAATCTGGCTGTGATTATTTCTATATTAAGTATCTTTAATGTTTCCCTAGAAAATAAATTTTTTTCAATATAGAAAAGAAACTGGTCAGTCAGGTACTGGTGGTATGTGCCATTAATCCCAGCACTCCAGAAGAAGAGGTAGGTAGGTGGATCTCTGTGAATTAAAAGCCAGCTAAGTCTACACAGAGAAACTTTGTCTGAAAAACAAAAAACAAAAACAAAAAAACAAAAGTCAAGTGCATTTCCTTATCGTCCCAACACCGTGTGTGTGTGTGTGTGTGTGTGTGTGTGTGTCTGTGTGTGTGTGTGTCTCTGTGTGTGTGTGTGTGTGTGTGTAGATAGACAGACAGACAGAGAGACAGACAGACAGTAGCCTGGTATTAAGACAGAGACTTTAAAAAGCTGATTTCTTTGTTTTCGTTAGGTAATCTGCCATATCATAGCCAATTCCAACGTTTATTTTCTTATTTAACTAAAGTAGTATCATTTTTCATTCTCTTTCTTCTTTACAGACTGTTTTTTAAAGTGAGAAAGACATTTTTTTCAGGTCATGTACACTGGAAGGAAGAGAAGGATCATGAGTACAAAATGAAGTACACAGTGAATCTAAGCTAGCCCAAGCTATATAGCAAGACCCTGTTCTCAAGAAAAAAAGTAAAACAGGACAGGCAGCCATAGCACATGACTTTAATCTCAACACTCAGGATACAGGCAGTGGATCTATGTGAGTTCAAAGCCACTGATCTACCAAGTGAGTTCCTGCACAGGCAGGGCTATACAAAGAAACCCTGTTTTCAAACAAACAATGAATAAATAAGTAAAACCAAATGGGAATAGGAATATGAATTTGATTATACATATATTACAGCTATATAAAAAGTACAGAAAATAATTACTTGAATACTATAGTATTCCACAACATATGAATAGTTTTTAATTAAATTCACGAAACTCACAGAATATTCTAGAGCAAGCAAACTATTTATTAGAATAACTATACACAAAGGCTATTAAAACCAGGCCCAGATAACAGTGGAAGAATTATTTCTTAAAAATTATGAGACTAATCAAACTTTTACTGTTGGATAGGAAGTCTATAAAATTTAAGAAGTTTACTTTCTTAGACTAGGAATCAAAGAATGATACAATTCACAAATCATACTTTCTGCTAAATCTTTTATTAAAGGAGTATTAAAGTTTTTACTTTAGTTAATCCTCATTCACAATAATCTAAGATGTCGTGGATGGATATCTTTAATTTCAATAATTAAGAACATTATAAACATTTGATTTTTCTCAAAATACACAAGTTTTATCCTAAAAAGTCTTTATCATAGTGTATCATTCTACTTTCATTTAAATAAAACAAAGCCAAGAGTTAGAATGAAGGCTGTCAGTAAAGTGTTTGCTGCGCAAGCTTGAGGCTTGAGTTTGATTCACAAGACTGGGTAGGTGGTAACAGTTAATCTAACTGAACAGGGCAGTTCCAGATTCAAAAAAAAGACACTTCTGTGGAACTCTACAGAAGGAGTCAATATCAACCTATGACCTCAATACCTACCCATCATGCATGCTCATGCACATGAGTATGTACACATATACATACTCACACACAAAGATAGCCATAATTTTTCTAAAGAAAATATAAAATAACCATCTCCCAAAGTTTTGAGTAAGAGGTAAAGAGACAAAGGTATCTTTCAGATATCTAAACATGCACTCGACTCTGGAAGGAGGTAAAGATAGGTTATTAAAAACTAAGTAAGAGAAATGGCTTATACAAGAAATCTAAGTATGAGAAATGGCTTATAAGTTTATCTAGAACTAATAACAAGTAGTAAGAACTACAATTTTTGCTTTGTTTTTGAGGATCACTCATTATTCTAGACTGGCTTTATTATACAATAGAAACTCTGATCATACTGTGAACCCCAAGACTGTATAGTGGAAATACCTGTCTCTAGTTGTGGTGTGGCTCAGCCCTAGTATACACCTTTAATCCAAGTACTTTCTGTTTATTATAAACAAGATTAAATAAAGTCAATCACAAATTAATTAAGGCAGGCCAAACAACCAATTGCCAGGGAGTGAACAATAAAAAAAAAAAAAAAAAAAGAGAGAGTAGAAAAAAGTCAGGAGGGCTAATAGAGAGAAACACAAAGTAGAAAGGAGGGATATTTAGTCTGAAATTTTTTTAAGACAATACAGGGAAGAAGAACAAACTCTTTCATTCTGGGACGCTGGTTGAGGAGAAAAGTCAGCTGGATGTTTTCTTTGCTTGTCTAAGCTAGCAGGCTTTCGCCTCAGCATCTGGCTCCTGAGTCTTCATTTGGTAAAACTGAGCAATTGGGATTTTGTCTTAAAAACAACACTGATCTTCCTGCCTTCACTATCCAAGTGTGAGTACTACGAAGGGGCACCACCATGCCCATGTAAGAATGGAAATTAATGGCCAGAAAGCTCTTATTGAACATAAAGTACTAATTTTCTGCAAGTTAAGAGATTTTAATACTAAACCAGACTAACATGTAAGTACAGTAAGTCATACGCTATACACAAACTTCACTTGTCCTTAAAGGATAAAACCCTTTAAATGTTTCAGATGTCATGTTGTGGTTGCTGTATGTATGTATGTATGTATGTATGTATGTATGTATGTATGTATGTATATGTATGCATGCATGCATGTTTATAAAAGCATCCACGTGTACACTTATCTTTTACTTCTGGAAACAAGCCAAAATACTTGCACACAGCTATTATGGGAGTTTGAAGTGGCACTAAGGAGCTGTGGCCTTCTTGGAGTTGTGGCCTCTCGTTAGAGAAGTGTGTCACAATGGCAGAGCTTGCCTTGCCTGGTATGAAGCAGCACAGTGGTCTCTCCTGGCTGCAGTCAGATCAAGATGCACAACTCCCAGCTCCTTCTCCGGCACCATGTCTGCTGATAACCGACTGACCCTCAGAAACTGATCCAGCCACAATTAAATTTTGCCTTTATAAGAGTTGCCTTGGTCATGGCGTCTCATCACAGCAATGAAACACTAAGACAGCTATGAACGTGACGTTCTACTACTGAGTTATATCCTTAGCTAGTAATGGTAGTCTTTTTCCTTTTTTTAATTATAAAAGGAAGTTTATTTGGGGTCTGGGAAGGAGGTCTGGGGAAGAGAGTAGCGGCAGAGAAAGAAAGGGAACAAAGAAAGACAGAAAGAGAGAGAGGAGAGACAAGAAGGGAAGAGGCAGGCTGGGAACACATTGGGGAGAAAGAGTAGAAAGGGAGGGAGGGAGGGAGGGGATAATGGCATTCTTATATGTAGTGAAACTAATAAAAACTGTCAATTACTTACAGTTTATTAAACGTTGTATTTTAATTTTATAATAGTTTCATTTTTCAAAAGCTTTTTCTGTGGTCAAACACTGCACAGAATTTAATTCCTCTACCAATTGAAAAAAAGTAAAACCATCCTGGAATACACTATTTCTCATCCATCAGATAGGATTAAGAATTAAAGATTCATAATATTCAGAGTGAGCAACACTCAACCTGAAGGTAGGAATATAAAAAGCAGTTTTTATGAAAGCAAACTAAACAGAATCTGTCAAGATTTTTTTCTCTAAGAATCTAGTAAGCAGAAATACATTTACACAACAAGGATCTAAAAATAAAAGTGCTGCCAACCCTAGTATATTATCCATATAATACCAGTTTGGAGACTGAGGAAGGAGGATTGTTGGTTCGAGGCTAATTTGGGCTACATAGAGTTGAAGGCTAGTCTGGGTTGTATATTAAGATTCTTCCTGAAGCAAATACTAATTAAAAAGATGCATGAACAAAAATATGGATTTTTTCAAAGAATTAAAATTCTGTGATGAGTTAACTGTCTGTTTATTATGGTGTTAGTCCTAAATATTTCCCCAAAGGTCAAGTGTTGAAGATTTAGTCCCTAACTGATAACACTACCAGTAGATGTGGGGCCTGATGATAGGAGGTAAGGCTACTAGGAAACTTTAAAATGGAGAAAAGAACCATGTTCCTTCTTGGCTCTCTTCTCTTCTCAGATGTCATAAATTAAGTAATCGCCTCCTCATTCAAATGTACCCACCATGATGTTTCTGCTCACCACAGCCCAAAAGGAAATGAACCAAAAGATCATAGCCTGAAACCATAAACCAAAATAATCATCTCCTTTTAAACAGTTTATCCCAGATACTTTGTCACGGGACTAGAAAGATTAATGTAAGACTTATCACACATGGAGATCATATGCATAAATCATCCTATGAAAATACTATGCAATTCTTAAAAAGAGCAAGGCTTGGGGCTAGAGAGATGGCTCAGTGGTTAAGACCATTTGCTGTTCTTGCAAAGTACCCAGGTTTAGTTCCAAACACCCACATAGTGACTCAAGACCACCTATAGTCCAGTTCTAGAAAACCAACCTGACACCCTCTTCTCACTTCCTTGGACACTGCATGTACATGGTGTACATACATACATACATGTAGGCAAACACATACTTAAAATAAGTCATTTCTAAAAAAAGAAAAAAGTATATCCATAAAAGTAACAAGATTCTCACAGTAAAAGAAATGTATATGGTATAGTATGAGCCTGCATTAGTTTTCTTGTCCCGCTATAACCAACAGATACAAATTTGCTGAGTTAAAACAACAGAATTTGGGTTGGGACAAATAAATACTAGCTGACACACTGCACATTCTATCCTCTTTGGTTGGTTTGTTTTTGTTTCTGTTTTGAGACAAAATCTGGATTATATAGCTCTGGCTGTCCTGGAACTCACTATGTAAACCAAGCTGTCCTTGAACTCACAGAAATCCACTTGCCTCTGCCTTCTGCATACTGGGATTAAAGGCATATGCCAAGACATCTGGCTCTATTCTCACTTTTAAAAAAGAACCTCATGTTTGCTTAGCATGCTCAAGGACCTAAATTCAATTTTGAGAATAAGAAGGAAGGAGAGACAATAGTGGAGAGGCTTTACTTCACTGAAAATCATTACACACTAAGTTATCATAGGAAAATATTGTCTAAAGAATAAGAAAAGCTTCTTCTGCCTTTTCAGAAAGATTCTAATGTCTGTATCCTATAATCAAAAGTATTAACATATAAAAAAACAGGAAGAACTGGCCCTGTTTCTTAGCTTTGCTACTTAACAAATAGTATATTCACCAGATGTAAGCATATCTCTAAGCATCAATTTGCTCAACTGAAAGCATAAAAATAATGTCAATTTTACCTGTCTTCTAAAGATTAAAAAAGACAATATGTCTTCAGTGGTTTTGCAATTTAATAATCACTGGACAAAAGGTAGTAGCTATTACAAAAACCACATGACAAATCCCTTTCTTGTATCACTGAAATTTCAAATAAAGTCTGTTAAATTATGAAAATCATAAATAGTTATAATGTGAAGGTTAAATTTGACTTTGGCTCTGACATTAACCTAGAGAATAAAAGAATAAGTTTATTCTTTTGCAATTTTAAAATGAAAAGTTGTATTTGATAAATACTGATCAGTATTAACTGGCTAACTTCACCTATCATTACTTTTACTTCTAGATTAGTAGATCTTAGGTGAAGAAATTGTTCAGAGATGTTATAGAAAAGAACATAACAGGCTCCAAGAAAAATTCCTTTACTGAAACAATCATAGAGCTTACAGAACGTACTGGTACCAACTCCATGGTCCCCTTTTACTGAGGTTCTGCTGTTTTCAATTCTAGTCAACTATGGTGCAAAAACATTAAATAGGAAATTCCAAAATTACAAGTTTTGTAAGCTTTACACCACTTTGAATTGTATGTTGCAATCTGATACAGTTCATTTCACCTAAAATGTGAATGATTCCTTTGTCCAGCAAATTTACTGTAGAACAGTCACTCAGCATCCTGGGTGATCAAAAATGACTGCAGTGCTTTTGTTCAAGTAGTACATTTTACTTAGTAAAGTACAAGATCATGGCAATTCCATGATGACACACACCTGTAATTTAGCACTTGGAAACGAGACAGGGGAGGATTACAAGGTCAAGATCTCCCTGAGATACAGAGTAAAAACCCTCTCTCAAAAGAATCACACATTAAAACCAGGTATGCTAAAGAGTATACTAAGATACTTTGAAAGAGAAAAGACTAGTCACATTACATTGCTTTGGTTGCTGTATTTATTCAGCAATGGGGATTTGTAGTGGTCTAAATGAGACTGGCCCCATGAGCTCATCATATACTTGCATGCTTATCTCCAGTAGCTGACTGGCAGGGAAGATTAGAAGGTGTGGCTTTGTTAGAGAAGGTGTTTCAACAGAAGTGGGCTTTGAAGCTTTAAAAGAAATAAGCCCAATGTCTCTGTAAGTTTGTGTCTCCCCTCACAACCACCACCACCACCCCCCCATCCCCGCCCCCTCTGCTGGCCTGCCTGCCTGCCTCTGAGTCTACATCAGGGTGTAAAACTCTCAGCTACTTTAACACAATACCTGCCAGTGTCCCACCATGTTCTCTATCATAATAATAATGGACTAAGCCTCAAACTGTAAGCAAGCACCCAATTAAGAGTTGCCATGGTCATGGTGTCTCTTCACAGCAACAGAACACTAAAACAGTTATCAAACCAGTGCCTTACACATGCTAAGTACCTATCACTCATCTACACTCAATTCAAATTAATCAATTTGATAGTAAGTATTATGATTAATCTTACTGCACCAAATTTAAAAAATAAACTTTTATTATAAGTATATGTATCACTACTATTCTTGGGTTTCAAGCATCTACTCAAGGATATAAAAATATATCCTCCATGGATAAGAGAGAATCACTACTATATTCCAGAACTCTAATGTCTAGTCAGACACATGGGATGCCCACACAATGCTGGGATGCCCACACAATGCCTTACTGTGACACTGCCTACCTATGTTGAACAGCTGTCATCCTTCACACAGCAGCTAAGCAGCAAGAGTCTAGGGAACAGATCCTACCCCTGGTATGGCTAGCTTACAACTGTATACCATAAGTACCGTATCCAAAAATCTGCACCTGTGTTTTGGTATGTCCAATGAATTACTCTGTGTACATCCTCACAGACACTGACTGCTGTTTCAGCCCCACTCTGCTAAAGTTAAATGGCTTCCTCAGCAGCTTCCAAATACATGTAAGACATAAAACCCATTTGTCCCTTTCATTTAAGAATCAAACACTCGGGGTTGGGGATTTAGCTCAGCGGTAGAGCGCTTGCCTAGCACGCACAAGGCCCTGGGTTGGGTCCCCAGCCCAAAAAAAAAAAAAAAAAAAAAAAAAAAAAAGAATCAAACACTCAAAGAAGGGACAGGCCAGTGGCTGACTACAAAAATAACAGAAGTCAGTAACTACACACAAATAGTAAAGTGACTGGCACAGTTCCTTATTACTAATCACTTTAAATGTTAAATAGCTAAACTCAAAAAAGACAGATCAGTAGAACTGATTTCTTTTAAGACAATAAGCACAAATAGTTTCAAAATGAAAGGATGGGAAAAAATCAGTGCAAACTAATAAAAAGAGCTAATGTGCTCATATTAATAGCAGACAAAATACATTTTAACCAAAAGTCATAGCAAAGGCATGTGGATCAAAGGGTTAATTCATCAATACATAACAATTATGAACTTAGAAACCAAATAACTAAGAGAACTGAAAAGAGAAATAGGAAGGTTCCATATTTGAACACTTCATAATCTCACTTTCAATAATGGAAGAAATTTCTGAACTAAATATAAACAAAGAAACAGAAGTTCTGCAACAACACTATAAACAAATTAGACTTGGCACACACATCCAGAATATATCACTCAATATCAATAAACACGCATTCTTCTCCAATAAAACTAAAACTCATCAGAATACACCATACTTGGGGAACAAAACAATTCTCAATAAACTTAACCAGGTTAGAATTTATAATGAATTCTCTTCAACCACAACAGAATCAAATTAGGTCAATAGAAGAAAAAGTAAAAACTTCACAGTATAACCTAACCCTAAATAAGCAATGGATCAAAGCATAAATGATATGGACAACCTTACATTCAAAGAACTGGAACATCTAGATGAAAAGAAAAAAAAAAAAAGAAATTGCTTAAAATTCAATAGACCCATGGGAAGATAATAAATTAGTAGTAAAAAGCTTCTTCCCCAAAAAGTTTAAGGCCAAAGAGCTTTACTAGTAAATTTTATCAAACATCTAACACACACACTCCACTCGGTACTACTCAAACTCTTTCAGAAATTAGGATTCAACCAGGCGTGGTGGCTGAACTCATAATCCCAGCACTTAGGTGGGAGTAGTAGAAGGATCATTATAAGACCAAGGCTGGTCTTGTTTATATAGTGAGTATGGTGGTTTGAATGAGAATGAGCCCCATAGGGTCATCTATTTTAATGCTGTCCTGCAGTTGGTAGAACTGTTCGGGAAGGGTTGGGCGATGTATGTCACTGTTGTTTAGGATTCTTAAGCCCTCACCATTCCCTGTTACCTTTTTCTTTCTTTAACTCACAATTATGTCTTAGGATTTAAACTCTCAGGAACTGCTCCAGTGTCATGCCTACCTGCCTATTTGCCATAATAGTCATAGACTCAACACTCCAAAGCCGTAGGCCAGTCACCAATTAAATGCTTTCTTTTATAAATTGCCTTGGTCATGATGTTCTTCACAGTAATAGAAAAGTAAAATTTGAGGCCAGCTGAGACTACATGTTGAGAGTCAGCTTCAAAAACTACACACACACACACACACACACACACACACACACACACACACACACACAGAGTAAATAAGTTTTGTTGTTAAATGAGAAAAATTAGAGGAGGAAATAATAACACACTTGGTAACAGCAGCATGGTCCTAATCCTAGGGACGGATAAGAAACCCCAAGAAAACTAAAGACTAATACTCCTTGAATATGAAAAGCAAAAACTCAACAAAATATAAACAAACCAAGCACACAGGCACATTAAAAAGATTACATGCGGGGTTGGGGATTTAGCTCAGTGGTAGAGCGCTTGCCTAGGAAGCGCAAGGCCCTGGGTTCGGTCCCCAGCTCCAAAAAAAAAAAGAACCAAAAAAAAAAAAAAAAAGATTACATGCTGGAGATGGGAACACATTACTATAACCCCAGCACTCAGTAGGCAGAGGAAAGAAGACTATATCAAATTGGAGGCCAAGATAGTCTACATAAATAAAGCAAATTCCATGCAAGTCAGCCAAGCTTATAGACTAAGACCCTGTCTCAAAACAAATTGTACACCAAGACCAAGTGAAATTATACTAGAAATGCAAAAACAGTTCACTGTAAAATATCAATAATATACCACATTAGCAAAATAAGGAAGACACCACATGATCAACACTATAGGCAAATATGAAAAGGCATTTGGGCAAGTTAACAGGGCTTTTTCAACAAGGAGGTACAGGAAGCTAACAGTTAACAATTGTTAATGGTAAGTCAGGTGTGGTAGCCTGCCTTTGATCCCAGCACTAGGGAAGAGGCGAGGAGATCACTATGAGTTTGAGGCCTAGTCTATATAGCAAGTTTTAGGCCAGTCAGAATAATATACTTGAGATCCTGTCTCAAAAATAAAACAAAAAATCATACTCAACAGTAAACAACTAAAAGCTCTTTTCTAAAATCAACAAAACCCAGGTGCCAAAGTGGCAGCATAATGGAAATTCTTAACATAAAACTGTGAGCAGGAAGATGCTTACCTCTACTTGTTGAAGAGGTTCCAAAGAATCCACAAATAAAGAAAAAAAAAAAAAAAAAGACAAGTGAATAGTCAAACTGGCCATAGCTATAGGATAAAAGACCAAAAATAATAATAACAATTATTATTATTATTATTATTGTTTCATTATACAATAATCCCACAAATAAATTATTTCACTTAAAACACCATCCAAAAGTTATAAAGTACAAAAAAAGGAACACAAACATGACTACACCAAGTCTTAGTAATGAAGGTTCAGAGAGCCATACAAAATAGCTAAAACTTGGAAATCTAAAACTTGACATACTGGCACATGTCTGAAGTTATAGCACTCAAATAGCAAAACAGAATAATAACTGCAAGTTCAAGGCCAACCCAGCTTAGGAAGACCCAGCTACATAGCAAGACCCAGCTAGAAAAAGACAGGAAAGAGTAGGGAGGAGGAAGAAAGAGAAAAGCGAAAGAATGGGGGAGGGGTGGAGGAGACCAAATGCCTAACAGTTGATATAAATTAACAAAATAAATCTTTCTCACAATGAAAAAATTGAACTCTATCTCAAAAAGTAATGAAACAATGTGAATAATCTTCAAACATATTAAATGAAAAAGGTTATATTATATCATCTCAATTATGATGAAAAAGGCCAAGCAAATATGTAGTAACAGACTGGTATTTGTCTGGGAGTAGGAGCAAAAATTAGAACTGACTACAGATGAGCCTAGACTTTTCTTTCATAGATGATGAAAATTTTCCATTCTAAAATTAGATAGTAGTGGTGATCTTAATTTTCCAAATTATTTTAAGAATCGCTGAATTATGAACTTATAGCAAGATAATTGTACACTACATAAAGTGTATCTCAGTATTTCTCAAAAAGAAAGGCAAGAGGTAGGAAAGACTACCATCTATTTCCAAAGCAAAGATGTACTAGACGTACTGGGAATGATTTATCTCTCTCAACTCTTCAGGAATAAATTGAATCCACACATGAAGCAGTACACAGGACACATAATTAAGGCTCTTTTAAAATTGAAGACAATACTGAAAAGTAAAATTGTGAAGAACCAAACATAAAAAGATAAATGATCTCTAGAATGGAGTAAGTTAATATACAAAATCAAAAAAAAATTGAGAACCAAGTCCAGATCTTGTTTGTGACTATTTGAACCAAATCAAGTGAATGATAAGAGGTGTTTAAATAAACTTAGCATTTTATCTCCCACACTGTCCCTGGAGAGTGCCCTGACCTAGATCTGCTACTGTGCAAATAGATTTGTCAATGTACTAGAGGTATAATAATACTGACATTGCTTTGAAACCATTCCAGGTTTACCAATCAATCTCCAGATTACAATCTGCTTTTGATATAGATAGGTCCCCCTACCAAACCACAACAAAGGCACTTACTGGTCAGCCCAAAACAGTCATTTTACTTTCTCAATGAAAATCAGTAAACTGACACCCTATTATACACTCCTGACTTTAGTCATCTAGGCCTTACATATCTAGGTATATATCATAATTTCTATGCTTATCAATTCTGAGAAACAGTTTTGGCAAACAGTTTATCCATGTTCTTCATATTAAGAACTGAGACTTCCCTAGAGACACTTTCTGCCTCACTGCACACCTCTAAAAACATCCTGTTTTACTAACTGAATAAATGCTGAGAAATCTGCACAAACAAATGTATTCCCAGAAGAAAAGAGACTATATTAATGTTTACAGAACATTGTTTCATTAGCTAGTCATCTACTAGCCAATGTCCTTGAATGAAGAGGACATACATACTTATTCCCAATACAAGTGAGGCAGTGAGATCAAAGTGATTTACAATAGAACATACTGCTAATCAAAATACTAATCTGGATCACAACCCAGTCACTAGAATAAAAATCCATTTATTTTTATCTTAAGCAGAACAAATATGTATGATAGATTAAATGATTAAGATGAAGTTTAGATTTCCACCCCTGGGTAAGTCAGTATTCTCTTCACCCATGTAAGCAATCTCTTTTTAAAAAAAAAAAACAAACCTCTAATAAATAATAAACCACATGGCCAGGAGGTAGCACATGTCTTTGATCCCAGAATCTGGAGTTTGTGGCATCCTGATCTATAGAGAGAAACAGAGTTCCAGGACAGCCAAGATTACACAAAGAAACCCTGTCTAGAAAGAGACAGAAGGAAGGAAGGAAGGAAGGAAGGAAGGAAGGAAGGAAGGAAGGAAGGAAGGAAGGAAGGAAGGAAGGGAGGGAGAGGAAGGGAGGAGGAGGGAGGGAGGAGGGAGGGAGGAGGGAGGGAGGGAGAGAGAGAGAGAGAGAGAGAGAGAGAGAGAGAGAGAGGAGTAAGGAGGGGGAGGGGGCGGGCAAGACCAAACATACATACATAATAAGTCATATAAAAAAAGGAACCAGCATAGACTGCAATAGACAAAAATGCTCAAAAATTTGAGAAACAGAGTATCTATTAAAAAAATACTTGAAAGAAGCCCTAAGAAAACCAAATTTAGAATTAAACTGCCTAACATGCATGAGTTTTTGAAAAGCAGTAAGTAATTTATGGGATTATGAAAAAAGCCAAAAGTAGAAACACTGATATTTTGTTAGAGATACATACAAAAGGGCATCCTATTAGATTGTAAAGCAGTACAATGACAGAAAAAATTACAACATAAACAGATGACAGATGTAAAAGAACTGAGTGGCAAACATGACAAATTGTAGACTACAAAACTTTATTTTCTTTCTTACCTATTAAAAGCAACTCACATTCAGTAAAATAAGATCAGAACAGGACTGGGAAGATGGCTCAGCAGCTGAAAGCATCTGCCATGTAAGCGTGAGAGCTTGAGTTCAAATTCATAAACCATGTTGAAAATGTCACATAGTAGCACACACACGCACACACACACACAAATCCCTTGCACTCCAAGTTAAATTGGAAGCAGAGAGACAAGACACTTCCACTGCTCCACAGTTCATGGGCCATCAACCTGAAGTAAATGGTACAATAGCAAACCAGAAAAGAATCCCTGACTCAAGCAAAATGAAAGGTTAAGAACCTGAAGTAGCCCTGACCCCAACACAAGCACCTTACTGAGTGCACACCCTCACACACAAACAAAAGTCAAGATATAAAAGCATTCATTTCTCCCTGCCCACCCTGCTTGCTAGCTCCCATTAAGGTAAAAGACTGTTACCTCATACCCATTCCACCAGAACAGACTAATCTCTAAAATCATGAGCTGAGCTAAACCTTTCTTCCCTTTCATTGTTTTTGCTGTATTCTGTCAATATCTCTCTATTAACACACCTATCTCCGTAACTCTTAACAATATCAGAACAGTTTTTTACTGTTGGCTCTTGTCATAATCACAACTGACAATGGCACGGCATCTATCACCAGATTACGTTAACGACCCACCTACCCTTTCTCTTTTCACATTCCATCTCCTTGTCTACTCCAATATTCACACAGAGGTAAAACAAGGATTCCCAACCTTGGCTCTATAGCTATTTGGACAATCAATTGTTACAGGAAACTATTCCAGCTACTAAAATTCTTCAGTAACAGCCCTGATCACTACTCTCTGATATCAGTAACACACACCATCTCATCAAGTTTTATCCACCAATATTATCTGCAGACATTGCTAGTTGTGCTCTAGAAAGCAAAACCAAGAAAATGAACTAGAAATTTTATTTTTCTTATTTTGTTTGGATATGTTAGTTATTATTGTCTGTGTTAGTGCAAGGGATCAAACCTAGGGTTCCAGACATGCTAAGCAAATATTGCATAGCCTAAGACTTTAGAAATATTTTTAAATAATCCTCCGCTTAAAACTCCCTCACAGCTTTTTTACTTACAACAAATTTGAAAGTCCTAACTATTTCACATACACCTTACACAACCTAAATTCTACCACTCCAACCTCATGTGACGCCATTACATTCTTTCTGTGTGCTCTCCCCACCATAACTACAGGTTTCTCCTAATTCCTGGCATACCGCAATTGTTTTTGCTACAGATTTTGGTCTTTGTTCTCCCCTGTGCCTCCACGTTTCTTGCTTAGGTTCTGTGACTGTCTCCACTTAATTTCTCATTCTCATCGGTGACTTTCTTTATTATCATCACAATACCCCATTTATTGCCCAGGAGGAATCACAGTATGTGATTTGTCAGCCTGATTTCCCAGTACATAGCTTAGGTTAAATGAACAAATCTCTAATGTGGAGAACTTTAAGTGACAGCTGAGTTTGCCTCAGTGATAATCTCAGCTTCACAACCATCTCATTCCTACCTAGGTTTATCATTTCCCTCTTGAAACAAAAGGGAAAAAAGAAAAAGGAAGAGTTTAATGAAGCCCTTCTGTAAATTAATTTTCTGAAAGGTGATATACAAACTAAGTAACATATAATCAATTTAAATCACTTGACACTATAGTCTAGAAATAATGGTTATGTGTTTAAAGGCCCAAGCAGAATGCCTATAATAGATTTTTGGAAAGGATGTTCTTGTTCTTAAAAAATCTTCTATCAACACTCGGCCTGAATAGAATAGTTCCAAAAGTAGAACTTT
The DNA here is from genome assembly GCF_011064425.1 of Rattus rattus. Lineage (NCBI taxonomy): Eukaryota > Metazoa > Chordata > Mammalia > Rodentia > Muridae > Rattus > Rattus rattus. Next base: position 91,964,412 of record NC_046161.1, on the reverse strand, counting down.
GGGGTTGGGGAAATGGCTCAGTGGGCACACACTTTCCATGCAAGCACAAGGGCTGGAAGGTCACAACCCCAGGAGCCATGTAAATATCAGGCAGGTGCGGTAGCGATTTGTAATCACAACATTCAGGAGGCAGGAATAATGGAGTCAAGGCTAGCTAACTAGACTAGCTGAAATTAGAAGCTCCAGGTTCAGAAAGAGACCCTGCCTCCAGAAATAAAGTGGAGAGCAATTCACACACTCTTGTCTCTATCAGGCCTCCAAACATACATGCACAAACCTACACATGTGCACACACACATACAAATACACGAATACCACTACTCAGACATATAAACACAGATGTGCTGTTAAGTATATAATCTTAGAGTTTTTACACTATGGGTAGTAAGTACCATCCTTGACAGCACATTCACAAAGTCAGGGCTTTGGTTCAAATGCATAATGAGATGATGCAATCTTCCTCCCTTGTATTTTACAAAGTGCTCTAATAAAAAGTGCTTAATTCTAAAAACCTTAATAAGTATCAGAGAACTTAGGTTTTGTTTTGCCTAACAGCTAAATAAAGCCAGTAGAGAAAGCAAATTTTACAACCATATCTAATATGGGAAAAAATAGGTTGGGGTTTTTTTTGTTTTTGTTTTTGTTTTTTTTTTTTGGTTTCCTACATAGTCTAGAGCAAGCTATCCATTCAATATTTTGTGACTGATACCATGATCATGAGACATTAAATATAATTATGAGTACATTATAAAAACAAGCTTGTGCTGGTGAATATGCTTCTTGGCATGATGAACATTATTAGGCTGGGAATGAACCCATGGTCTTGCACTTTACTATGTCAGTTCACAACCACCATTAACTCCAGCTCTAGAGGTGTTAACATCTCTGGCCTCCTAAAGAAACCTGCACTCACCTGTGCATAGAGCAAACATGTGCACCCACTCAAGTGCACATTATAATGCATTATCTTATACATACACACACTGAAAATAAACCTGTTTAAGTGGAAAAATTGTGTTTCTTCTATGCATTTCAGTGAAATGTATAGAACAATGTCACAATTAAGCCTTTGAAAACTAAAGACATCCAAAAAGCTTTGTTACCTAATTTAGAATTTATTTTATGATTATTTCAAAGGGATTTAATAAGAATGTCATCTTGTCAAAAAAACTAATTAGAAATAAATTGATGGGGCTGGAGAAATGGCTCAACGGTAAAGAGCAGCGACTGCTCTTCTGGAGGTCCTGAGTTCAATTCCCAGCAACCACATGGTGGCTCACAACCATCTGTAATGGGCATGTCTGAAGTCAGCGACAGTGTACTCACACAAAAAAAAAATAAATAAATAAATCTTAAAAATTAGAAGTTCTCAAGAAATAAATTGATGCCCAAAGAAGAAATGATTCCAAGACATATAGCTGGCCAAAGGTACAGACATAGTTAAAAATCAGATCCCAAGCTAGGATGAAACTCAGTAATGAGCACTCACGCAAAAAGGCCTTGTCTTCAATGCCCAGATTTTTTAAAAATTAAGTTTTTGTTTTTTCTTCTTGATTAGATTTCAGGTTGTGGTGTTTTGAATATGCATGGCCTAGGGAATAGCACTATTAGGACATGTGCCCTTGTTGGAGTAGGTATGGTCTTGTTGGAGGAAGTGCATCACTGCGGGAGTGGGCTTTGAGACCCTCCTCCTAGCCATGTGGAAGACAATCTTCCGTTTGTCTTCAAACAAGCTGTAGAACTCTCAGCTCCTCCTGCACCATGCCTTCCTAGATGCTGCCCTACTCCCACCCTGATGATAATGGACTGAACTTCTGAACCTGTAAGCCAGTCCCAATTAAATGTTGTCCTTTATAAGACTTGCCTTGGTCATGATATCTGTTCACAGCAGTTAAACCCTAACTAAGACAGGGGTCCTACACTATTTTATACCTTACTGTCTATATATTTATGAAATACAGTATTTTCACTTTTATAAAAATATTTTAAATATTAGTAACTTAAACTGAAAACTAGATAACCACAACTTTGTTTTTTGTATCCATTGTTACAGAAGGAAAAAAAAAATCAGTCAGCTATCATATTTGATCTACAAACTAAGTCTTAAAGGAGATTTATAAAATGTGTTTTACTCTTGGTAAAGAGTCACTCCTACTCTTTTTCTTTACAGATTTCTACATACGAAGCCTAATATTTATAAATAATCTTGAAGAAAGTCATCAAATGTATTAAATCTAAAAAACCATTATAATGTGGCTAGGTATGGTAGTGCACATCTGTGATCCCAGCACCTGGTAAACTGAGGTACAAATTCAAGACCAGCTTGGTCTACATATGGCAATCTGGACCAGCCCACATTACATGAATAGACAGTCTCAAAACTTGGGCATCAAGGAGCTCTTCAATGTCTTTCCTTGATGCTGTACCTCTCTAAAGAAAAAGGACTCCCATTTCTAAGCTGTGCTTAATGATAAGCAGGAAACAGTGCTTATTGCCTTTTATCTTTCCACTCACCCTCTGATCATCCTCATTAGTTTTACTGATGCCTATCTCCACATGAGCTAAAATTATTTGATTTTCAGAAAACTGTCCTTATCATTTCATTTAGAGTATCATTTTATTCACTCTTTAAGTTTAAGATTGATGTTCTTTGGATCTGCATACAATACAATATAATCTAATGGTTAAACATTAAGAGTATAGAATACTCGTTTTTATTTCACAGAACATTTTGCAGTTCCTATTTTCATGAAAAATCTAAATTAATGAACTTGTCCAAGTTTATATAGAAGAAGAGGATAAAGTTTAAATCTAACACAGTGGTTCTAGTACCAGGAACTCAATGATGGCGGTCTAGGCCACATCATATGACAATGCTTCCTTCAACTATGACCATGAGGGGTGTTTTAGTTTGTGGTCAGTGTTATCCTGTCCACCCCCACTCTCATTTGCCAAGAAAAGGTATCACTATAGATGTACCCAGGCTGGCTTCAAACTCTTGATCCTTCTGCCTCAGCCTTCTAAATACTGCGATTACAGATTTCACATCATGCCTAGTTCATGGTGTGTTTTAATTTAAATAAGCAGTTCATGAGAAATATTTGCTTCTCTAATTTGGATTACTAAATTGAAACGAGGTTGAGTTTCCTTTCTTGTAATGTGAATCTTCCACTACTGTCATGTACAAACTGGGGGTTCAGAAATCAGCAAATGTTGATTTCTCTAGTTACTGCTAAAATGCATCCATTCTTCATCGCTAACTGGGAAGTCTCTAGGCTTATACCAGCAGCTAACTTTGTAGTCTATAAGCAGAGTAAACATCAACCACTTCACTCTTTTTAGCAGATATTAGCAAATAATCTTTTTTTTTTTTTTTTTTTTGAGATAAGGTCTCTTGTAGCCCAAGCTAACCTTGAACTTCTGACCCTTCCTGGTTCTAGGTTATAGAACATACTACCACACTCCACTTACATTCCACTGAGGAACAATCTCAGGGCTTCTTGCAAGTTAAATAGGTACTCTACAAACTAAAAACTTCCACTTTCACAAAATAAAAAAAAAAAGGGGGGGGGACCAGGCTTGATGGCACATACCTTTAGTCCCAGCCCTGGGGAGGCAGAAGCAGGAAGATTTTTTTTGAGTTTGAGGCCAGCCTGATCTACAAAGGAAGCTTCAAGACAACCAGGGCTCTGTTACACACAGAAGCTTTGTCTGTCTAAACAAACCAAATGGGAAAAAAATTTTTTTTCACTTTCATAGTCAGGCAAAAAAAATTATTTAATTAAAAATAAAACAGGAGAAATAGCCAGTAACATAATCATAGTCAAATGTAATCTGATAAAATAAGATCTCTCTCCTCACAGGAAAAAAGAATCAGCAAAAACAAGGTAAATTTTGAAAAATGTTATCAAAACCAGGTATAGTTGTGCATACTTGTAATCACAGCCCTTGGAAGATAGAGACATGAGGATCAAGGAGTTCAAGGCAAGTCTTTACTAAGAAGAATAGAACAAAACAGTATTTTCATATTACCATTTGACCATTTCTATAAAATAAAGCATGCAATAGTCCTAAATGCATCTTTTTTTTAGCTGTGAGAGATGAAGTTCTTAATAAAGTCAAAAACTTTAAGTTCACATATATCAAAATCCTTAGTCTCAAAGTGAAGTTAAGCTAGAAATCAGAAATAAAATATCTAAAGTAATCCCATATATAAAAAATTAGATATAATTTTAAGTAAGCCACAGGTAATCAAATTGAAAAGATATCAATTCAAATCATGAAACTATTTTGAACTGAATAATGATAAAATACTTATGGAAGATAGCATTACTTAGAGGAGTATCAATAGCTTTAAATGTTTTTACTAAAAACAAGAAAATACAGGCTAAATAGGGTGGCTGGTTTCTACAACTGAAACACTCAGGAGGCTGACACAGGATTATCATGAGCTCAAGCCCAGTCTAGACTACAGAGAGAATATTTTTTTAAAAAAATTAAAAGAACAAATAAAAGAGAAATCTCTAAAATCTAAGACCTAAAACTTTACAAAGAAGGTGGAGGATCTTAAAGAACAAACATCAACAGTCCTGGCTTGGGTTCTATATTGCTATGATCATACAATGACTGAAAGTATTTAAAGGAGGAAAGGGCTTATTTTAGCTTATAGATTTTAGTCCATTACTGAGGAAAGCGAAGGCAGAGGAAACTCAAAACAGAAGTCTGAAGCAGAAACCCAACAAAAGAGCTATGCTCACTGGCTTGCTCCCATGGCTTGCTCAGCTTGCTTTCTTATACAACACAGGCCCACCTGCCCAGGGATGGCTCCACCCAATGGTTTGAGTACTCCCCTATCAATCACTAATTCATAAAATACCGCACAAACATGCCAACATGGCCATTTGATAGAGGCAATTCTTCAACTGAGGTTCCCTCTTCCCAGGTGACAAAGTCTGTGTCAAGCTGACAAAAAAAACTAAGCAGCACACAAATGCAATAGAAAAGACAAAAAAAATCGTAAAGTTGCTTTGGAAAGATAAACTGAACCACTAGACTGGTCAAGATTAAAAGAACACGGGGTTGGGGATTTAGCTCAGTGGTAGAGAGAGCGCAAGGCCCTGGGTTCAGTCCCAGCTCAAAAAAAAAAAAAGAAGATTAAAAGAACACACTAATGATATAAAAGCACATTGATGTTTTAAGAAACTATTTTAATTTGTCTCCCAAGTATCTTTCCATAACAAAGTATAACCCAGTACTCAGAAGGCTGTGACAGGAAGATTCCAAGTGTGAGACCAGTCTGAGATATACAGACTGTATACAGGCCAGCCTGTGCTACAGAATAAGACCCTGTCTTAAATAAATTACTTTACATAGAGAAAATCCCAGGTCCAGGATGTGTTATTCAGAAATAAAATATATTTTATATATTAATTTATCATATATTAATATATATGATACAATCCCCCTCAGTAAAAAGGAGTAATTCCTAATTTTTTGAGGCCATCATCCTAATTTAAAAAAAAAAAAATCCTATCACAAAGGTTTTACAAAAGGCCTACAAAGAAAGACGAAAAAGATGCTAGAATATCTAACCAAGTATTAGGGAAAGGAAATAACTTTTGACCAAGTTGGCTGTTTAACTTTTGAAAAGCACATGTATTTATCTGTTGTACAGTGTCACTGAAGGAAACTTATTTTCTAAAGTTTGGCTACTGCAAATAAAAGTATTATAGACAATTTGTTCACTTATCTTCATGAACAAGAATTTCTCTTATGGGGGCTGGAGAGATAGCTCAGTGGTTAAAAGAACTGACTGCTTTTTCCAGAGGACCCAGGTTTGATTCCCAGCACTCACATGGGGTTTACAACCATCTGTGACTCCAGTTCCAGGGGATCCTATGCTCTCTTCTGGTAGGCACTGTACACTCATGGTGCACAGACTTCCTGACACAAAAGTACAACACACATAAACCAAATCTAACTAAATTAAATAATAAAACATTTTAAAGCCAGGAATGGTGTCTGGTGTACACACCTTTGGTCCTAGCACCTGGGAGACAGAGCAGATCTCAGAGTTTGAGGTCAGCCTGGTCTACATATTGAGTTCTAGGATAACCAGAACTACATAAGAGAAGGACTGGGTCTTGGGAAAAAAAAAACAAATCAAAACATCAAAAACCAAAAGATAATTTCCCTCATCTAAACTATAAAGGACTATTAACAGTGAGGTTTAAAGCAGATGTACTTCCAAATTAATAATTAAGAAAAAAAAACTTCATATAATAACTATTACCAATTTAAACTCTATCCAGAAGTAGTAATGTAAGACCATGGTGATACTTGCCTCCAACACTAGTACACAGGAGGTTGAAGCAAGTAGATAGTAAGTTATTAAGCCAGCTTCAGTTACAGAGTTTATAGCTAGCCTGAGTTACATAGTAAGGCCCCCCGGTTCAAGAAGATTTTTTTTAAGAGATGTAATTATATGTAAATGTTCTGCCTCTATGTGTGGCAGTGTGTCACATGTGTACAGTACCCAACAGAAGACAGAAGAGAGTAGCACAGCCCCTAAAACTGGAGTTACAAACAGTTGTGAGCTGCCATGTGGGTGCTGGGAACAGAATGTGGGTCCTCTGGGAAAGCAGCTAGTGCACTTAGCTACTGAGCCATCTCTCCAGCCCCCAATAAGAAATTTTTAATATGGTTTCTCCAACTATTTCATTGGCATAAGGCATTATCAGAATTTTTAATTTCTTCAATTTGATTGAAGTAGATTGGTTCCTTATAGTTCTACTTTGCACTTTCCTGATTACAATTCAACCCAAACAACTGTGAGTCATACCACATTGTTCTCAAAGGTTAAATATTACTTCACACTAAGCAGCTGCTATTTCCATTATATGTATTATGTGTATGTTTGTACTAAGTTAAAATGTAAAATTGTTTTAACTGTTAGCATCTAGAAAGTTAAAAAGGTATGTTTAATTATAGTAAACCGCTATAGTATAGCTGTCTAATGCACTGCCTCATCATTTCCACTATAGCACAAAACAAAAAAAAAAAAAAAAAAAAAAAACTCGATAAAGCAGGCAGAACTTCCCCAACACTGAATTGAAAAAATAAATAAATAAAAGGCTGGACTTAGCAGTAGCTGTACTTAGTCTGTGCATGTCTGTAATGTCAGCACTCAGAAACATTCAGATTGAAATATCTAAGTTAAATAACCAAGCTGAAGGCCAACCTGGAAAAACTCAACAAGACTTCATTTGAAAAGGAAAAAAATTTAAATATTAAAAAATAGGGAAGGGGCCTGTGAGATGGTGTCTCAGTAGGTAAAGATAAGCTAAATCCAATGCCCAGATCCCTGATGGAAAGAACTAAATCTCCAAAGTTGTGCTCATACTTTCATATGCATAATGTAGACACACACACACACACACACACACACACACACTAAATAAAACTTACATTTTTAAAATACACAACAAAATCTAACAGGGAGGTGGAACTTGAGATGTCCTTCAAATACTGACTGGTAAAGAGAGCCTTTGAAGAGTGCATGTAGATCCAAGATGGTCCAGCAGGTAAAGGAACTTGCCACCAACTCTCACAATCTGGAAGCCCCAGGAAGTCCAATCATGTACCAGCCATCTGACTTCTGCACACACACCATAGCACACCACCAAATGTACACAAGCTCATGCACAACACTGGAGGGAGGGGTGGAGGGAGGGTAACTTCCTCAAGAAAAACCTGAGTGAAGCATTTAGGGGGTGCAGCACAGCTCACCTTGGATCCTGCACTGTAACTACCAAATGACAGGAACCTCAACTCTGCCTTCTCTGGACATAAAACCCTACCTGCTACATTAAGAACCATCTCATTCTATGGCTTATACGAGAGCATTTTTTATACGTTTCATAATGAAACCCTATGCCCCCCTCAAAGGATTGAGAGGTGGGCAGGGGGTACAAGACTCAGCAGATGGCACTTGCTGCCAATCTTGAAAATCTTAAATTTAATCACAGATCACACATGTTGGAGAGAATCAAATCCTTTAAGTTATCTACTGGCCTTCATATGAGCAGCATGTTCACAAGCAGAAAAAAAAAATTGTAATGAAAATAAAATTTAAAGATGGCAGTGGGGCATGGCTGTAATCCCAACATTTGATTGACAGAGGTAGGAGAATGAGGAGTTCAAGGCCAGCCTGAGATACTCATTCTGTCTTATTTAAAAATAAAAACAGGGACAGAGAATGTGGCCATTCTAACATATACCAGACCCTGGGTTCATACCTAGTAGTGCAAATACTGAAAAAAATTAGAGGAAGGGAAAGGAAGGGAGAAGAGAAAGGGTGGGGAAGTGGTGACTGTTTTAGCTATGTCTTTTCCTTATGTTCAGATTCTAAAAGGGTCACTGAAGATGCTTCTCTCCCCATTAGAAATAAATAAATGATACTCACACTACCTTTTCCTTGAGAGTGGGAGAGATTCTGTAAATATACCAGGATAACTTTCCTATGATTATACTAGAGAGGGAAAAGGGTAATTTTTGTAGGTGTAATTAATGTCCCTATAGTTAACTGAATTTACATAAAAGGTTATCTGGGGGGCTGACCTAATCAGGTTAACTTCTGAAAGCAGTCTTCAAATCTATAGTAATTAGGGACAGAAGTCAGGGACACTGATTCCTACAGTAGCCATTTTGTGAACTGCTGCCTATTAAGACTATATGTCAAAAATAAATAAAATAATAATAATTACAGGCTTTGGCCAAAAGCTAACAAAGATGCATTAGATCTCCTACAGTACTAAGATAATTAAGATATATCCACCTATAATCAGGCAAGTAAAGCAGAGATTGTAACTATAAATTTTTAAAAGTTATAACTAAAAGGGTTTTCAATGTGTAAAAGAACCACTGGCTTTCCTCAACTTTAGAAAGGAGGAAGGTAAAAAGTAAACAAGATCACAAACCTAGGGGACACGCCTCAAGAAACTTCAGTGCTCACCCCTTGCAGCACAGCTTGAGTTTTTTAAAAAAAAAAAAAACTTTCAAAGCCAAAAGTGGCTGTAATCCCAGCATTTCAAAGTATGAAACAGAAGAATTGCTATAAATTCAAGGCCATCCTGAACTACATCCAAAGTCCTTTCTGGGAAAAAAAAATCAAAAAACAAAAGAGCCATTCAGTAATTGGCTGGCCTGGCACCTATAATCTAGGAACTCCATAGGCTGAAGAAAAGAACTGCCCTAAATTAAAGGCCACCTTAGACTGTATAGTGATCTCAAGACCAGCCTGGACTACACAATGAGATCCTGTTGGTTGTGGAGGGAGTAACCACACAGTAATTGTATTAATCTCTTCAAAAGATGACCATATCTGACCTCTATTTGTTTTGTTTTTTTAAAGACAGTATCTCATAAAATGTCCATGCTAACTTCAACTTGTGATTCCCCCTGCCTCTGCCTCCTGAGTAACCAGAATTACAGGCATAGACCAACATGAAGCACTCCAAAGTATAGTTTTAAAATGCAAAGAAAAAAAAAAAACACCTGTGGGGTTTCTCTGAGAAGTTTATTTGGGTAAAAAAATTGTTACATACCCCATAATTAAAAACAATTTAATATCATTTCTTGTTCTTTCAGTATTTCTTGGTCAAACTTTTAGCCTCGATTTATATACATTATAAGACCATCCATCACCCATCATACACGAACCGTTTTTATTCCCACTGTTTTGTACATTTCCATAAGAGAGCTTAGCCATCCGAATTTGCAATTTCTATAAAAAAAATACACTGTGAAACCTAAAGGTAAAGTTACAAATTCCATTTAAGTTACATATTGTACAACTTTATGCGGATTTTGGTACTTTCACAAACACTACTTTTGCTAGGTGTAAAATATAGCTGTTTCTAAGCACAACCAGGAGAGAACACATACCCTTCATCTTAACACCAACTTCAACAGCAGATAACTAGCTACCACAAAGTGCACTATTTGGGGTCTATAGGGCTCCAAAACCATCCCACAGCTTAACACTCCCAGGACACGACTGTCTGCAATGTGGAAAGAATCAGTAACAATTCTAATGTAGGCAAAAGCGTGTGACGTGACAATCCGAAAACCAGAAAATGTTGTGGTCTCTACTGCACACAAACAGCACTCGGTTCGGACCCCTCCAAGTGAGGCTCAGGTCCAACTCCAAGCCCTCGGGTTTCCCAGCTCTTCATCCCGCCCCCCACCTTCGGGGAAGAGGAAAAACAACTTTTATTGGCCTCATCTCCCGGGGGATTGGGAAACTAGCGGGGCAGTGCTCCGGCCTGGACACGTTTCACCAGGAGGCCCCGTCCGGGGCTCGGACGACAGATAGCGGGAAAGCCAGGCTGCGACGCCCCGTCGGCCGGGGTCCTCAGCCCCCTGCCCCACCCCAGCCACCAGAGGCCTGGACCAGCAGTAGGACTGAGCGACCCCCAGGACCCTCGGCAGAAGCGAGCTCGTTGTCATGTGACGCTGCCGCCGCCGCCGCTAAAGCACCGCAGAAACGCAGGGCGGCGGAAGGCGTTCGCGCCAGCCCGCCTAGGCTGGCCCGGGCGCGGGCGAGTCCCGAGAGCCCGGGCGGGGGGGCGGAGGGCGGGCTTGGCGGCGGGCCCGAGCGCGCCACAAAGGCTTCCGCGCTACCGCCGTGGAGCCCGGGCGGGCGGGGGCACCGTTTTTCGCGGCCCGCGGGAGGGGTGGAGGAGCGGAGCGCCCGCCGCGCCCACAGCAGGTCCCGGGCGCTCGGCCGCCCGCAGCCGCCGCGCAGCGCACAGGCCCGCGCGGCCTCCCTCCCCCGCGCGGGGCCCGCGCCGGCCCGCCCGCTCGCCGCTCGCGCTCCCAGGCTCTCGCCCGGCCTCCATCTTGGATCGGCGCTTCCAGCCCCCGCGCCGCTGCCGCCGCATTCCCCCTTTCCCGCCCCCCGCCGCCGCCGCCGCCGCCCGCGCTCACCTCAGCTGCCCATCCGGGCGCTGTCGGCCGTCGACCTAGTTTCCCCCCAAAAGTCTCCGGTGTGTTATTCCCGATGTGGGGGGGTTGTTACGGGGTGGTCGCCGGGGGTTCGGGAGCGGGGGCCGCGCCTTCAACGGAGCTGCAATCCTAACCCGCCATCTGGTGGCATTTTCCACACGCCAATGGCGCCGCTGCAGACTTGGGTCCCGACCGCCCTCTGCTGGCCGCGGTGCTCACTGCCTCGCTGACAGGACCGGCCTGCCCGGAAAGGGGAGGGAGTTGAGGCGCGAGCAGGGGCCCTCGGACGGGGGCGCGCGCTATCGCTCGCCTCCGGGGGGCGCGCACGCGCAGCACTGGCGCGGGAAACGTGGCCTTTGCGTGGCGGCCCCGCCCCCGCACGAAGCTCCTGCTGCGCTCTGCCAATGGCGAGCCGCGGAGACGTCTGGACCAGGGCGCTGTGGACGGCTCGTGGGCCGCCGGAGGCGAGCGGAAGGACGGACTCTTCGGCGCCTGCGCGACCCGCTCGCTCGCTTGCCGCCCGCCATTTTTAGAGCTTCTCGGAGAGCCGGGAAGGAATCCGCCCCCAGCTCTTCCGCCGAGGCCCCTCCTCGGCAGGGGCCGCGTTCCGCTCCCGCCCCGAGGCTGCCAGTCGCCCACACCCGCCGTTATCCGGGCGCGGCGTGCCAAGGAGCCGCCGAGCCCTGCTTTCTCCCCGCTTAGCAGGAGTCTCCAACCTAGAATTGTATTCGCGGTTTATTATTGATGAGGCGCTTTCCCAGAACGAGGTTGAAAAGGTTTCGAGGACGGGGACTTCCCTTGCCGCGGAGCTAAAGGAAACAGTGACCGCTCCAGGCCGATTGGCGTCGTCCTGCATCTGTAAAGCAGGTTCTCGACGAGGTGCAGGCTTTGCATAAGGCGGCAGCATTGGCTAGTTAGTGAGAAAGAAGCTACACTGTGAGATAGTCTGCTAGGGATTAGATTCTCCTCCCACAGCCTTGGACTGCTTTCCGTGGACGTACGAATAATGGATCCTAGCCGAATGAGAAATAGCCAGCCACAGCAGATCTTGACCCCTTCCCTGCAGCTCTCTATCTTAGCTGTCCTTGACCAAGGCTCCTAACCTTCTGCCTGCTTATAACTCGGCACTACGGAAGTGAATTCTTGTTCTTATAGGTCATCAGCCTCATTTCTGACTCATTTTTTTTTATTGGCAGAGGCAGCTGCATTTTCAGTATCTCCTTAGAAACGTTAAACTTGTTTATAGTCCTGAGGGCTTGCTAATACGTCAAATGCCTCTGGTATCTATCCCAAAGGTTGCAGAAGTACGTTACACGTCACCGAAGGAACTTTGATATGAATTCGTGAGGGTCCATTTATTTCAGCAAAGTATCTCGTTTACTAACCTCTGATTGACTTCCTATTGTGTTCTCTGCAGAGCCTGTTTCTAGCTTGCCTTGTTCCGAGAGTGCCGCTTCCAAGGCATACTCATATGTAACTTAATATATTTTCTTAATCTCGAATCTGTGAGGCTCTGATAAAGGGCTGGTGGTTTATCTTAATATATTTGTAGTCGTGATCTCGAAAACCTCGCCTAGTTTAGCCATTCCCCCTTCTCTCCCAGTCTTGCCTGAATACCATTGTCCTTTTTTTTCTAGAATATCTTCAGTATTTTCTTATCTTCTGGGTTCTTTCTGGTTTTTGTTTTGTTTTTTTTTTTCAAGTTTCCATTTATCTTTAAAAAAAAAAAAAAATCAGGGCTGTTAACTCCCTCCACTTGCTGTATTGTGTTCCGTACCCAGCCACATATCTGAAGAGAATCAGTATAGCAGTGGGTGCTCTAACCACAGCCTTTGGAGGCTGAGGCAGACGGGTTTGGAGAGATACAATGAGATCTTATCCAAGGGGGGACGGGGGGGGGGGAGCAGGGGCAGTCATATCCTTCACCAGGCCCCATCCACCCTTGAAACATTGTTAAGTTACTTCTTCGGATCTGCCCCTACTTTGTTCACTAGTCTTCTGACTGGGTTTGCTAGCTCCGGGGCTTTTTTTGTTTTGTTTTGATTTTTGTTTTTTAGATTCCACAGTTCAACCCTGAGTTCTCAACCCTTTTCTATGTTGTTGCTCTTTAAAAGTCCCCAAAGTACTTGTTGGTTCCCAGTTGTGCCTGAACGACGATACCTTATTTTCAGCTCCTTTTCCAGGTAGCTCCATCCAGTCCAGTACTTAAAAATAATTCCTCTCTTACCCTCATATCTCTTAATAACTCCGTAGTTTTAGCAGGGGAAGGGAATGCCCTGTGATCTGTGAACCTAGACTGTTCTGAACAGGTGTGTAAGTTCAGGCAGATCTCGGCCTGCTCCCCCAGCTGTAGGATGTAAACAGCAGTGGTTACCTCAGGGTGGCTATGTGCATATATTAACCAGCGCAGGCTTCGATGCTAGCTGTACTATTGCATTGTTGCCTTTACCTTAGTCTTTTCAGATTTCTTTTACCCTCATGCTGGAGATTGAAACCAAGTATGGATTCTACAACTGAATTACATCCCAGCCCCGCATTTATTTGTGTTGTTTGGGAGCAGTTGGGCGTTTCTTTTGTTGTTAGGGATGGTGCATTTTCTGTGTTAAGGATCAACCCAGAGACTTGAGCTAGATCAGCGTTTGTTTGTTTGTTTGTTTGTTTGTTTATATCCAAGGGCCTGAGTAGCCAACTTTTGAGTTCACAGCTGTCTAAATTTTATTTTGCTGTCACACATAATTGAACTGGTGTATATACATATTTAATTCCCAAAAGGAACACTGAGCCTGATCCTATTGTCATTCAAATCTCTGCTTTTGTTCTCCAGTGGCTTCTCTTATCTTGGCCCTTTCCTCCAGAACTCTAGCCCCTTGACTTATACCAGGACAATTGTTTTAGGCTTCTCTTTCTTCCTTCTCTCCTCCTCTCCCCTCCTCTTCCCCTTTTTCTTCCACATCTCCTTTTTCAGATAGGATTTTTCTCTGTACCCACGCTGGTCTCAAACTTAAAAATTCCCTACCCTGACCTCACAAGAGCAGAGATTCCAGGTGTATGATACCATACCTGGTTTGTGACCTCTAGACAGTTCTGACCTGTCTGTCTGTCTGTCTGTCTGTCTGTCTGTCTCTCTCTCTCTCTCTCTCTCTCTCTCTCTCTCTCTCTCTCTCTCAACCGAAAGAAAAACTTTGTTTTTCCTATGGCCCATATGCATCTAAATACATAATGGCATTCACAAATGATGACTGATCTTGGTTGTCCACCTGACTGCATGTGAAATCAACTAAAATCCCAGGAAGCCAGGCATGCCTCTGAGGGATTTCTTGACTTAATGGTTCTAGGTGGGGAAACCCATCCTAAATTGGGGCCACACCTAGTACTAGGTTTTGCTTTGAGTTCTTGCCCTCACTCACTATGGCGAGATCATCCTGCTGCTGAGGCATTCCTTTGCAGTTATTAGAATGCACTTCTTTGGGATTCCAACATAGACTGAATACCAGTGGCTCTCCAGAAACCCTATGGGACAGCGAAGGCACCCAGTCTCCTGGACTGAACAACTTGGATTCTTGCCCTTTCACTCAGGAGACAGCCATAGTTAAATCTGTGTGTGTGTGTGTGTGTGTGTGTGTGTGTGTGTGTGTGTGAAATCCAACCAGTAGATGTAGTTAACAGTTGAGAAAAGATATTGTGGCCATCGCATCATTATTTAGGTGTAGCAAGTAAGTTTGTGTTCATTTCTGTACTCCTTGATCCTCCCATCACATCTTACCTAATCAATGTAAGTTCTAGAATTCTGGGCTGATGAGTCAGCTCAGCAGATGGGAGTGTTTGGGACTAACCATCATGACCTAAGTCAATCTGTAAGACCTGGAAACTAGAACTGACTCTTTTAAGTCATCGTCTGACCTCCACGTACATGTTACGGTGTATTGCACACACAGACAAGTATTTGTAATGTTCTACCCATTTTAAAAGCAACAACCCAAGAAGAGCTGAAAATGTGGTTCAGTAGTAGAACACTTGCCTAGCAGACATAAGGACTGGGGTTCCTAAACAACACACGCGTGCACGATCGCACACACGCGCTAAGCCAGTAAGCAGCACTCTTCCTGGCCTTTGTACGCTTCAGCTGCTGCCTTCAGGCCATACCTTGAGTTCCTGCCCTAACTTCCTGGATGAAGAACTACAAGCTGTAAAGTGTAATAAACCCTTTTCCTCCTAAGTTGCCTGCAGTCATGTTTTTTATCACAACACTAGAAACTTAAGACACAAGTTATGCCTTATTCTTTTCTAATTCTCTCTTTCAAAAATTGTTCAAAACAACCTGATCAGGTCTAATTACCCATGTGAGCAAAGCATATTCTTTAATCCTTTGTCTAGCAATGGAAGGACTAGAGGTTCCATAACATGTTTGACTCTGTTGCAGACTTACCTGTTTCCCAGGAACATCAGTTCTTACAGGATTCTTAAGATTCTAAATCTCTTGGTATAAAGCTTGAAAAACATTTTTTATTACCAGCTTCAAAACATAGAAATGATGGAAATATCAAAAATATTTGGCTTTTCAGAGATATGAGACCTTAACAATGGAACAATCAAAATACAAAAAAAAAAAAAAATTACTTTGACACTGAAATGTGGAGAGAATGAACATTGTACAGCAGGTCACCAATACAAAGTTATTTATATGATGACGTGTCCCCTAGGATTTTGGATGGACTTTCACATGTTCCTTACAGATCTCTCAAATTCTAGCGATCTGGCAGTGTCCTATAATTGACATTTGTTAACCAATGTCATGACCTCTGCTAGCACACATAAGGATTCAGCAACACACAAGGCAAGCATTTGTTAACAACGACACAAAGAACTAGCTGTGACATTTCCTTCAAAACACTGTCTGAGCTGACAGCTTCTCTAAATACATCTTCAAAAGAGCTCGGTCAGTCCATTCCTCCCATGGTTCTTCCTTTTGCTTTTCTTCTTTTTTTTTTTTTTTTGGAAGATTTATTGATTTTATGTACATAAGTATACCATAGCTGTCTTCAGACACTTCAGACACAGCAGAAGAGGGCATCAGATCTCATTACAGATGGTTGTGAGCCACCATGTGGTTGCTGGGATTTGAACTCAGGACCTCTGGAAGAGCAGTCAGTGCTCTTAACCATTGAGCCATCTCTCCAGCCCCCTTTTGCTTTTCTTATGATAAAGACATAACGCTAATTATTCTTCCCTCCCCCTTTATAGCTGTAACTACTTGACTAGACCCAAAAGAGGTCTGTTATCTGATCACTCTTCTTCAATAGTCACTTTATTTTATTTACTGTTTTGTTTTCTTTTGTTTTGAGACGAGGTCTCTCTGTACCCTTCCCTATCCTGGTACACAGTATGTAGACCAGGCTGGACTCTTAACTCACAGAGGTCCCTTTGCCTCTGCCTCCTGAGTGCTGGGAATCAAAACCACTAAAGCCTGTCTGCTGTTATGCTTGGCTTCACACATTACTTTTAAAAGTGTGTGTGTGTGTGTGTGTGTGTGTGTGTGTGTGTGTGTGTGTGTGTGTTTTGCCTGTATTACATAAAGACTGTCTATGAGTGCCTGATCCTGAAGGAGGCCAAATGAGAACATCAGATTCCTTAGAGTTGTGAATGGTTGTGAGCCACAAGGAAGATACTGGAAATAGAACCTGGATCCTCTGACAGAGCGGCCAGTGTCTCCAGCTCTCTTTTAATCACCTAGAAGCCCAATGTTTGGGGATCATGAGAGTTCTCACTTTCCCCACTCCCTTTGTCCACTCAGACATTTGTTATATTATTTTTAAAAATTGTTTTCCTTTGTCTCTACCCTTCAACTCACCGCTGCTGACAACCTGTGGCAGTAATAGTTGTGCTGTCTAACCTACCAGTCCAGGATTGGGTTAAATCATAGTTTTACTGTCACTTGCTTTGAAAGTCATGCCACATGGCTAACGTTTGGATTCTGACCCAGCACCAATAACAAAAGGAATTCAAAATACCTTGCCTTTTAGAAAGGCAAAAAAATCTTATCACCTAAAAGTAGAGAACCAAAAGTGCTCAAGATGTGAAGAGTAGAAGACGGAAATGCACACATGAAGTCCAGCACTTGGGAGGCAGAGGCCGGCCTGGCCTGTGCAGCAAGTTCCAGTTTAGTCAGGGCTACAGAGTCTCTGCCTCTACAACAAAGAAACCCATGAAGGGCAAGAATTATGCTCGAAAACATTGGTCCAGTGTTCCATAGCTGCATTAATTTTAGCTATTTTTGTTTTCTTTACAACTATAAATAAAACAATGCAAAACCCCAGGTTTGAACTTGATTGACTATAATTCACCATTACCACCATCATCATCTTTTTTCACTAGTCATACCTCTTAAATTGTTCTAGAAGTCTCGTGTTTGACCATACATGGGTGCAAAGTTAAAAACCATTTTCAGGCAAGGAGAGTGTGTTTCCATTCTTCTCTAGAGCCTATCTTCTTCAACTGTGTAGTATGACCACATAATGGGTATTGAGTGACTGAATGGGGGGGGGGGTCTATGCATGCAAAACTTGGCAACAGTAAATGTTTTCTAACATGTAAAGACCAAATATTTGAAGTCAAATACATAGCGGATGTGAGCCATTTCTGGCATCACTTTGCTCATTTGGTGTTATGCTATGTGACTTTACTGCAGCCTTGGGCGTGAACACACGGCATACATTTTGCACCATGTATGCTGTCATAGAAAACAGCACCAACAAATGCTACTTGTCCACCTCAGCCCAGATATTAGAAATTGCAGAATTTTTATTACTGTAGATAGAAGTGTTCTGTTCTTATAGAAACAAACTTAACTACAGAAAATAAGAACTTTTGGGGGTTGGGGATTTGGCTCAGTGGTAGAGCGCTTGCCTAGGAAGCGCAAGGTCCTGGGTTCGGTCCCCAGCCCCGGAAAAAAAAAAGAAAAAAAAGAAAAAGAACTTTTAATATTTTCCTACCATTCTTTAGCATGTAAGAATCAATATATCTCTCTACATGCTTTGTAATTTGGGGTTTTTTTTTTTTTTAATTTGTTTCAGGGGCTGGGAATGTAGCCCAGTGGTAGGTCTCTTGCTGAGCAGACACAAGGTCCTGTGTAGAATCCCCAACACCACAAAAGAATAAATAAACATTTGGGGTTAGCAACGTGACTCAGTAAGTGCTTTGCCATGCAAGCCTGATGACGTAAACATCTACCATTTTGTAGTATATAGTTATGCAAATCAGTATTCTCAGAATTGAAAATTACAAAATGAGAATATCAACTCTGAAAAACGCTGAAGATACTCTTTGTCCAATGATATCAACTTTGGTCAAGACATAACTCTTTATGTAAAGTTAATAAGCACAGCCATCTCATTAGCATGCAAAGTTTAAGCCCCAGAATTTATGAAAAATGTGGAAGGAAATAACCAACTCTACCAAGAAGTTGCTCTCTAACCTGTGAACATAGACTGTTGCTCCCCTGCACATACGTCACACATGTATGTGCACACAGTGACACCAATAGTCCAGGTGAGTTGCTGACTTGGGTTTCCATTTAAAAACCATTAGAGAGCTAGAGAGATGGCTCAGAAGTTAAGAGCCCTGGGTATTCTTTTGGAGGACCTGAGTTCAATTCCCAGCACCAACATGAAGGCTTACGATCATCTGTAACTCTAGTTCAAGGGAATCTGACACCCTCTGATGCCTCCACAGGAACCAGACATTCAAATGGTCCACAAACATAAATATAGACCAACACTTGTGTGTGTGTGTGTTTAAAAATTAAAATTAATTTTGGCAAAAAATTAGAATCTAATTTCTGAAGCGGTCCTGAACATCTGCTACTTCAAAGTACACATTTAATGCAAATCAGCACTCTTGGAATTGACAATTTTTTTTTTTTTTTTGGTTTTTTTTTTCGGAGCTGGGGACCGAACCCAGGGCCTTGCGCTTCCTAGGCAAGCGCTCTACCACTGAGCTAAATCCCCAATCCTGGAATTGACAATTTTAAAATCAAAAAATATCAACTCTGTAACAAACATTGAAGATGCTCTATGTCCAATGATATCAACCATTCAGTCAAGATTTAATTCTTTATATAAAGTTAATAAGCACAGCCATCTCATTAGCATGCAAAATTGCTTTCATTTTAATAAATAGAAAAACATATATATCAAAGAATTACTAAATGAATTTCTTTGTGTGTTGCTATCTGTAAACCCGTGAGGTTTATTTCTATTTATATACCTATGTATACAAGGTCCTGTAAACTTTTCTCAAAGAGGGATGGATAAAGAGGGTAAAAGTTCTAAAACAAACTCTCCTGTGGAGGACCGCTATCAACGCCACCACAATCCACCCTAGGAAAATATGCAGGGTGTAAGGGTGCAGTTGGTTCTCTTCCCTTATTACCAATTCCCTAAGTGTTTGTTTCAGATTTAGATCACAAATGTATATTCCCAGAGTTTAATACTGCTTTCTCACTTAAATCTTACATTTGCCCCATCTTTATACAGAGATGCTCTTTCTCTAGTAAGCCTTAGTACCTTCCCTACAAACCTGCCTCTTCTTGCCTTGCTTTAACCTGACAGCTTTTACACAGCCAAGGACCTCACCTCACTCTTCTCCAAGGCAAGAGCAGCTCTTTTTTGTTTCTTTATAGGTTTATTTTCTTGTTTTGCTGGAGAGTATCCTTGGTTACTCAGGACTCTCCAAGCGTGTCACGTGTGTTCTAGCACTTGTGTTAGACTACCAAACTGCATGGAAAGGTGGACCTTCCTAAGAGTTGTATTTTTTCAGACAGGCTCTTATTATGTGGAAAGGCTGGCCTGGTATTTACCCTGCCTGGGTTACAAAGTGAGTTCCAGGTAACTCGCCAACAGTGTGAGACCCTGATGATCAAGGTGGTCCTCTCCTTTCATCTCAGTACGTAAGAAGTAGAGGCAGGAGGATCGGGAGTTCAAGGACAGCTACCGGACTGCACTGTGAGTTTGAAGACAGCCTGGGCTGCAAGGGGCCAGTCTCAGGTGAGACTCAAATTAGGAAAAGGTTTGGTGTGGCAAATGAACTTGGTGATAAAAACTGCGCATGTTGCCCTGTAACAATGAAAAACTCACACCCCCTATAGATTTGGGACATGCCCCATAAACTGCAAACATGGAGGAAGGAGTATGTTGAATCCTACGGACAAGAAGAAACAGAAAATAAGAAACAGAAAGGGGCCGGAAGTGGTTTAGTCTTTGATCCTTCTCATCCTCCTTCCCCATAGAGAATGGGGAGTGGAGACGGAGGAACTTTTCTCATTCTTCCTGGGAGTGGAAATGGTCTCCCTTCCTTGAAAACGGAAGTAGTGAAAGATCTAAATGTTTCGTGGTAGCAATGGGGAGATGCTGCTCCAATCGCCTTCTAGTGTGGATGTGTACCAGCCATTGGGCAGCCACTCTGCCTAAGGCTGGTGTCCTGTCCAGAAGGGCCCACATTCTCAGACTCATTAGTGAGGAGGCATAGAGCCGGCTCCTGGGAGGTTGGATCAGGAGAACCTTAATGAGTTTGACTCCATCTTGGTCTGTGAGTTCTCAGCTGAGTGAGACCCAGTCAGAAAACAAGGAGGCAACAGAGCTAAGAGCTTGACCATGTTAGCCCAATTTGGGTCGCTTCTGGTGGTCAGCTGTAACCTCAAACCCTCTGTGTGGCCGGGGTGACTTCTCTACCCAGTCCTTGCTCCTTCACTCCCTCCCACAGCTGTTCCTGCAAGAACCCGTTTTATGCATATTCTGCACGCTCATGTCTCTGCTTTCCCAGAACTCGACCTATGACTTGATACAAAAGTAAGGCTGGGGGTTGGGGATTTAGCTCAGTGGTAGAGCGTTTGCCTAGCAAGCGCAAGGCCCTGGGTTCAGTCCCCAGCTCCGGAAAAAAAAGAAAAGAAAAAAAAAAAAAAAGTAAGGCTGGGAAAGCTCCCTAAGATGGGGCTTAAATAAGGTACATTTGGAAATATATAGAATTTTGGAGGTAATTATGGTTAAATTAGTTCACATGATGATCTCCTAATCAGAAAGGGTTTCTATCTTAAAAAAAAAAAAAAAAAACAAAGATGGAAAGAGATTTCTGTTTCCGTGCTCACACTGAACAAAAACCATGTAAGGACAAAACAATCCAGTCATTTGCAGCCAGGAGAAAAGCCTTCATCTAACAACTTGATGCTGAGTTTCCCAACCTTAAAACCTACAGAAAATGCATTCCTACTGTTTAAGCTATACAGCTTATGGTATTTTGTTATGCTATCCCATGGTGACTAAAACAGACTATGGTTACTCATTTCATACTATCAGGTAATTAGAGGAAACGTGATCAGGACACCGAGGCAGTCTCTTCAATTAAAATACTGATTCCTTGACAAGTTTCCAATTATGAACCTTCCTTCAGACTTAGAAGCACTGAGTTCTGTTATACTGGGCTACATCATGAGGTCTCAGCAGAGTGAGACCCAGCATCAAACAAGGAGGCAGCAGAGCTAAGAGCCTGACCGTCTCAACCCAACTTGGGGCAATTCTCATGTCAGCTGTAACCTCTCAAATGCTCTGTGTGACCCGCGTGACCTTGCAATCCAGCCCTAGTTTCTTAGATCAAATCCTCATTGCCCACAGCAGCAAGCAACATGTACATTATACATTATATAAACAGAATCAAGTATAAAAGTCAATCATTTCAATAGATGTGGGGAAAAAAATAACCATCACAAAATTCAGGATACCTTCATGATAAAGCCCTGAAGAACTGAGAGATAGAAAGAACAAACCTTAACCCATGTATATTAATATAAAAAGTCCACATATAATATACCTATAGATAACATTAAAGTAAACAGATGAAACTGGAAGCATTTTCTATAAAACCAGGGTATTGATTATCACCATTCTTATTCTGTACAGTGCTTGATGTCTCAGCCATAGCGAAAAGGTAAGAGAAAGAAAATGGATACAAAGAAGACAGAAGTAAATTTAGAGTTTTTAAGTTTATTTAAGTTTAATTTAATGTAATTTAATTTTAGATAGGTTCTCTCAATGTAGTCCTGACTGTCATGAAACACTCTATGTACACCAGGCTGGCCTCAAACTCACAGAAATCTGGTTTCTAAGTTGTGCATCACCACAGCTGGCTTAAAATTATTGTTATAGGTAGATGATTTTATCATCCTATATTTAAAAGACTCCGCCATAAAAATTCATTATCAGATAATCATTTTCAGCACAGTAGCAGGACACAAAATCAATATATAAAATCAATAACTTTTCTATATATTAATACTAAACTTATTGAGAAATTATGAAATATCTTATCAATCTTACTCACAGTGGCCTCAAGGCAGAGGAGGGAGCTTTAATAAATCTATAAGGTTATTAATATACCTAAACGAGGCAAAGGGTACCATAAAAACTATTAAACATTTTTTTTTAAAGAATTCGAGGAAGGCATGAGAAATTGGAAAGACCTCCCTTGCTCTTGGACTGACAAAATTAATATTGTAAAATGGCCAATGTTGCTGAAATGGTCTATGGATTCAATGCAATCCCCACCAATATTCCATTGACAGATCTTCACAGAATTAAACAACCCAAAATAGAAGATCTAAATATAGAAGCCTGAATAGCTAAAGCAATCCTGATCAGAAAGAACAATGCTGCAGATATCTCACAGATCCTAACTTCAGGTATTACTGCCAAGTGACAGTAATGAAACAAACAGATATGTAGACCCAAGAAAAGAATAAGAACCTGCAAATACGCTCCTGAATGTACACCATCTCATTCTCAGCACAGACAGAAACCAGGCTACAGAGGAGAAAGGGTGTCAGAAAAACAAAGTACCTCTAACTCCAAGATATCCAGCACCCCTGGCCTCTGAGGGCACCTAAACTCACACACACACACACACACACACACACACACACACACACACACACACACACTCATTCGCACACAACCACACTCACACACACACTCACATACACATACACACACTCACACACACACACTCACATGTACACACACATCAACTCAAAATAGATCAAAGACCTTTAATGTAAGACCTGACACTTGAAACTACTAAAGGAAAATGTAGAGGAAACTCTTCAATACATAAGCATAGATGATGATTCTCTGATGAGGACTCCAATGGGCCTGGAAATCATAACAAGAACTAACAAACGTGATTACATCAAAATAAAACCATACACAACTGAGTGTGGTGGGGCATGCATGAAGTGTGGAAAGAAGACCTCAGGTTAAAGGTCAGTGTGGACCATAAGGCAGACCCAATCTCAAAGGACTGAAAACGGATGGCCCAATTTTAAAATGGGGCACACAACTAGACAGAGCATCTGCAGACCGACACAAAGGACTCTTGTGTCTTACCCTAGAGACACCCAGCTGTCCATTTCATTGCTGCTCTACGACTCACGATGGCCTAGAAATAGAAACAGCCTAGATAAGATGTCCATCAGCCGATGAATGTATAATGAAAATGCAGAATGCTTATAGAACAGAGCATTACTTAGCTATGAAGAAGAATGAAATTATGAAACCCATAGGTAAATGAATGGAGCCAGAAGCAATCATTCTGAGAAGTAGCCTCAACCCAGGAAGACAATGTTTTCCCTCATCTGTGGATATAAATTTTGTGCCTTCAGATATGTGAGTTTCATTTGAAATATCCATAAATATCAGAAAATTACTAGGAGGCCATGAGGAGCAGCTTTTAAAGGATGGAGGATATAGTGCACTAGTGTAAAGGATTTTCAGGAAATAATGGAACAGGAAGCACTAAACTAGGATCAGGGAGTATAGGGTATAAGAGGAGAGGGAGGGAAAAAAAAAAAACGCAAAAGACCTTTTGAAAAAGGCACAGAGGGGGCTGGGGATTTAGCTCAGGGGTAGAGCGCTTACCTAGGAAGCGCAAGGCCCTGGGTTCGGTCCCCAGCTCCGGAAAAAAAAAAAAAAAAAAAAAAAAGGGCACAGAATTCTACTACTGAAGAAGCATTCTAAAGTACATATGTGGGGTTGGGGATTTAGCTCAGTGGTAGAGCGCTTGCCTAGCAAGCGCAAGGCCCTGGGTTTGGTCCCCAGCTCCGAAAAAAAGAAAAAAGAAAAAAAAAGTACATATGTATATAGGTAAATAAAAAGAGTTAAGATGGAGTTAACGTAACAGGGCAAAACACCAGAGGATAACACATAAAGATCCTAGTACCAGGAAAGGGTTACTTCTTCCGAAGTTATTGAGCTGTGAGATTCCACAGAGTCCCAAATATGACAGACTACTGCAGTTATTCTTGGGTACCCTCTGGAACACGACTGTAAGATCCTATTGCTGAAGACACGGCATGCTTGAGTCATAGAACAAGGTGAAATCAGACTGGTGTAGACTGTAAGCTTCATCCCTGTTGGCTAGCTTCCATTATCCTGGACGATGCTATGCAAACTCCCAGAGAAAAGTAATGATCAACGATACCCAGCTATGAGCCCTGTAAGCCACAATACTGACTGGCAAGACACGTCCACTTGTGGAATAGGGGTGCAAGCATCATGGGATTAAGTAACCACTTCCTGATTGGATTTGAATCCCCCTCCACAAGATGAAACCTCCCCATTAGCAGGCTAAGAACCGAGGGCTAAACAGACCGTAGGCCACTGGGTAAGACCTGCTGTTGGACATACTATTAAACTGACTCCTAGCGACTTATCATTACACCTACAGATCAATGCACATCTCACTCCTTACCTGAGAAGTTTCTACTTCCAATAGAATATGCTTAACACAAGTGGCCCAAAACTGGACACGGTACAGAGAAGAAGACATTGAAGAATGCTCAGCCCTATAAGGAACATGTGCACCTCACCTCTCCTCCCAAGGCCCAGGGGTCATTGCAGAAGAGGTGCCAGAAAGCAGGTAAGAGCTGCAACAATGACCAGGATGGTAGGATTTCTGGAAAGATGCACCGTGCTGTCCTGTCTTGGTGGTGAGTGACAGCAGTCTAATTGGAATTTAGACCTGCTTCAAGAGGAAGGAAATCATTCCTAGTACAGGAAATCTAGCCAACTACCCAGGGCTGGTGACATCATAGACCTTAGAGGAGAACCTACTAATGCCACTCTGCTAAGCCTGTCTAACGCCCGACTGCATTTAAGGACTCATCCTTAGCACAGATCAGGGTAGCGTCTCCTTACAGCAGACTGAGACCTCTACAGAAAACTACAGCCCATCAAAATACAAAGAACAACTGATCTTGAGGTGCCCTGTGCTAATGTCTTGGGAACATCAAGGAAGAGGAAACAGGAAATGTTTAAGCCCCAGAGAACCAGGAAGTCTTCTGCTATACGATTGTATCTCTTAGAAATGACAGGAAGCAACATGATACCTCAACAATATGGCTGCCGAAACAAGACCTGAACAATGACCAGTGGGAAGGATAAGACGGAGAGAAGGAAATCTCTGAATACCCACCCTAGACCAAGAGCTACAGGCCACTCACGGCTGCCTAGAAATGAAGACTTAGGATAAGCCCTCTGTTCGATTAACCAAAACCAAACGGTCCGCGCTGAAATCACACATGAGCAAAAAGGGCTCAGTAGGTTTTGTGTGTGTGTGTGTGTGTGTGTGTGTGTGTGTGTGTGTGTGTGTTTATATTTTTATATGCATATGTAACAATAATGTTTTTGAAAACGAGCCTTTGAAGTTGAGAGGGAGCAGAGGAAAAGGCCATGGGAGGGGCTGGGGGGAGAAAAGGGATGCAGAACACGACATGATTATATATTAATGTTTAAAAATTGCAAAAAAAAATTAAGCCAGACACGTGGGACGCATCTTTAACCCTAGTTCCTATGAGGCAGAAGCAGGTGGATCTTTGTAAGTTTGAGTTCATAGCAAATTCCAAGCTAGCTGAAGTTACTTGGGGGAGATTCTGTCTCAAAAACAATAATAATAATAGTAAATAAATAAAAACTTAGAACCAGTCTGAGCGAGAGAGGTGGCAGATGACAAGGACGTACCTACTGGATACAGCATGGCAGCTGCACATGGAAATAAAGTCACAATGGTTGGACTATCATGTATAAACTGTGCAAGCTCAAACCGGAACAAATTTTAGCATGGTGAAGGGAGTTAAGCACAATGTTCTGCCTCTAGTTTAGAAGCTACTGAGAATTGCCATCTCCTGGGAGAAGAAAAGGCACCTTTCTCTAAGAGTATGAGAATATAGCCCTAGGAAACCAGCCACCCTAGTGGAAGGCCATACATGCAAGAACATTTGGCCAGCACAAATTGGACTTGAAGGACTTTTTGAACAAAATTAAAAAAACTGGATGGATAGGAAGAATTACGAGGGGGGGGTGACTGATCAAAATACGTTGTATGAAACAGTCAATGAACTATTAAACATTTTAAAGGAAAATAACAAAAGACAGAGATAAAAACAAATAGTTTGCACAGAGCAAAGGAGAGCCCAGGAAGAACAGATAGCATATGGAATAGGAGGGGATCTCTGCCAATTACCCGTGTGTATCCCAGACTAGTTTCCCAGAGAGTTCAAATCTCTAAATCAATATATGGAACGTCATCAAGCATTTAGGGTGCCACGAAGTGCCAACCACACCCCTATGTGCATTTCGCCATCTTATTTCTATGTGTGTGTGTGTGTGTGTGTGTGTGTGCACAGTATTCCAAAAATAGAACTTGAATTTTGTGACATAAGGAGGATGTTCAAAAGATTATACTAAAAACAAACAAAAAACAGTGATCTAAATACCAGCTGTTTCCCGAAGACATCCAAATAATCTTTTTTTAATCTGCCGCTGAATTTTAATGATGTTATCCAGGCTATGGTACTGCACATGGAATACACTTCTTTAGTAATGCCACAAAATTGTTGAACGGTTTAAGAATGTCACCCCTTGAGCTGGCCCTACTCCTTGACGGGCGCAGTCCTGGAGAGCTGGCTCAGTTAGCACGAAGGCCCAGATCCAGGGCTTGGAGTTGGCCTGCTCCATCATCTACCTCATTTATGAACTGCTGGAGTGTGAAAACGGGCTGGGCCTACAGATCCAAGGCTGCACGACACAGGCCATAGCAGGACATCTAAGAGGAGTCCCAGTGAGGATTCAG